>NW_022145601.1:12774896-13165149 GCF_000002235.5 Strongylocentrotus purpuratus
TTACACCCATTAACTTGCATTGTCTCCCTCTTCTATTTCACTGTGTAAAAATTGACTTTGTGTACGTTTTGCCTGAGTAAGTTCCTGTTATTTAAATTTGTGCCAATGAGACCTTTTGCTTCCCACTCCTTCTTCTGCATAGAGTATGGATCTGTGAATGATTCCGCTTCAAATCAAGGTATGATTTGCCACACTCACTAAAACAAGATTTTCTTTCTTTACTAACTCAAAAATGCTTTAGATACTCTAATTTTGCATCTACATGTATATTGATATAAGCTGAATAAGACGTGTGCACTTTTAATAGTTGGAACTCCTTTGGACTAAAACTTGAATTAACATATTATGCTATAAGACACACTCATGCTAACATACAGCACAATAATACTGTTATTCTTTGAGATGTGTTGTTTTTAATAGTAATCTGGTATTTTAGTTCCTTTATGTACTAAAGTAAACTACATTTTTGTTTTGTCACAAGGCTTTAATACTTGCAGTTCCTATTTTCCAGATAAATTTGAATGAAGAGCATTTATAAAAGGAATGATAGTAGATGTAGATTTATGTCTCATAAAGTTACACCCATTAACTTGCATTGTCTCCCTCTTCTATTTCACTGTGTAAAAATTGACTTTGTGTACGTTTTGGTTGAATAAGTTCCTGTTATTTAAATTTGTGCCAATGAGACCTTTTGCTTCCCACTCCTTCTTCTGCATAGAGTATGGATCTGTGAATGATACAAAGCAACAAGGTATGATTTGCCACACTCACTTGAACAAGATTTTCTTTCTTTTCTAACTCAAAAATGTTTTAGATACTCTAATTTTGCATCTATATTGATATAAGCTGAATAAGACATGTGCAATTTTAATAGTTGGAACTTCTTTGGACTAAAACTTGAATTAATATATTATGCTTTATACAACACCTACGTGGATCCTTGTCATTTGATTGGACGATTGTTGGTCACATGATATTCAATAGATGGTATATTGCACGGTCGTGCATTTTTGGTTATATGCAGACTGCGTACCTCTCTGCTGCATGTGCGCGTATCCCTGCGTGTATCTGACGCGAAGGAAATCTGCATGTAACCGACAAGGCTTGACTCGAACTTTAATTTATCTTTATAAGGAGTAAAGCATAATTTGTTGATTATCGTTCTATTAGGTCTCCTTCGATGTTGTATAAAACAAATAATGAATGTTTTTCATTCGTTTAATAGTGCAAATATTTTCATTCGTTGAAATATTAACGTTAATTCTATTCAACTCGGCTGACACCTCGTTGAATAGAATGTTAATCTTTCAACTCATGAACATATTCGCACTATTGAACTCATAACCATTCATTATTTGTATAATATAACACACTCATGCTAACATACAGCACAATAATATTTTATTTGTTGAAAATTGCCTCTCATATATATGCTGACAAATTTATATTGGGGATATATAGATGGTTTATGGTAGGCATTAATTTGTGCGGGTTGTCTGTATGTCCATTAGTCCTTCTGTCATGCTTTCTCGATAATACTATTTCTCAAGAAGGTCATAGCGGTCAATTTATGAACATTCAGGTTTAGAAATTCCAAAAAATTATTTATGACAGCATCTTTACTGAATTTAGGCGGAGGCATATATATTAGAGACGCGGTCACATTTGCTTTTTATGCCTCCGTTACGAAGTAGCCGGAGGCATTATGTTTTCTGGTTGTCCGTCCGTCCGTCCGTACGTCCGTACGTCCCGTTCTCGTGATCGCGTTTTCTGAAGAACCGATTGATGGATTCCTGCCAAACTTTGGTCATGTATGTATCTTGCAGAGCCGATGAACTGATCAGATTTTGGGGTCACGAGGTCAAAGGTCAAAGGTCACAGGGCTCATTATGTATGCAAAAACAGCTTGTGATCGCGTTATCCAAAGAACGATTGATGGATTCCTGCCAAACTTTGGTCATGTATGTATCTTGCAAAGCCAATGAACTGATTAGATTTTGGGGTCACGAGGTCAAAGGTCAAAGGTCCCAGGGCTCATTATGTCATGCAAAAACTGCTCGTGATCGCGTTATCCAAAGAACCGATTGAAGGATTCCTGCCAAACTTAGGTCATGTATGTTACTTGCAAAGCCGTTGAACTGATTAGATTTTGGGGTCATGAGGTCAAGGTCAAAGGTCATGTGGCTCATTATGTATGCAAAAATAGCTTGTGATCGCATTATCATTAGAACAGATTGATGGATTCCTGCCAAACTTAGATCATGTATGCATCTTGCAGATACAATGAACTGAGTAGATTCTTTGGTCATGAGATCAAAGATCAAAGGTCATGGGCTCATTATGTATGCAAAAATAGCTTGTGAACACATTCTCATTAGAACTGACAGATGGATTACTATTTAACTCAGGACATCTTGCAGAGCCAATGAACTGAGTAGATGTTAGGGTCATGAGGTCAAAGATCAAAGGGTCATATATGTATATGAGAAATTGCTTGTAATCACAATATTCTGAGAACCTGTTAATGGATTACAATTGAACTTGAATTTGAAAAATTTCTTCTGTTTTGGTTTGTAAATTGCTCTATGACGGAGGCATCATTTCGAATGCGCGCAGTCGAAGTTCCATCTAGTTTTTTGTTGCTTTCACTTCTTTCAGCTTTCTGCTGCAGGTTATTATATTTTTTAAAGCATTTTAATTCCTATATATAAGGCTAGAAATACAAGAAACCATTTTTCCTCATGCAGTATTAGTTAGAAACTTGCCCATATAAGAAAGCTCCCCCAACTTTTCATCAGATTTCTATAAATTTAGTTATGAATCATGTCTAGATATCTAGCTATTAACAATTTAACGCAGCTATGTAGGTTTCTCCTCTGTAATCGATCAAATAAATCTTTACCTTTTCTGCTTGTCTTTGACTTGTTTGGAAACTTCACGTTTTCTTTGTATCCAGCCCCCTAGGATCAAGCCGTTGTATTTCCCCGTGTTTGAAAGCCCATAAAAAAATACTACTTCAATATGTCTCTGTCACACGGGGCTGTCAAGGTAATTACCCCACCCCCCCCCCCCATCAATGTCTGGATATGCCATTGCATGCAACCATAGTATCTCATCTTCAAAGTTATTTGTATTATTTAAGTTTCATCATATCAAGCATGAAAGCAGATTTTTTTTCCCTCCATTAACTAACTTTTTCTGTTGGTGTTGTTTCCATACTTGTAGTGCTCAAAATGTAGTACAAGGACTTCTTTCGATAATAAACTTAACAGCTGAAGTTAGCTTAAATGTTATTTTGTTTTGTTTGTTTGTTTGTTTTATCTGACTGGTAGTGGTTGTGGGTAGTGATCTTGTTAATGCATCTCACATATTTTAACCCTTTACACTCAATTGAGTGTTAGACTAGCACTACATCGCACTAACCCTTTCAATTCATGTACTGTACATATATTAATAATAATAATAATATTCCACTTTTATATAGCGCTGAATACATCGATGCAACGATGTGTCTAAGCGCTTTACAGATATATTATTACCCCAGTCATCGGGTTCAGGCTTACCCGCACACAATGTATGCACATTCGACACTCCCTGGGGAGCATTCCGGCTGGTCGCCATTTTACAAGCGCACACTTATTCATCCAACCACACTAACTTTCGCATTTGTTCCTCTTGAATTGCTTTTAATATTGATTTTGATCATCATTATAATCATTATATTTTGCCAGAGGTCATCTCTACAATCTTACTTCAAATTCATATTACTCAATGTTTACATCCATATTTTGTTTACCAGCATGTTCATCAACTCTAAACCAACAAATATATACCTTATTTCAGTCCATGTTTTCAGTAAAGAGATTTATAAAAGCAAGAATTTTATGTGTTTACTTCAGGGCTCCTTTTTTTTTTTTTTTTTGGGGGGGGGGGGGGGGACTCATGGGGAGCATTCCAGCTGGTCGCCATTTTACAAGCGCATACTTATTCATCCAACCACACTAACTTTCACATATTATTGTGGTGTTCTGTAAATTTGATCTTACCTCTCTCAAAATACATCTTTTCCAAACGAACTGCCATTTGTTCCTCTTGAGTTGCTTGTAAAGGCAGGTTTAATAGTATTTCAACTTGTTTCCTCAATAGATATTTCCCCTACATGACAGGGTGTTGGGCATTGATGTAGATCTCTATCATCATGTTTTGCCAGAAGTCATCCGAATCACGATCTAATCCCGATCTAATCTTGATCATGATCCTGGTCATAATTCATCATGATCACGATCACAGTCATGGTTAGGATAACATTCACGACCATCATAATTATAATTATAATCATCATTTATCATAATCATAATTGTAACCGTAATCATCATCGTAATCATGATTTTGATCATAATCATAAAAATATTGATTTTGATCATCATTATAATCATTATATTTTGCCAGGGGTCATCTCTACAATCTTATTTCAAAACTCATATTACTCCATGTTTACATCAGAATTTTGTTTGTCACCATGTTCATCAACTCTAGACTAACAAATTTGTACCTTATTTTAATCAATGTTTTCAGCAAAGAGATTTATAAAAGCAAAGAATTGTATGTGTGTACTTCAGGGCTCCTTTTTTTTTTTGGGGGGGGGGGGGGGGGTGGTCTAGCATTTAATTCGTATTAATGAGTCATTTATTGAAATTGTGAAATTTGGGGGTTCAGGACTTAGATATTGGGCGCCCATGTTTCCCGGACACTCATTAGTGTGGAGCCTTGCATTAAGCCTGACTGTGCCATCACACTTTACTAATTTGTAGAAAGATATAATTCTTAAAAGACAAACTATAAATCATGATTATTGTTACATTGTTTTGTACAAATTGTGCATTGTGATTACAAGGTCATGCACGAATGGAGCCATATTGCATTTGAAGTAAAATTACATTATTAGATACATTTGTCAGCCAGAACGTATGTTCAGAAATTTTATTTGCAAAGAACTTTGACCCAGAATCCCCGAAATGACAGAGTGGACATAAGGCCTGTTTTCATCAGCTCGAGATTGCCAAACAACCTGCTATTTTAAGTATCCCGATAGCAAATTATCCAGTTAATTTGGTCTTCATCAGCCCGCAGTTGCAATTAGCGGGATATTTGGTCGAGATAATCATCCCAAAATATCTTGGGCTAGTTTGCAAAATATCCCGCTGTTTGTCCTGTTTGTCCGGTCCGTCTTCACCAGCCCGAAGACTTGCACTTTGCGCAAACGCTGATCAAAATATCTTGAGGTCGAGTCTGGAGCTGATGAGGACGCGATTTGTGACTTCGGGCTCATTTCCCAAATCAGAAATAGTGGGCTATTTGGCAATCTTGAGCTGATGAAGACAGGCCTATTGTTATCAATCTTGTTTACATCGCCCTATCTTGTAGAAACTATTTCTGAGACTTTCTATGACGCCATGGACTTTCCTGTACAGACCATAGGCTACGAGCAGGCCAGGTGGTACCTCACGTGAGTATATTAACCATTACACTTGTCTTTAAAGCCCCACTGCACTACTTATAGCTACATGCGCTATCTATATAACAAACAATGCCTAATCGGTGACCATTGGTCCCCCATGATCCCCTTTTTCTCGTGTTAATTGAGAGCTGATTTGATGAGATAATCACCTGTCAGTGACCTTGCTGGGAGGTCTAATCCCTCCTGGCCAAACTAGTGCAGTGAGGCTTTAATAGTTTAGGGCAAGTCCAAGCTACTCTGTTCTATATGATACTGATCATATCTAAGATTTCAATTTAGATATGTGTCAATCTATTACTAGAGCTTGAATCAGGCAAAACATCAAATGAAATAATGAAATAATGAAATAATGTGATGTCAATTTATATTTACACTTCCATAATACAATTCAATAATGCTTCCTAATCCATGGGACATACACTGTTATGCTATCAGTTCAAAGTTAAAGTTAATATGGACTAACCACTTTTAAAATTTAAACTTTAAACTTATATCATACTACTCCACAGTATTATCATAATAACAATAATATCAATTTTTGATGCAGTCTGAATATATACAATATGTTTTTGAATCTATATTTCCCAATGTATTTTAAACGTTTGTACAAATGTATTTATGTCATTTTTAAAAAGGAATATTTGTAAAATCATCGCAATTCGGCTATGCCGCCATGATGTTTTTTCATTAATAAACCAGTTATCTATCTAATATTGTACTTTATTTCATATGTATATGTACATGTATAGCTCCATAGATATTAAGATTGCTGGACTTATTATTATTGTTATTATTATTATTGTTATCATGGATATTGGCTCGAATTCAGTGCTAAATAAGCGTGACACAAGTCAGAGGTCCAATATTAGACGAGCGCAAGCCAAGGTACGGTTATTTTGCGCTAATTTTTAAACCATGGGTTATGTAAATGAGGGTTTAAACCATGGGTTAAATCTAAACCTCCTTTGTGAATTTGGGCCTTTATGTTTGGATCATACCAGTTGTAACTCTTTTTAGAATACTGTAAAAGCTCTTGTTATGTTCCAATGATTCCATAATATGTGAAGTAGACTCAAAAGATATGATGAAGATTGCTATTCTTCATAATGACATGGCGTTTCGTGGTCAAGTTTTTTAAGGCGCTTGACTGGAGATACGAATGTCGAGGGTTTGAATCCCGACACGGCACTAATATCCTTTGGCAAGATATTAACCTACACTTGCTACTCTCCACCCAGGTATTAAATGGGTACCCGGTAGGATGCGACCGTCATTGTTGGTCAAACAGTTTTGAGCGTCAAGTAACGCCTGGCTGGAATGCTCCCCAGGGAGTGGAGATTGTGCACACAGTGTGTGCGGGCAAGTATTGAATCCAATGACCGGGGTAATAGTATATCTGTAAAGCGCTTAGAGACATCATAGATGTATTAAGCGCTGTATAAAAGCGTAATTATTTGTTTATTGATTCTTGCAGCAAAATGGCCCCTCCCGTAGCACCCGAGGACTGGCAGGGAATCAAGCTCAGAAACCACACCTTCAAAGTGGGACCGGGGTTCCACTCCCACGACCAGAAATTCAAGATGACGGTCAACAACGTTCTCTTGACGGAAACCATCACCAATATCTTTGGGATGATCAAAGGAGAAGTGGAGCCAGGTCAGTCTCAATCATGATCATTATAGGGCAGTCCAACCCTTGTAATAGGTTGATTCGTTTGAAAGCAGAAAAATAACAGAAACAGAATGGCAAAAGTTTGAAATGAATCGGACCAATAGTAAGCAGAATTGCCAAAAGACTTAACTCTGTTTCGTTGACAATCAGCCATGCATGAAGTCTTTCGTCTATGTCTGATCAACGAAACGGAGTTAAGTCTTTTGTCAATTCTGTTTGTTGCTACGGCAGGCAGCAAGTGAAAACAAATTTGTTTAATCAAATTATGGAAATGCAAGTACTACTTTAAACAAACAGAACTTTGTTATTCCTTGCTCATTTTTCCTGATTGAGGTGTCATATGAAAGAGCAGAAAATGAACTTTCTAGAAATGTGAATTTTTCTTTGAAATTCAGATACCGTCCGCCAAATGACTTTTTGGTTTCCTTCCTTCAAATTGCTTTTAATCAGTCATGCATGAAATATGCATCATATGAGTTGCATCAAATGAAAGAGAAGGATCTAAGCTTTACAAATATGTGTCATTTATTAATTATAATTGTGATTAAAGATACTATGTCCCTTTTGCAGCCAACCTCAAAATCTGTAAAACTTTGCAGGAATTACGAATATGTCATGTGTGTCCTATCTGTGAAATTTAAACGTTAGCAGTGTCCTAATATTCAAATTATGCAAGGAAACCCGTTACTTGCTAGACTTCACTGTCAGACACTATTGAGCGACTGACTGGCTTTTTTTTCTTCTTTGGTAATAACATCTATGAAATGAGCTGTAAAGGGTACATGAGCATTTGTCTACACCAATAACCCACTTCTTGTAATGGCCAAAATTAAACTGATTGAATCTTTGCGCAGCATAAAAAGTATGACCATTCGGTACAATGGTCTGAAAATCAGACTATTACTTACTGGCTCTATAGCTCTTAAGTCGAGGCAACAACTTATAGTCGTTATTTTCCCAATTACAGACATTTTCAAGCCCCCCTTTTTTTAGGGAAGTTCTAGATTAGTATTATCTTTCAAATGCCGTTGTAATTTAACCTTTTCATTTGTTTGGCCTGCAAATGGGACATAGTACCTTTAAAGGGCAGTCCAACCCTTGTAATACATTGATTTGTATAAAAGCGGGACTGTACATGTTCAGATCTAAAGACATTGCATGGATATTGAGTATTTTGTAGATCGCTTAAAGTTCTTCATTCTTATCTGTATGAATATGAAATAGAAAGTTTTGTTGTTGTAAAGATCCTTTATATTCATACCATAATGTGAATTGGCAACCTTAGTAAAGTTGTGTGTAAAGGGAAGTTACTGACAGGGGAAAATGTCTTTTGGCTCTTAGGTATATGGTATATGGAATATGTGAAAGATATGTTCTGGCTTTAAACATAATTTTTAAATCAATTCTCTCTTTGTTTGTAGATCGATATGTGATTGTTGGAAACCATAGAGACTCATTGACCTATGGGGGAGTAGAACCGGGAACCGGAACAGCCATTTTGATGGAACTTGCGCGTGTACTGGGAGGACTCTATAAGGAGCAAGGTATGAAACTTGTTGTTGTTTTTCATTTTTTTGTTAAAACACTGATCTAAATATTTCAAACAGAATTGATTTGCTTTATAATATATTTTGTGCAATGAAACAAAAGAATGTAAGTTCTGTAGAGTGCAGATGTGAAAGAAAATGTATAAAATAAATAATAAATTGAGTGTTATACGGTATTGTATATTGTATATTTGAATGTGTTTATGAGACTGCATTTGGTTTGTTGTTTTCACTTGGTAGGATGGAGGCCGAGAAGGAGTATTATTCTAGCCAGCTGGGATGCAGGAGATGATGGAAATATTGGATCAGCAGAATGGGTGGAGGTGAGAAAGATGATGGTGGTGGTGGTGGTGGTGGTGGTGATGATGGTGGTGGTGGTGGTGGTGGTGGTGGTGGTGGTGGTGGTGGTGGTGATGATGATGATGATGATGATGATGATGATGATGATGATGATGATGATGATGATGATGATGATGATGATGATGATGATGATGATGATGATGATGATGATGATGATGGTGGTGGTGGTGGTGGTGATGGTGATGATGGTGGTGGTGGTGATGATGATGATGATGATGATGGTGGTGATGATGATGATGATGATGATGGTGGTGATGATGATAATTATGATAATGATAATGATGATGATGATGATGATGATGGTGGTGGTGATGGTGATGATGGTGATGATGATGATGATGATGATGATGGTGGTGATGCTGATGATGATGATGGTGATGGTGATGGTGATGGTGATGGTGATGGTGATGGTGATGGTGATGGTGATGGTGATGGTGATGGTGATGGTGATGATGATGATGGTGATGGTGATGATGATGATGATGATGATGATGATGCTGATGATGATGGTGATGATGATGATGATGATGATGGTGATGATGATGATGATGTTGATAATGATGATGATGATGATGATGAAAGTAATGATGATAATGGTCGTTGTAATGGTGATTTAATAAAATGATATGAATATTGAAAATGATGATGATGATGATGATGATAAATGTACTTGTGACAATTATGATGATGGGGATGACTAATAGCTGTGATGATGGCAATGATGATAACGAGTACAATTTGTTGACGACTGGAATTTTTTGTTGATAACTATCACGGGGGAAATCCTAAACCTGGGCTATTTAAACTACATAATCGAAATATTTGTCAGTATCAAAAAGAGAATTAATTTTGTCTTTCAAACAGGAAAATGTTGAGGTGTTGAGAGAGAGAACTGTGGCCTATATAAACCTTGATGGAGCTGTCGAAGGGAATTACACCTTTTCAGCTACAGGAAGCCCTCTGTTGAGTAAGATCATACACTATGCAACCAAAAGGGTAAGTATTCCATTCACTTATTCTGTCAATTAGATGAAAATGTAAATATCTGTGGTTGAAATATATTCTCATACTCAGTCTTAAAGCCACACTGTCCTACTTGTAGCTACTTGCTCCCTCTATATAGAAAACAATGTCTAATCGGTGACCATTGGTCCCCCATGATCCTCTTTTTCTTATGTTAATTGTGAGCTGAGTTGATGAGATAACCACCTGTCCAGTGACCTTGCAGTGTGGTCTAATCCCTCCTGAAAACTAGTACAGATAAGCTTTAAACCTTATACTCATGAGATTGGTATACTTGTAGAAATGGAAAAGGAAATGTTTAACCAAACTGCTCAAACTGACAAATGAATGGGTACTGATCAAGCGCTATGTATTGTGAAAAGTTTGGTAGTTTCAGATATATACCACCCCCCCCCCCTTTGCCCTAACAAAAAGTAAGAAGAACTACGGTCACTTTTTTGTAGGTTGGCTTTAAATTGGACTTAGCTATGGCAGGCCGTTCATGCCACTGCCTGCTGTCACCATTGGTCTCTCAATTATGATGTTTAGATAATATTTTTTCCTTCAATAATGGACTATCAAAAAATGTAAATCTTTAGATTTGTGACCACGATTGGTACGTCCCTTGAGAAACCAATGCCAGAAAATGTTGAAAGAAAATAGTGGCATGAACAGCCTGCCATAGTTAAGTCCAATTTAAAGTTGATCTTAGTCTTTGTGAAACACTCCCCTGGTCATCCATGAAATCAGGGCAGTGCTTCATAATAATTACGCTTCATAAGTAAAAATGCACTTACATCCCATTGAAATGTTTGTTATAAAAATTAACATGCATTCCAAAGGGATGTTGGTGAACTTGTATTTATGTCGGTTTTGTGAGATGATACCCAGAAATTTGTTTGCAAATTTTTTTAATTTGTCTCTTTTGATCATATTTCTTGTAGGTTAATTGCCCTGATGCTTCTCATTCAAAGATGAAAATCTATGATAACTGGGCGATGAAAAAGCCCAGCCAACTAGGAGCAGAGTAAGTCGTTCATTATTATTATTATTATTAATTTCATTATTATTTATTCGGCAAAAGCAAAGAAAATCATTGAATACAAAACAAGAGTACATTTGGAAAAGAGTCACATGGATGACAGGAAAGGGAAAAAGATTAACTGAATAACTGTAACCCAAAGGTCTTCATTATGGCCAAGTTGACTGAATTCCATTATTTCTTATTCAGTTTAGTTTTTTCAATGTTAGTTTGAAACAATTTAGTTTTTAAGGCAATTTTAAATCAAGACTGAATCTCATTTGTTCATATAGTATGTCTCTCTTGGAGCGCAGTAGAACATATCCACATAGTTATTGCGCATTACAAATAGATATATTATTATTATTATTATAACTTTATCCTACTTGCCGGCCAAATGTATGGAATAACACGAATGTAATATTTCAGACGAAAATACTATTATATAAACTCTATTCTTGAATATGAACTGGTATCAATACTTGACTGATAAATTCCAAACTTGTGAGGTGCGCAATGTAGCACTTGTGAAATTAAACGCTAATCCACGTTATGAGCTATTATCAAGGGATATTATCGTAAAAATCTGCATAAGGCCTGGTTTTGGTTCCTGAAACATAAACAATGCATGCCTTTGACCAAGTTTCATATACAAAGCGACTTTGTTTGATTTTGTGCATATTTGGTTGTCCATATTACAAGAAAGTTTTTAATACTTATAGCTACTTGCGCCCTCAATAAAGCAAACAATGCCTAATCGGTGACCATTGGTTCCCCATGATCCCCTTTTTCTAATGTTAATTGAGAGCTGATTTGATGAGATGACTTTGCACGGAGGTCTAATCCCCCCTGGCCAAACTAGTACAGACGGGCTTTAAGTGTCTTTAGGGTTATAAATATTCAATGTTTTCTCTGACAGGATTGAACCTCTTGGAATGGGTAATGATGCTGCACCTTTCCTACATGTTGCTGGAGTGCCTGTCTTGGATCTCAAATACACATATGATAAGGTACAGTACCGGTATATCAGAAATTGTACAATATTTGTAGAGGTTGTACGTATTTATGATGAAATTAAAGGTAATACAAAGTTTTGGGAAATTTTGAAGATTTGGTGGATAGTGATTCTTTACAATTTTGAAATATTTGGATGCCCCTGTGGATGTATTATAAGCACTAGAAAATTTAGCCCCTAAACTACTTCTGCTTTTGCGAAAAATTGAATATAAAATTTACCGGTGCTCCCGGTAAATTTTGATAAATTTCAAATAGCGCCTACGGCCGTACAATGGTAGCTGCGACCATGAAAATCTCAGAATATGTAGTTGTTATATATAATTTCCGAACGGGAACAACTAATCAGTAGATTTTAGTCAAGAAACGTTGTTGTATAGCTTAGTAAATATCTTGACCTTGAGAGGGAGCTATCGACATAAAGAGTTTATTGTTTACAATTTCATAACTTTTGACTCGATTTCAACCGCGACAACGATCACTGAATATTGTTGGACCGCATATGCGTCCAATATGTTCATTTGAACCAAATTCATGACCCCATACAAAAACTTTGTATTACCTTTAAGAACAATATTCTGTTTTTGTACAACCACATCACACTATGATATCATTCTCTGTGCACCTCCAAAGTGATTTAGAAATTGTTAGCCCAGCTTTACCTCTGGCAGCCGTTATCAGTGCACAGTGTCCTGAAAGGAATAACGTTTACCAGGTAGTCATTTGCTACACCCGTGTCAAGAGTGGCAATGTAGATCATTTAAAGTCTTGCTGAAGGACTGAGTGTCATGTCTGGGCTCAAATCCGGACCTTTGCATCCATGATCGAGTGTTCAACTTCCAACTGTAGATGATTTCTTACTGAATCAAAAAATAAATTGTGTCCATTTCCTATGGTTTGGAGTTTGGAAAGATATTTAAAGTCTTTACAGAACCACATTATTAAAGCCCATCTGCACTGCTTGTAAGTACTTGCGCCCTCTATATAGCAAACAATGCCTAATCTGTGACCACTGGTCCCCCATGATCCTCTTTTTCTCATGTTATTTGAGAGCTGAGTTGATGAGATAACTACCTGTCCAATGACCTTGCAGGGTGGTCTAATCCCTCCTGTACACTAGTACAGATGGGCTTTAAAAAACAATTCAATGTATAAACAGGACAATTAGTATGGCAATTCAATGACATTACCTTCAAAAAATTGAATTTTTCACTGTGTCTCACCAGGAGTATTACGGAGGCATTCCCACGTACCCTGTGAAGCACACGGCCTATGACACGTACGACTACGTGAAGCGCTTCATCGATCCTGACATGTCGATACACGTTGCTGTGACGGAAGTGGTTGCTGAGGCGCTTCTCTCGCTAGCAGATGATCCTCTGCTGCAGATTAACGTGGTGGATTATGCGACCAAGCTGGTAGAATACCTCAGAGAACTCAAGAAGGCCAACTTTACTGTCCCCCTCGATGAAGGACTAGGTAAGTCAGTCCAGTTTGATTCTGTTCTGTGCAGTTCACTCCAGTTCTTTACTGTCCCCCTCTATGAAGGACTAGGTAAGTCGATCCAGTTCAATCCAGTTTGATTCGGTTCTGTGCAGTTCAGTCCAGTTTTTTACTGTCCCCTTCGATGAAGGACTAGGTAAGTCAGTCCAGTTTAATCCAGTTTGATTCAGTTCTGTGCAGTTCAGTCCAGTTCTTTACTGTCCCCCTCGATGAAGGACTAGGTAAGTCAGTCCAGTTCGATTTGGTTCGGTGCTGTTCAATCCAGCTCAATCCACTTCAGTTTAGGTCAGTGTAGCTTTTTCACTTCTAAGTAGATCAAGTCTTGTTTAAGTTAAGTCAGATGTCTCTGCATAGGTTATTTGAATGTATATGTGATTTGTATTCGCTTAGCAATTGTTTCTGATGTGTTATTTTAATTGTTATAATTATTATTAATTTCTATCATTATCATATGTTCAGGTACTTTCAGTTTTACAAGCCTTGTGCTTTTTTTAAAGTGTCTTTTCAGCTGTTGTTTTAGGAAATTATGTAGCAGGAATTAATTCTTTGAAATGCTAGAGCGCCGTAATGGCAGCACAGCTAAAACCGGAGTAATAATCTCCAAGTTTGGCTCTTAGTGATTGTAATAAGCGCTATATAAAAACTGAGTATTATTATTACTGTCTCCTCTACTTGAACGCAGGTCATTTGAATGATGCTATACAGAGGTTTTCTAAAGCTGCCCAGGACTTCCAACACGATTACTACATTCCTCCTGAACTTGAAGAGTAAGTTACTACCCCATGGTGTTGAAGGTGTAACACACTACACTACCCCATGGTGTTGAAGGTGTAACACACTACACTACCCCATGGTGTTGAAGGTGTAACACACTACACTACCCCATGGTGTTGAAGGTGTAACGCACTACACTACCCCATTTTGTTGAAGGTGTAACACACTTCTGTTGCAGAAGTTCAAAAAATTACACTGAAATTGCAGAAATTTGTTATTTTGCACATTACTTCCCCCTCAATCATTTAACAATAAAATAAGGACATTTTAGATTGTAAAACATCCATATTTGTAGGATTATTCAGGTTGTGCCTTAGGAATTAAAATACCTTTTAATTGTATTTCAAGGAGGATTATTGAACAAACAGACATCAGACAAGATGACTCCCTGACTAAAGCCACTAGGCTAACAAAAGAGAGGAAGGTGTGGCAAGCTGTTGTTCAATACTTAAGTCAAGTCAAGTATTGAACAAACTTTAAAATATTTACAATAATTTCAAAATGACAGATTAAAAAATATAGAAATGAAAACTACTTGATTCTGCTCATATATTTCACTTCTTTTAACTATTGTGATCTGTGGACAAAATGCCTAAAGTTTTATTTTTGAGACTGTCTCTTTCTCAGCAGAATTCGAAACAGTCATATGTACAAATTTTTATAGTCAATGAACACCAAATGGTTGCTTTTGTTGAAAGAAAGCTTTTGAAACCTTAAGATCATTTTCTTGCTGACATATTAATAAGAAGAGAGATTTAGTTAATCCTCATTATGTGAGATCCCCCCCCCCCCCCCAACACACACAAACAAAATTCAGGTCAGTTTATGTAAAGAGACACAACATTTCTTTTAGAGAAAAACAAGTTTTAGTTGTCTGATGTAACTTAAAGGTATAGACCAGTTTTGGAAACGTCCCCCTCTCAAAAAATGTAATGTATTACCAATCATGTGAAGGAATATGTTTTGACTAATACGTGATGATACAAATTTTGCCGGGAAACCACCTAATTCATATTTATTTGGTAAATTATCATATCGATCCGGCCTGGATAGATATCGCGAATGCACGTCATCATTGAACATTTAGGCATATATTTCTGCTTTTTTGCGAATTTAGGTTGAAGTATTGCCATCTAAACTTCTGAAGGCAATATTTAAACAATATTGAATGGATATTTTGCACCCAAAACCCTTGAACCGCAATTTTACCAATACCGGTCTTTACCTTTAAAAACCTTTAAGGAGCTACCAGAAATACATATTTTCACACAATTCATGATCTTCATCAACTCTGAGGTAACCTCCTTCTGTTTGTTTTTTCCTTGATCTGTTCAGTCAAACCCTTTTGCGTGAGGTGAATGACAGAGTAATGTCTGTAGAGAGAGCGTTCGCAGGGGATCCTGGGAACTACTATCTACCGCAGCTCAGGTAAGATCAAGAGAGGATTCAAGTTGAAGTTGAGTTTTAGTAAAGAATAATCTGTGAGTTTTCTTGTTCTCTTGATTCTTGTGTGAAAGGAAAAATATTATCTAAAGATCATAATGGTGAGAGCAACCAGTGGCATGAATGGCCTGCCATAGTTAAATCCAGCATAAAGTTGATCTTAGTCTTTAAGAAACCCTCCCCAGTTCTTTATAAGAAAATCTTGGTGTGGAACCCAGCTTACAGTTCTCATATTTCAAGGAATGGATAAAGTGAAAAGATGGAAAAAGCAACAACAACAAAAACTGCATTTGGGGAAACCTTCTTCTTAGCCACAAGTGTGTAGTAGTTAGAATGTGAATCTCATTGTAAGACGAGAAATAACCACTATGCGATTTTGACTGTCGCATTATTGATATTATCATTTTACCCTCTGTATTCCAATTTCTCAGACATGTAGTATATGGCCCTTCAAGGTCGGGCTATGAAGGTCAAGGTTTTGGTCCTTTGACCAGAGCACTGTACATGGCTAAATGGACCAATAGCTGGGACCTGGTCCAACCCGCCCTCTCTGGAACTATCGCACGGATTGAAGCTGCGGTTCATCTCTTGACCGGAAGCCCATTAGGAACCATCACACTCCCCTAGATCAAATTGATGGTGTCAGTAATATATCTTCACTTTTTCCTCTCTGGAACTATCGCAAGGATCGACGGTATGGTTCATCTCTTGACCAGAAACCTGTTATGAACTATCACGCTCCCCTAGATCAAATTGATGGTGTCGGTAATATATCTTCACTTTTTCTTCTTTGGAACTATCGCACGGATTGAAGCTGCGGTTCATCTCTTTAACTGGAAACCGTTTGGCTCTCTTACTTACCTACGTGTAGATCAAAATGATGGTGTCGGTAATATATCCTCACTTTTGCTCAGTCACATTCGGCGAAACTATCATGATTAACTACTCTGTCTGATACTATGGCAAGGATAGAGGCTGCGATTTAGCTCTTAACTGGAAGCCGTTTGGCTCTCTCACTTACCTACATGTAGATCACAAATGGAGAGGAGTCGGTAATATAAATATACTTTTGCTCAGTCACATTCAACAAAACTATCATGATTAACTACACTGTATGGGTACAGTACTATAGCAATGATAGAGGCTGCGATTCTGCTGCGATATCTTGATCGGAGCCTTTTAGCTCCAGATATCTCGCTCACCGAGATCAATGATGCAGAGTTGGTCATTTTAATGTTAGTGTACTTCTGCCCGGTCACATTAAAAAAAACTATCATGATTGAACATTGTCAGGTACTGTAGCAAGGATAGAGGCTGTGAGACAGAGATGACTTTGGCAGTGAATCTCTAAAATGCACAAAGTGGGAGGTCGCCATGTGTAAAAGATTTGTGAATATTTGGGGGTCATTTGTACGAAAGCTAACTACGAACTGGTCTACTACATGTAAAAGAGCAATTCATTCTTCATACTTTACTTTTAAAATGGTTCCTCAGAGGTGACACGACATGTGCTCCTGCGACAATTGCTCCGGGCTTTATTTCGTCTAAGATGTAGGGTTAGGGTTAGGGTTTCAATAGGGTTTTATGTTAGGTTTAGGGTTAGGTTTAGGGTAGGGTATAGTGTTGAATCCAGGGTTGAAGTTAGCCATTCGATTAGTGTATGAAATTTACAGCGGAGCAATTGTCGCCGGAGCAAATGTCATGGAATCTCCTCAGATTGTGTTTTTTTTTGGACATTTTTTGTTTGTTTATTTGTTATGTGGTGTAATGAATTTGTATCATTTAGTAGCCCTAAGTTGTACAGTACCTTTTTACAGAGGATATCTTTCATAGCAATGAAATAATTTTTAATTTTTATCGCTTTTTTAAAGTAATACGTGTATAACAATTATTTCAATGTAGTTTATTACATTTGTGATTTTTATGTACAATGTATTCAAGCAGTATAACTTTTATCCTGAGTGCCACAGGAATATACATACTTATTCTCTAATTGCCTTACCTTTTGTATCATAAACTTATAAGTATTCAAGTGCAGAATTGATGGCTTTGGGTGCATTTTGTGGAGCTTTTATGGGCCAAATGGATCAAAGAATATAGTGCGCCATTAGAAAATTGCAAAGAATGAAGGATTGTGAATGTTAAAATGGGCGTCAACACTTTTATAATATTGTTATAGTATTGTGTGTTGAATACTACTTACACTGTAAGTCGGGATGCTTTTTGATATGCACATGCGTAATCTAACCAGGGAATCTCTGGCTATTAATCCCATCTATAAAACTATTGACTGCTTTAGAAGGCAATGGTTTTAAAACTATTGCCCTGAAGTGATCTCAAAACTGCGCCATGCCTTGATTTAGAGTCGAAGGGCACAGTTCAGTCTCAAGATCACTGAGAATCAGTGGTTTTAGCCATGACCTGAAAATGCAGTCAGTATATGAAGAGTTTAATTCCAAAGGAGCTATTGCTAAATCTATTTTTGTAACTTTAGAGAAAAAAGGATTTGTTTACCAGATTTTGTACAGGTGTTTATGGAAAAGTGATATTAGAAGGTGCATTTTTTTATAATTGCTCCCAAAATTTAGGTAAATACATTTGTTGAAAGACAGGTACTTAATTGAATACTGCTCTGATATCCCTAACTCAATTTTCATCAAAAGTGGATTTAGCTTCTTTTGGAATTAAACTCTTCATAATTCATATGTTTAGTGATCTGCATCCCATGTTCTTAGAATAGTGAAATGTTGATTAAATCGTTCTGCCCATTTCCATTTGTATTGGTGTCATTCCTGTATTCACTTCAAAAGGATCCATGCGATCATTCCTCTATATTTGTGACACCATCTAATATTCCATTTTTATGTCTGAAGTTTTTAACAATTACTACTGTTACAAATAATTGTATTTCCATAGTCAGCATGTGAATTGCATACATTGATTGTTGGTAGGTAGGACAAACAGTGTGGTATATTGGCAATATGTATATATTCACTGTCACTATGACATTCAAAATTCTTCCAAAAATATGATCATGTATCTTGTATGTAAATAATCTGAGACCATTGATTGGTTCAAGGGAATGTACTTAATGATGTTTTATATATTAGCAGGTCACATTTCTAGTTAAGATGGGAAAAATGAAGAAATGAAGAATTATTATTTGATTTTGAGACTTTAATGCTGATTTTTAGAAATCTTATATGTGTTGAAATCCATTCTGTATTTCAACACAAAGGGACTCTGTTTAGTATGTGCAGTGAAGTTTGAATGTTGTGATATATTTAGCATTCTATCTATGACCAAAAAAAGACCAAATGACAGTGAACCACAAAGAGGGTACATGTTTGGCCGATGTGCTTAATTTGAGATGTGACAGATGAGATAGATGTATTGTATTGCAGTTGTCTGAACCTTAGTTTCACACATTTCTTGAAAAATGCACAAAGGTTAAAGTGCTAAAGATTGAAATATTTTCCTTTTCTTACTTGGCAGATCAATTTCGATTGAGACAATACAGCCCAGATTCAATAAACTGTTTATGCAGGTTGTCAAATGAATACATAGACTATAGTACTTATTGATGACTAGGCTTAGTAAGTTTTTATGAATATGAGCCAAGAGGGTGTTTCATAAGGCTGTGCGTAAAGTTACGCATGACTTCACAAATGACTTGAATATGAAGAGCTAAATGGGATTCTCAAATGCTTTTAATTGCATAAGTTTAAATGCAAAGTGTCTTTTTGGCTACAATTTAATTGAAATTATGGGAAATACAGTCACTCTTTTTTTAAATGTCAGAAAAACATTTGTAACGTCATTTGTAACTTTACGCACAGCTTTATTTAACACCCCCAGGCATCTAATACATGTTCATGTTTATGTAGTCGCATGGATCACGTGAGCAAGTCGATCTGTATTTTGTAGCACTTGGTGGTCTGCAATGTTTCAGATGCTGCTTCCTTAAATATAAGCAACTGTAAATGAATTATTGTATTTACCTTTTACAAGGAACTGTATTTAAGACCAAATGTAAGCTGTATGTATTAGCTGTTGCTGTGTCTGGCAGGCCTTGGGAAAGGTTTCGCATCATTAGTAACTGTAAGCTACTACAGAAGTAGTGTACATACATGTAGGAACTGAATAAAATGTGCACTGGTACATCATTCTAAGGGAGTGTGGGTAGGAGGGTGGTAGTAGTGTGAGTGTGTGTGTGAGGTCGGTGGGAGGGTGGGTGAGTGGGTTTAAGTGTAGAGGAGTTGGCCTGCTGGATACAATTTCAGTTTCTTTGACTTTGGTTTTTCCGATGGGTTTCCATCACTCATTCAGAGTTTTCTGGACCATGGAATCCAGTGGGATTCATTTATGTATCTATTTCATACGTACTGAACATACACTTTATGATGTGACTTGGTACAGTGTGTTTTTATCAAACTTTGTGATGGATTAGTCTACTTTGCTGCAATTTTAACAGTCTTTCACTTTCCTCCATATTGTTCATCAAATCTACAAATTATATTCAATATCGCATTCATGCTGCACATTGTGTAGAGTAGTACTGTGTCTGCTGAATACCAGGGCCTTGTTTCATAAAACATGTTCTCAATAACAAATGCTAAATTTATAGGACTACTTTGCTCTCAGCCAATCAGATGCTACGATTTCAGTAGCTTATAACAGGGATTGTAACTTGTTATTGATAACATGTTTTATGAAACAGGGTTCTGAAGGGTGTCAAAGCCTAATCGCACCAATGAGAACAAAGATGGATTTAAAAACATGATGGAAACAAGTTGTTCTGGAGTAGGTTTTGAGTTGGTTCGAGTCTGGTTTTGAGTAGGTTTCTAGTTAGTTTGAGTCAGTTTTGAGTCTGTTTTCAGTCGCTTTTGAGTCGGTTCAGTCATGTGAATACATGTTATCTTGAGTTCTGGTAATGGAATTCTGTTGTAATTGAACTATCTAAGAAGATGTCAATGATTGATCTTATGTTAAATACAAGTAAGGTGAACATCATGTACTATTTGGTTTTGAAAATCCTCAAAATTGTAACATATAGACTTTTCAAATCTTGCTAAAATCACAATTTAAAGCACTGGAAAAAGATCCGCTGGGTAGGACAACACACATGCGTTGTATCAGAAATTGATCCAAAGTGGTGAATTTCTATTCATACAGAAATTGTAAACTTTTATGGAAAAAAATTGCATGTGGGTTAGGGGGATGTATTCCCTACTCCCCTTTCTCTTTTGTCAATGTTATCTTCATCATGTATAATGCCTTAATGACTGTAGACCCTCCTGGCTCTTAGCAGATAAATAAATGGTTCCTTTGAGACTTTTCTTTCTTCAATGCTGTGTGCTACTCAACTAAATTTTTGTTAATAGATTTATCTATTTGATTGTATGATTAAATTGATTTATAAATGTACCATGCTACTATCTGAATGCTGTGAAATACATTGTACAGGATGCAGAAGAAATGACTAATTTTAAATTTATATCAATTTTTAGTATATGCATTTTTTAATAGAAAATAACTTGTTTTATCTTTATTTTTTGCTTCTCACATTAGGTGAGGAAATGTAATTTAGATATATTTTCTTGTCTTGAATATTTGAGTATTTTTGCAGTCACTGCTTTCTGATATATGGAACACTTGGTTAAAACAGATCTTTTTTGTAGTTTGTAGTTGTTTCTTGTATGTATGTATGTAATTTTTATTTTTATTCACTGTAAATGTAAGCACTTTGGGCCTTATGGGAAAAGCGCGGTATAAGTAATAATAATAATATTAATAATATAGTGCTAACCAACAAGCACAATATCATAGGATAAATGCATACATGTAGATGTTAAAGATAGTACAAAGAAAAACATATCAATGAAGAGCTAAAAAGTTGCATTATGAAGCTTAATTAAGTTGTTGCTCATATTAATTGAGCAACTGACCATTTATTCACGCATGTAATCAAAATTTCTCACAAACAAAATTGAGGGTTATCTTGCACCAATCCCTTTCATGTGTACTTTGGTCAATCTATCAAAATGTGTATAAAATGTGTTGTATCTATGTTGAGGCTGGTCCAAATGGACAGTGGGATTAAATAACTTTGTAAATATTCTTTTACATTTTCAAAGAGGGTGGTTTGTAAATATCTCTGTACTCAGTATGTTCCAAGTACTAAATGTAATATCATTTTTTTAATTGAAATAATGAATTCTACATGTATTAGATTAGGAGGCTGTGGTGTAATGGGCTTTTTAATTTCACTCTAATATTCCTTCATAATTTCCATATGTACGTATTGAAATATAAGGCAGGTGCATTATTATGGTTAACTTATGAAATATATCTTATAGCAGTTTTTTTCTATTTTTTTTATTTTTTTTTATATACTGCCAAGTATTTTATGGTGTCAAATTATACTGTTGCCAATATGTACGTGGAGTTGGTATTCTAATAGTTATCATCATTGAATAATGAGATAATGTCTGGTGAAATGTTACCTGTATCTCTTTGTAAAACCAAAACATTATTCAAATAATTTCATTTCAAAATATCTCCAAGCCAAAAAGGAAAATGTCAGATTATTTGAATTTTTAAAAGATATTGCAATCTGTTTGTTTGACAACTGTGTTTTTCCATCATGTTTTGTAGTTTAACTGTGAACAAACTTTTTGTTGAATTTGTATAGCTGACCATGTCACCGTGTCACTTTGTCTGACTTTAAACTTTGTACGTGCATAGTTTAATATTTTACTGCCTGACACAGAAGCACTTTGTATTTCAAAAAAGTCATGCTCTAAGGAGGTGGGAATCTTTTTAAATGTCTAAGCTCCTTGGATAAACCACTGCTCAATTCCTTTTGTACTTTTTACAGCAGTTACCACATTGAATGTTCTAAAATGTTTTGTATTCCAGTACAGATGAAGAATTTGTCTCTTCTTTTTTTAAATTGTGGTTTTAAATATAACACCAATTTCTTTGTAAATTTGATTGTTTTTGCTTCGTTCTTTGATGTGTGAATCTCATTTCTCTGTTGCAAGTCTTTTTTGTATTCATTGATTTTATTTCTGAAAGCTCCAATTCTTTTTCGTACATAACATAGTTTATAATCAAACCGCAACATAGTTATAACAAATCTTTTTTATCATTTGATAAACAAACATAAATACAACATAATTCATTATTCATTATTTCACAATATATTATGACGAAAATATATCACAATCACATAGAAAGATATAAGCGCACTGCACAGTTATTTCAACCCCAAAACTAGAACAAAACAATGCGTTTTTCTGAAAAGACTGAATACTTAAACAAATATTTTTTTTAAATAATGAGTTTCATATTTCTCAATATTATTATACAGAATTGACATTTTGAGTTTTTTAAAATTAAAACATGAACTATCCCAAAACCCTCTCCCATCCTTTCCTCCTCTCTAACTCCTTGGTCTTATCCCCCTCTCCCCTCCCCCCTCCCCTCCCCCTTCCTTCTACTTGTGTGGATAGGGCATGCATTCTGGTACAGGTTTCTTTACAATGTCGAAATGACTTAAGCTGTTGACTTCGTTTCACCTCTACCTCGCTTTCCCTTAAACTTCCCAGTTTTCCCATTTTCACTGATGTGGGGGAAATTTATTTCTCACCAATGCCAATTTATTTTCCTCCAATTCAACTTCTTTGAAACTGTGTTAAATTTCATCCACGGTTATACATAAACTCCATTCTCTTCCCATGAAAATCAAATACTTTACCAGAATTAAAAAGTGATTTACCAATTGCTCCTGTCCTTGATCAATTCTGCAAGTCTGCACATGATGATCGATATTTGAATCTACCGTTTTATGCCAAACATTTCTATCAAATTCAAAATCTCTTTCTCTACAAGTGTAACTCTCCAATCTCTCTCTCTCCCCCCCCCCCTCTCTCTCTCTCTCTCTCTCTCTCTCTCTTTCTCTCTCTCTCTCTCTCTCTCTCTCTCTCTCTCTCTCTCTCCCCTCCCTCCCTCCCCCTCCCTCTCTCTCTTTCTCTATCTCTCTGTTACTCATAAAACTGTATTATTTGTACCACAGTATGAATAAAAAGCCTTATTATACCGGTTCTGTTATTGATAATAAACAATGATTGTCACGTAACTTAACACTGATCGGTCCTGTTATATAATGTGGATGAAATGAGAATTGAAAAATTGACAGGGGGGCCAGAGCCGAGGATGCGGGAGGGGTCCAACTTCTTTTAACGCCCCACTGCACTAATAGCTACTTAATTGCGTCCTCTACACTGAGCAAACGATGCCTAGATAATCGGTGCCTGTTGGTCCCCTATGATCCCTTTTTCGTACATTAATTGAGAGCTGATTTTATGTGATAACCACCTGTCAGTGACCTTGCAGGGAGGTCTAATATCCCTGGCCAAACTAGTGCAGACGGGCTTTAAGTTTATTACTCCTTATCATTTACATTATCTCTATCTCTTTCTCGATCTCCTTCGGATCGATATTTGACCGAGGGGCACATGTACCCACGTCTCCTATGCTAAGTTATTTCTCTGTCATTGCTGAACAATAGCCCATAGGAGCCCCCCCCCCCCCCCCCGTTCCATACTGTTTCGATTCTTTATTTTAAAACAAGTTTAGGGCTAATTAGCTGGTGTCAAAGTCCGAAAAACATGCATACATGCTGTGCAAATAAAGAATACATATCTGGCTGCATATAATGACTATGACTATGATTGGACGTTTAATTACAATCGACGTTATTTTGCCCCCCCCCCCCGCCGTACCAAATTCCAGGGTACTTTTCGTATTGTATTTATTAACTGCGGCTAAAAATAACACTTCCGAGTTGCGATCAACGTTCCTTGTGCATTATATTACGCCTGCTGCGTAAAAGGTACGGATAATTATACTCATTCATTATATATCTCTCACATTTTAATGCCATCATAGTGTGAGCTATAGCTAGCGCTAATTCTACATTAATATACTTTTTATAATATATAGTATAATTATGTACGAACCAAATATGATTTGACCGTTGCATGATGCCCCTGATGATATGTTATATGGATATGCCCCGTTGCTTGAAGTTGTGTGGGGTGAGCCGCGACATTGACGTTGAACGTGCGTGGATATATAGTAGGACGACTATACGATACCACACTGTATTATGTGCTCTTCTACCGGTGTATACCGTATCCGATTTTAAAGGCCACTGACAAAGTGTGTAGGACGTATTTTGTATTATTTTATGGAATACAAATACTTCTTTTTGATCGCTTAGACCCTATTCGCAGTTTGCATGGCAAATGAATTCATCAATATTGAAATTGTAGACCTATATTATCCTTTCAATCTTAAATATAAGCACAGCCCGGAGCCGACTAAATATGTACAATTTATTATGACAGATAGGGATATAAAGAGATCAATTAAAGAGCTAAGATGGGAAGACAGACAGATCAAGAGGGAGTAGCAGGGAAGGGAGAGAGTGAGAGAGAGAGGGGGAAGCCGGGGAAGAGCGAAGAAGCGATCGAAAAAGTGAGAGAGAGAGAGAGAGAGAGAGAGAGAGGGAGAAAGAGGGAGAGAGAGAGAGAGAGAGAGAGGGAAAGAGAGAGAGAGAGAGAGAGAGAGAGAGAGAGAGGAGAGAAAGGGGGAGAAGGGGGGAGGGGTGCCTAACTAAAGGTAAAGTATGAGATAATTGGGGCGGGGTATTGGACTGTCAACAAAAATCAATGTTGAAAGAATAGGGGAAATATAGGGCGTAAAGACACTGCGCCAATAATTATGTTTGATTTCATTCGAAAGAATATCATCCGGCAGTCATGTCGACTGCACTCGTGCACTTAAGGGACAATTTAGGCATAATTTCCAATCCCCCCCCCCCCCCCCCCCCCCCCATCCATCTGACAGGCCAAGACGCAGTCTTGATCAAGGCAAAGACGCAACTCCGTGACGCAGCTATAGGGTGTGATTCACTATCGCAATGGTTTTGATTCGTTCGAAAATCAAGGTCGACGGAACGCTGGTGTAACAAATCATTCAATGTAGTCATACCAGTGAGCGGGGAAAGAACACTGGGTTGATCTTATAGAGCAGGGGGTGTTTCACAAAGACTAAGATAGAAAGTTTAAGTTGGACTTAACTATGGCAGGCCGTTCATGCCAGCTAGTTCCTCTAACCATTCCTGGTATTGGTTTCTCAAGGGGCATATAAATTGTGATCACAAATCTACAGAATTTCTTTTTTGATAATTCATTATTGAAGGAAAAATATTATCTAAAAGATAATTGAGAGACCAATAGTGAGAGCAACCAGTGGCATGAACGGCCTGCCTTAGTTAAGTCCAACTTAAAGCCGATCTTAGTCTTTGCGAAACACTCCCCAGGTCATCAGTAGCCTTTTCTTAGCTTTCTGTGATATGAAATGTTTTAGCGCACTGGCCGGTGACGCCTCCTGTACAGCCAGCGTAGTTTAATATAGACAGTACAAAATGTTTGTGTAGGCATAATTATGACAAAATTATTGTTGACGCACGCGTTCAGTTGACGTATGAAGTTGTTCATCAAACACCACGATAGCCTTGTTTGAAGTTAATGATTGCATTTCTTGTCTTTATTACTTACAGAATCATCGCCTAATAAGTTTCTATAACTAGAAGCATCATCAACTAAGAAGAGCAACATGCGTCAACCTTATATTCCAGCTCTCCTTCAGATGTTTCTTCTAATATGGGCGGGTCAAGACGTCAAATCTGCCAATATTCTGATGTCAGGATTGGTCGGCAAAGGGAGCCATTTTCTTTCCCTCGTTCCGATTGGGAAAAGACTGGTAAGGCAGGGGCACAATGTCACTTGCCTCATCATGGATGAATACAAAGAGAGAGCTGACGATCCCGAGCTTAAGAAATACTTCAACTTTGAGATATACAGAAACACCGATCCTCACTATACAACTAAGGAATACTTCCAATTTGTCTCGGATTTAGCCTTCAACGATGAGGGCGGGTTGAGAAGCTTCGGCAAAATGATGTACTTGTCGAAAGAACTTCTCCGCAAGTCTTGTCTTTTTGTCTTGGAAGATAAGGAGATGATGAAACGTCTTGAGAAGATGGATGCCATGGTGAGTGACGTTAGTTGGCTCTGCAGTAGTGTGATAAAGCTCTACTTGAAGAAACACGCTAATTCTGATATTCGTATCATTTTAAACGTACCCAATACACCAAACGCGATGATCTTAGACCTTGCCGGATCTCCGGTTAATCCGGCCTATCAACCAAGTACGATGTCCGGCCTCACTTCAAATATGACTTTTATCGAAAGAACAATCAACACAATATCTACTGCCGTTTTCCGCTCTTTTGGCAACCAAATGGGGTCTTACTTTTTGTCATTTGCAGAACAGTTTGACTTGGAAGATGAAATAATGGCGATGGGTCCGCCAGCGGCAGATTTGTTCCTGGGGAATTTTGACTTCGCAGTTGAATTTCCCTTTCCTATCACCCCGAATGTTATCCCGGTAGGAGGTGTAACTGCGGAAGCACCAAACGACCTTCCTCAAGAACTGGAAGACTTCATCCAGAGTTCTGGAGATGACGGGATTGTGGTGTTCACCTTGTCAACCTACTTCGCGTCTGTCACGACATCCAGACCTCACCTACTGAAGATGTTCATCGATGCGTTGGCTAAGCTCCCCCAGAAGGTCATCATCCAGCTCAAGGTCATGCCCCAGTACGATCTCCCGCCAAACATTAAAGCGTTGCCATGGCTACCTCAGAATGACCTCCTGGGTCATCCCAAAACTCGGCTCTTCATGTATCATGGCGGAAACAACGGCTTCTACGAAGCGGTGTACCACGGCGTACCCATCGTCGTCGTACCGTTCATCGCGGATCAATTCGACACCGCGGTCAAAGTCACGTCGCATGGGATGGGACTGCAGCTCGACAAACGTACGCTCAGCGCCGACTACATTCACAAGCACGTCGCGGAAGTGTTAGGAGACGAGAAATACAGCTTAGCAGCCAAACGTCTGTCCACCATCTTAAGAAGTCGACCAATGGAACCAGTTGATCGAGCTGCCTTTTGGATCGAACACGTGATCAAACATGGCGGTGATTATATGCGATCCCCTGGGAAGGATCTATCGTTTATCCAATATAATTTGATCGACGTTTTTATGTTTTTGATAGGAATCGGGGCACTTCTTTTATTCGTATTCTACAAGATCGTGCGCTGTTGCATTTCGTGTTGCTGGGGAAAGAAAATTAGCCACAAGAGTAAAAGTGACTGAATTAATTTAATATATGACCTAAAATGTTGCCGAAAAGTTGTAATATATTTTTCATATACCTTTTCATGAAATGATTGTGATAATATGATTAATTCTTGACAGATTAGATTAATCTTCTCAGAACTTTGTTGATCAGTCTAAACTGTCATAGAGATTGATAAAAAAAAAAGTTTTTAGAAGATTATAAACTTCTTCTTTTTGAAATAAAGAATAAACTACATTGTCACAATCATTTCATTAAAAAGAGGTAAGAAAAAAATGTTCCAACTTCACGGGTGACGGTTTACACTATTATTTAAAGTCATTTTCATCTATCAACGTTAAGCCTGGTCAAGATCCTAGTTTTCTTTGTGTTAAGCCAATTGCAAGCTATGCGATACGACTTCGAAAGAATTGCAATAGCAATTTGATAAGAATAGTCCAACGTATGTAAAATCTTAATGACCGAGGATCTGAATAAGCATATGATTAAGACAATTTTAAAGGATATGCTTCCTTGTAAGAGGAGACACTAAATGGGCTCAGAACCGTTATTATCATCATCATTATTGCAACCTTCATTATTATTAAAGAATGAATTACATCCAAGCAGTGTTCATTTTCATAGCAGTACTCTCAGAATACGAACGTGCATCGTTACTTTGATCAATGTCTAACGTGCTTTTGTTGTATTATTTTGTTTTGGATCTTGCTTTGTAGTGGAGCCAAATAAATGAGAAAAAGAATGAAATCGACTGTGTTTCCTTTTCACGGCGAACGAAGGAAAACGAGCATGATATCAAATAGACCGTCTGACTATTAGTAAAAGGGGGTGTTTGTGGTGAGAGGGCGTTTGTGGGATATCGAGCTAGCAACTTGGGAACAGAGAACGAGAAGAATGTGCATCTTTTCTTTTCAAAGTGCTTTCGTTGTAATATATTATTTTAGATGTTGCTTTGTAGTGGAGCCGAATAAATGAGAAATGAAATGACATCGGCTGTGTTTCCTTTCACAGCGAATGCCGAAAGAAAATGAGCATGATTCAAACTCTGTCTTCTGATATTATAGACTTTTAGATTAATTTGCACGTCGACATAGTGGACTGCTACGTGTGACGTACTTTTAAGGCAATGTGACGTCCTTTTAAAGCACTGCCAGTGCCTTAAAAGTACTTCACACGTAGCAGTCCACTATGTCGACGTGCAAATCTAAAAGTCCCTATCATTGAAAGTTGGCTTGTTTATGGGAGGAGGGCGTAGGTCGAATATCGATCGAGCAACTTGGGGGCAGAAAACGCGAACATAATAATGATTTTCTTTTATAAGTCTCTCTAAGATATCGTTTGCCCATTGAATAAATTGAATAGAGGAGATCGTTGAGCTGTACACCCAGCCCAACAAAAGAAAATCAATTGTAATAACGCACTCGTCATTGATTCATACCCCGACAGGAACGGGAACTGAAAAAGTGGAGTCACATAGGTATAGACCTGGCTGCAGAGGGAGAGACTGTGGAACCGAAGAAGAAAAAACAGTCAATTGCAGAGACGATATCATCCCCATGATCAGGACTTCAAACATACTTGGACCTAAGTAGCCCGAGGAAGTGTGACGAAACAAATTTACCATAACTGCGGTTTAAAAACCCAATAACGTTAGATGATCCCTATATGGAAATGAATCGAAGCATTGGGAAGAATTTGTAAACAGCGTTATTAGTTCGAAGTTGGAGATTCTGATCTGTATGCGGGGTATTCACTTGTTTGGAGTTGGAGTTTAAAGTAACAGCATATACACCAAGCATCATTTAACCATGGTAAGTAGTTTTATTTCAAATATATTTACTATCTCACCCATCATTCATAGATTCTAGTTCTAACGTATTACGTCATAATCATGAAATGTTATGATTGACGAGTATGAAACCATTAATGGGAGATCCAACGTTGATAGCAAACTACTTTAGAAACAGCTGATGCAACCCCACCCGCGGAAAGCAGCTCTCCAGTTTCTGAATAGTCCGCGTGTGAGCGAAGCGAGCGGTCACCAAAAAAAAAGACACTTCATGTAGTGGAATTTAGGCCTACAGAGAATATATTCTGGCACACGTCGCTACCCAAATATGAGGATATTCGGTCATCTCTCTACCCGCATAATATATAAGGGGTGTATAGTGGTTGCCCGAACATGGGAACTTGGAACATACGATGGCTGCAGCCCCTTGGCCCCTTCTCCGTACCCCTATGAGTACCTTATCATCATCATATCTTTATACCCAGTTTCGGCCTGTTCGTATGTTTTATTATAAAATACTTCATTACCGTGTAATTATGTATCACGTCATATTAGAATGGTTTTAAAATATATCATCTCGTTTAGTACATGTTTCAATGTTTTTCTTCATTTATGGATAGGCGGGGAATATTGGAGGGAGACATGTCGACCTCTGTATTTTCAAGGATAGGGGTCGTCCTTCATAAATTTTGGAGAAATGTCTACACCGCCATTATTACTGAATAATCGGGCCCCCTAGACAGTAAACTTTGAAGACTGAAATAGCAGTAATTAAAACTCAATGTCTGCATTACATTTTCAATATAGATACGAAACCTTGTATTATGTATTTACTAAAAAATAATCCCAGTGCCTATTTGTTTTGAGGATAAACACATTCCTCCGAACAGGCTTTATTCTAAAACTAGATAACATTATTTGGTGTGAAGCTACATTTAACAAACGGCTATTGTGTCTTCAAGGTCCACTTCATGACGAAGTCAACCACGAGTAACAGAGTTATTTGAATATTTTGCAACAACAATTAATGTCATCTGAAATTTGACTACTTTATACCACTATCATATTGCTGCCTAACGTGCCTCAAATGGATTGAGTCCACTGTGTTTCCAACTTTCCACCCCCTCACACGCTCATTACTTACCCATGGACAAACGGTTGTCTTGGGAACCACTTCTATCTTTACAGATGGGGTGCAGGGCTTTTGCCGGGAGTCCGAGGGGCGGAGCTCCAGGACATTTTTGAATTTTTAAAAGCTATTAAATTCAAAATAGTCTAGAAATTGTAAATTCCTTTTTGAAAGTCTACCCGGTTTTAGATTAGGTCGCGTTCTATTCACATATTAGGCCAGCTAGTGCCCACCCCTTCAATATTTTAACCCGTGCTACCCCCACTGAAATAAGGGGTTCTGGACCAAAAGGTTTCATTTGAACCCCCTCAGTTTTTACCTTTTAAAAGTGTCACCTCACCTTACATTACTATATTCGGCCAAAAATTTCACCGTGCAGATTATTATGCAGGGTTATAAAGGTCAACCATGACTAGCAGTCACGGCCGCCGACTGGTTGTTATATAATGATACATGTTGGTGGCGGTGGTGGTCGTGGTGGAGATTGTGGTAACGGTAGTGGTTGTGGTGGTGTTTGTGGTATTAGTGCTGGTGTTAGGGTATTTGTCGTTGTTGCTGTTGTTATTATTGTTGGTGGAGGAGGTGATCGTTGTTGTTGTGTTTGTTGTTGTTGTTGTTGTGGTGGTGGTGGTGGTGGTGGTGATGGTTGCAATTTGATAGTGGTTAGTGTTGGTGATGTTGGTGGTGGTGGTGGTGGTGGTAGTTGTGATGGTTTATGGTGGTGGTGGTAGTTGTGATGGTTTATGGTGCTGGTGGTCAGTAGTGTACGTTGTTAGTGGACAAGGTAGTGGTAGTGTGGTGGTGTTGGTGTTGCCGGTGGTCGTGGAGGTGGTGATGGTGGTGTTGGAGTCGATCCTTTGATCATCACAGCAACACCGATCACGCTTGAATTCTCGAAAATAGAGGTGATTCAAAACTTTTTGGCGAGGATGGTGTTAACCTTACACCTGTATGTACATGCATATCAGGCTTAAATAAACTAAGCACTTTTGATCTGGTCTTTACCTGTGTTTCGAACCTATAATCCTGATGAAGAAAGAGCCAGAAAATCAGAAAAACCAAGAAAAACAGAAACAGGGAAAGAACACCCCCTGATCAATAATTATGATTGTCATTATTTTCCAAAATAAGAGCGGTGCACCCTCTATCATTACAGTGCCCCCCCCCCCACCCATGGATGGACGCAATGTCTCTCTGTTTCTGCTGATATCTGCCATATATTTATATCATCTTCTATTCTCCTTATCAAATCAAATCAACCCCCGTTTCATCTTTTCTTTACAGGCAGAGAAGGCAGAGGTCACCTTGGACAAGAAACAAATGGATGGTAATTAACCTTTGACATTCGATTTTAGCAACTAGTTAAAAACGACGAAATTTATCAGTTCTAAATGAGTGTAGGAAACGCATTGTAAATTATATAAGCAAAATAATCTATATATTGTTATTATTATTATTGTTATTATTATTATTATTATTATTATTATTACTATTATTATTATTATTATCATTATCATTATTATTATTATTATTATCATTATCATTATTATTATTATTATTATTATTATTATTATTATTATTATTATTATTATCATTGTTTTCATTGGTAGTATTTTCATTATCATCATTGTTATTATTTTTTGAAATTATCATTATTATTATTATTATTATTATTATTATTATTATTATTACCAATATTGTTGTTGTAGTCTTCGTTGTTATAGTTGTTACATCTTCAATTATTACTATTTTTCATCACTCTCTTTATATAGTGCTTAAGAAAGCCTTTGCCGTGTTTGATAAGGATGGTGATGGGATCATTACTGGGAAGGAGCTGGGTAACGTGATGCGATCCATGGGAGAGAACCCAACAGAGAACGAGGTTCATGAGATCGTCAACGAACTCGATATGAATGGTAGGTATAATTGGACAAGTAGACAGAATAAAGAAGAAAGAAAAGAAGAGAGTAGTTGTAGTAGTAGTAGTAGCACCACCAGCAGCAGCAGTAGTAGTAGTAGTAGTAGTAGTAGTAGTAGTAGTAGTAGTAGTAGTAACAGTAGTATAGTAGAAGTAGTAGTACTTTTTTGGTGTGTTTTGTTGGAAACCCCCCGCCCCTCAAATTTTTGTTTTAATTCAAAAAAAATAATTAAAAATTGTGCTATTGGGTGACCCCAAAAAGGTGACACATTACCCCCCCCCCCCCCCCCAACGGAACGATCGGTCAAATTTGCAAATTTTCGGGACAAAAAAAAAAAGTGCTCTTGTAGTAATATAATTTGTAGTAGTACACTGTATTTGCACATGGTCCATGAGAAGCCTTTTTGATCAAAAAGTCGAAAACAGGGGTGGGGCACATTTCTTGGTTAGTGATACGTCACTTGTGCCCCGTTCAAAGATGACGGAGTAAACCGCCAGGGGAGAAAAAAAAGTTGGAATTTTAACAAAAATGTGAAGCTCAATTATTACATCTTTAATAAAAACGCTGCGGTTTACCAACTCATATCTGAAAGAGGCATAATTATTTTGGTCTATTCCTTGAGAACTTATGTGATGGTGAGGTGGACGAGTGGATATGTCACCGGACTGTGGATCACAAGGTCCATGGTTCAAGTCCCACCACGGCACTAATGTCCTTTGGCAAGACATTGATCTACATTTGCCACTCTCCACCCGGGTGTTAAATGGGTACCCGGTAGGATGCGAAAGCTAATGTGCTTAGATGAGCAAGTGTGCGCTTGTAAAAATGATTCCTGGCTGGAATGCTCCACAGGGAGTGGAGAATGTGCAAACATTGTGTGCGGGTTAGCCTGAATCCGATGACCAGGGTAATAATATGATTGCAAGGCCCTCAGGGAGAACAGTATGAATACTGATGAGGCTACCCTGGGTAAACAAGACATATAATTATTATTATTATTATATTATTATATTACTGTCATTCAACCATCAGGAAACGGACAAATCGACTTTGCTGAGTTCGTGGGAGTGATGTCGAAGAAGATGAACGATATGGACAACGCTGAGGATATCCGTGAAGCTTTCAGAGTCTTCGACAAGGGAGGAAATGGATATATCGAGTGAGTAGAGAGACGATGGCGGATCCAGGATTTTTTTAAAGGGGGATGGGGGTACAATTCCGAAAATTTATAATCTAGTACCTCTCCCACAGTCCCCCCCCCCCCACCACCAAAAGAATGAAAGAAGAGAAGTAAATAACATTTCTTTGACGCTACTTTAATTTAAACATCTCTGAAAAATAGACAATTTGGTACCTCCCCCACCACCAAAATCAACATTTACATCGTAAATGGCAATGGTCTATTTAAATATGTCATTGGTGTAGTTAGTTACGAAATTATGTAAAAATATAAATTAGAACTAAGAGAGAAAGAATGAATGAAATAAATATATAAGAATGAAATAAATAGAATTTATTAAAGGTACTATGTCCCTTTTGCAGCCAACCTCAAATTCTGTAGAACTTTGCAGGAATTATATGAATATGTCATGTATGTCCTATCTGTCAAATTTAAACGTTAGCAGTGTCCTCATATTCAAATTATGCAAGGAAACCCGTTTACTTGCCAGACTTCACTGTCAGACACTATTGAGTGACTGACTGGCTTTTTTCTTCTTTGGTAATAACATACATGAAAAGAGTTGTAAAGGGTACATGAGCATTTGCCTACATCAATAACCCACTTTAGTGTGATGGCCAAGATTAAACTGATTGAATCTTTGCGCAGCATAAAACGTATGACCATTCAGTACAATTGTCTGAAAATCAAGACTATTACTTTTGGGCTCTATAGCCCTAAAGTCGATTTGACAACTAATAGTCGTTATTTTCCCACTTGAAGACATTTTCAAGCCCCACCTTTTTTAGGGAAGTTCTAAATAAGTATTATCTTTCAAATGCAGTTGGAATTTAACTTTTTCATTTTTTTGGCCTGCAAATGGGACATAGTACCTTTAAATAAAAATACAAGATATGAATAGAAAACGAATGAAATGAGGAGAAAAGGAAATTTCGAAAAATTGGGGAAAATAATTAAGACGGGGAGGGGGGGGGGAGAGAAAATCTGTACAAATATAGAAATATACTTAAAAATAATGAGTAAAATGGAAGGGAAAAAACGGAAATTAACAGAAAACAGCCAAGATACAAGAAAACATGATTCTTTTGGGTATTGATTCTTTCAGGAATTCTGAACTCAAGCACGTTTTGACTTTCCTCGATATCCATAAGAGCGAGGTTGATGAACTCATCAAAGATGCTGACACCGACGGGGACGGTCGAATCGAATATGAAGGTAAGATACCCTGCCCCTGCATGGCGTAGAGACAAGGTCACGTCATGACGTGGCATACCTCCCCGTCCCCCATTACGACGGTAATGATATGAAATTAATATGATATTATGGCGTTACTGCAGGGGGCACGGGAGCATTTGCCTGACCTCACCCCCCCCCCCTCCAATACACACACGCTTAAATTGAACATGAAGGTAAGACAATGTGGTGTAACTGCAGGGAGCAGGGGGAATTTGCCCCACCCCCTCCCACACGCACAGACGGTTGAATTGAATATGAAGGTAAGAAGATATGGCGTACCTAGTGGGCACTGGAGCATTGCCCCCCCCCCCACTCCTCCATTGACAGAGAGGGTCGAATTGAATAATAAGGTAAGATACTACGGCGTAGCCAAATGGGCAAGGGGCCATTTCCCTCCTTAAATGGTGACGGTCCGAATTGAATATAAAGGTAATATACCATGGCGTAGTTTAAGGGGACATGGCCGGCGCATGTTGCCCCTCCTCCTTCCCCCATTGATAGTATCAGTCGAATTCAATATGACAATAAGTTACTGGGGGCGAGCGACATGACCCCTCCCCTCAAATCGACGGTGACGGTACATTATTGAATATGAATATAGAATACCTTTTCGTAGGGCAACTCAAAGTCCGGAACACAGGGCATGTCATTAACTCCTCAAAACGCTTTCGGAGATATTACGACTGCATGCTATTTCGTACAGACAGGTTTCATTGAATTTAATGAACTTATGTCTTTCCTTTATTCTATTTTTTCCAGAATTTGTTCAAATGATGAACCTGGGTAACGAGAACAAGGGCAGTGCTACCGCCAATCTCATCAATGCAGTTCTTTGATATTTGGAAATTAAAGTATTTCAAATTCGTTGAAGGTAATTAAACAAGAATTGCTTTTTAAAAGCTGTCTATACGTTAGCAGCCGGACTGTCTTGCTTGTAATGGTATAACACGTGTTAATTCAAGGGTAGAAGAGTGGGGCAAAATCTGCCTTGCCCCGTTTCAAATTGTTTTCAATAACAAGTGTCACATTTCTGTGACAAACTTGCTCTCACTCAATCAAATGCAACGATTTCGGTAGCTTATGGCAGTTATTGTAACATGTTATTGATAACAAGTTTTAATAAAACAGGGCCCTAAAGAGCACCTTTAATTAAAAGTTGAATTCAAGGTTTCAAGTGTTCTTCTGTAATAATGCACTTGAGGACACCATACAAAAAATGCAGCTTAATTTGGCTAACGCGACGCGACTTTAACTAACCGTATAGTGAAAGCCTTGAAGCGTGCTCCAAAATATATATTCGCAATCGAATTATTTAAAATTATAATTGTCGCTTTTTGAAATTAAATATATGGATATTCTTTAGTAACGGACAGAAAACATTTTTATTTATCTTCACCTTGCCTCAGTATTTATTATGTAAATTATTTGTTGTGAAAATGGAGGCCAATTTCTGCGTATAGTTGACATTAGTGATAAGCGTCTGAATCTGAATATTTTAATCAATATTATATTGATTATATTGATATTACATTTGTATATTTTGTATACTAGGAACTACAAAATAAAAATTATCAAAGGAATCCTTTTGCCTCGAAATTTTACGATAAGTGATTTTCCTGTATAACTTTTGAAAAATGCAAAGAGATCTTGTGGAAAGAAGAAACATTAACAACTTTCTGCTTATTGTCCATAAATTCATGCGTAAATCTTACGTTCCTTTTTCATGTTTGTATTTTATGATTTTATCGACAATATTTGTTTCCGTATAGAACGTAAGAATATAGCATATGAGATGTTTATATTATTACGTATGCGGATACTTCGACGAAGTTAACAAATTTGTACAGTTTAAGTGATGATTATTACACAGTTGAGTACTTTTAAAGAATTTGGTATTGAACGATTGTTGATTTTTGTTTCTCGACATTCCCGTACATGTATTCAAAAGTTCTAAATCGTATTGATGAATGTATAAAACTTTAAATCATTCCTAATCTATTTTGATAAATTGGCTTAAAATATGCAAATGATTGCCTTGTGTGTTGAGTGCCTTAATTAATTAGGCTTATGTTTGTATTTATGAATGTATAAATCATTCCAAACTTATTTTGATAAAATGTTTTAAAATATGCAAATTGCCTTTGTGTGTTGAGTGCCTTAATTGATTAGGATTATAATTGCCTTGATCTTCCAGTAATCAATGAACTGTGGTGTTAAGGCGATCATAAAGACTTTAAAAAAAAAAACGTAAGGAAAATTCAAAAGCTCTCTGCGAACTTTTGAAATGTGCGAACGTTGTAAAGACCAATTACGTAATCCAAGCATGAATTCAAAAGGAAAAACAATAGGGTATTGAATTTCCCTTGAGTTAGTTCTTCGAAAGTCTTGTGATCGTGTTTTTGTTTGTTGAAGAAAAAAATGAAGTGTTTGTTCATATGATGTAATTTGCCATGTCAATCTAGATTATGTATATTCAATGTATAATACCTAATTCATGTCACATGCAACACCCGGTACCAGGCCGGAAACAGACCGAATCAAATATTACATTATCTCAAAATTAATCAGAAAAAAACAAAGAGTTTAATTTGGAATCTGTTCGGATTCGGTTATGCAGTGTGATTATTGTTTATAGAAGTTCAAAGTCATCTGTTTGTAATGCATTTTCCAGGTACTCTGACCAATATTAGGCCTATGCTTCATTTACAGGACGCCAAACAAATCTTCGATATATTTCTGTTTCAATATCAGCATAAACTTGATACATTATTAATTACGTAACAAAGAACACTGAATTCCAAATCACGCATAAATAAAGCGGATTTCTACATCGAACCGGAGGGGCGTTGGCAAAGTTATGCAATAATAAAGAGTTTTGGTTAAACAAAATATTACAAGAGAAATAAACAATGGCGAGAACTGTAAAGCCGAATATATATATTTCACTTATATGTATTTTGCAAAGGCACACCCTTATTTACCTTCTCTCTTCTTTATTTTTTACATCTATATCTCTTTATAATACAAGATGAAAAACAGAGAATTGTTTGTTCTTGTGTATGCTAGAAAGCATCGATATCAATATTTTGCTGTATTTTTTGACAAGAGACATTACATTTTGTACCTAAACTGTATATATGGAAATAAAATCTAATTTTCACAATCTATTGGTGTCGGCTGTTTGTTCCTCCGGACTCCTGTTGGCTAATTAATTGTGGGGTGAGATTTTCGTTTTGTCTCTATTTTGATTTAGAACCAGTCTGAATGGCGTATTTCAAATTGAATTAATGCGAGCGAACGCGTACGTCTCAAGTAAGTTACATATTTTCCTTTACTCATTGGCAGATCCAGGGGTTGGGAACGTGTAAAACACGTTAATTTTACCCTATTTTTCTTCTCGAGATGGGCCCCCTCCCCTGGCGCTCAAGGGGGAAGGGGGTGCGATTTTTCATATTTCTGAGGGCCCCCCCCCCCCCCCACCACCAAAAAAAAAAAAAATAAATAAATAAATAGTGCTCACTGATTCACGAGCATTTTTTTAGGACTTTTTTTCTTTCCCCCCCCCCCCCCCCCCCCAAAAAAAAAAAAAATTAGTGAGAAAATATTTAGCAGCGAATCAGCGAATCTAGCTTCGCGAGAGGGCGGAGATCGGAAGGTTGATCCAGGTACGGCGCGCGCGGTATATTAAAGTTGAACTGGTTGATCTCACTCCAGCAAAGCATAGAGAGTCAATCTATGATTTTTGGGTCGTCTGGTAACATCTAATTGCCGCAAAAGTCGTGCCGTACTTTGGCCTAGAGATTCAATGGAAGTTCGTGAGAAGGAAAAACTGTCAAAATCAGACCCAGAGTTACGGTAAGAATATTGAAAACTTGTCTTTTATCACTAAAAAGCTACTAAGGGTGGTTTTGGTTTAAAAAAATACTACTTTTTCCAATTCAGTCCCGTATAGTGATAATTGTGTAATTCTATTTCTTACCGATCTTGATCTAGATGCACAATGCACATGAGCATTGATGACCACTATATGCGTTGCTGGAGTGGTTATTGAATAAATTGGTTATATCATAACCTTGACTTGTCTAGACTGAACCTTACTTGCATGTGGCACTATTTTAATATAAGCCCAGTACATTAATTCCTACATTACAGTATCATTTTCTTTCACTTTGATTCATTTTTTAGGAGTAAATCACTAGAGTAAAGGAGCCGGTAATCGGCCAGCTCCAGTTTTCGGCCGATTGGTTGGATACAAGGTAAAATCCCTCTAAAATACATCGCATAATAGCATAACACATATCCCACACATACTATACAATGCCAGTGTCACTGAAGAACCACATTTGCAATGAAAAATATATCCACATTTTAGCGATGTAATCTGCGGTCCCGCTACCCGAATCTGAAAAATCGAGTATCTTACGTGTGTCTGTAAGAAATATGGGTACCATAAAATGAGCTTTATTTCAAGTATTTTTCAGATTTAGAGCCCGATTTTGTGCTAGTCGCAAGCTCAAAAGTATCTCATCGCATGTATTAAATCAATGCAGCCGCACACCGCAACGCACACATGATATCTCTGTCTAATTCAGATTCCAATATCCGATCACCGCAGTACTAGTTTTCGGCCTGGCGAGCTCCCGGGAGCTCCGGCGTGGGATATCTGCTCCGCCCGCTAGTGCTATAGATCAGCGCGGAAACGCACACGGCGCGTGCGCGCGCTTCCTATTGACTTTGTACATGCGGCCGAAAACTGGTACGCTATGCCGAAAACTGACTCCGAAACAGTGAAAATTGAAATGAATATTGTCATGGCAATTCGTGATTTTTTTCTGGGATTCTTGTTTTGTTTAAATAATGATAATATTTGCTTCATGATTTGAACAAAAAATGATAATAAATAGGAAGTTTAGGGTCCAAAAAATAGGATTTTGTCTTAAGTGGCCGAAAACCGGCTCCTTTACTCTATGCCTTTATCTTACTCCTGTTCCTTTGTTAGTTTGTTTATAGTGCAGATGTTTTTATGTGATCTTTTTATAATATTTTGTTTGTTTGTTTCACAAGTGCATATTGATCATTTGTTATCAAGTGTATTCAGTGCCTTACTGTTCACAACTTTTTTTTCCAGTTTGATTTTGTAGGAGGATTCATAATCGATGGAGAAATGGCATCAGGGAATTCACCCTCGTCTCTCATTGCATCAAAAGAATCCTCTTTACCATCCTCATCATCTCTGCCTTCAACTTCATCATCACAATCACCCACCTCGCCGATAGTAACACAACCACAGACACCATGTCCTCCCCGGGTAGCCATGAAAACGGACGACTTGATATCCCCCCAGCCAATAAATATCTTTGGACAAGTGACAGACTTCCTAGATCGTCATTTACAAGCTCTTAGAGTAAGTACCCACATTACTTTTGGCGATAAACTGAACTCTTTAGGCCACCGCAACAAGCAAATGGTTCGGCAAGATTGGGCTTTGTGAGAAGAAACAGCAGATAAAAAAAAATTATTGACAACATGACTATGAAGTACCTGCTGTAGCTCTTTAACAAAACACAAAATAATATGATATCTTTTAGTTCAATTCATGCTTGCCCTGTTATGCTTTTGACTATGGCTTTCAATAATTTTCTTCCTCTTTTTATTTGACCCGATTACAGATTTGTGTAGCTCTGCTTGGGGTGACTGGCATTGTAATTATTGGCAGAAGCATTCGAGTGGTAGGTATAGTTTTTTTTATACAGTATACAGATGATCAATGATCAAGATATATTGAATTTCAGCATGACAATAACTACCAGTATACATTTTGTAAATGGAGCCAATTCTTTTTGAAAAAAGCTTGTCATGGTTGGCCTCATTCAATATTTCATAATCTATGACAATAAATTAATAATCAAATATTTAATTTTTATTTCTTCATTTTGTGCTAATATTGAAATATATTGAAATATATACCCCAAAGTAATAGTTAACTCAAACATATACTGGTATACATTTCTGTACATTAAAACTAGACAGAAGTCCACCCTGTTTTAATCCCCGAGTTGTCTTGAGAATAGATTAATTTCAGTAATCATCAAATACCCTAATGCAAGTTTCTTTTCACTTTTGTTAGATGAAAACTTTCCGTGCTGTATCTGACATACCAGAAGAATTCATCCGAAAGCAGATGACCCTGAGAGGAAAGGTCAGAGGTCACCAGGATCACCACCTCTTGGTAGAACATCTTCCTATCATCCGAGGAATGAAGGGAATGAAGAAAGGACAAAGAGGTGGGTACAAATGATTCTGTATTGCAGTCAATTTTCAAAAGAAATGGCTCTGAATATAGATTTCCAGCCGTTTTTAATTCTTGATTTGTATTATATTTGTAAATTGTATTCTTGTATGTATTTGAATTTTTATACAGAAAATAAAACCAAACCAAGTAAAGGTCATTGTGGTGTTGTGGTTTGGTGGTTATTCACTTGACTCTCAATCCAAGGGTTGCGGGTTCAAATCCCAGCCCAGCACTATAGCATCCTTTGGAAGACATTCACCCACATTTGCCGCTCTTTTTTTTTGCCACTAAAAATACTATTCTAATGATTGTATCTTATTCATTTTAAAATCTCAGTTGTTCTTTTGCAATCCCACTAACCCTGACAATATCTAACATTGTGTGTTTTTCTTGTACTGAGAACCCCCCCCCCCCCCCCCACTCCAAAAAAAAAAAAAAAAAAAAAAAAAATCAGAGAAATCTATATCTCTCATTTTGGATGTCTCCTTCTGCATTCAGACTCCTTGCTACCTGTGTGTCTGGCAGGAGTCCATGTTTCTGAGGGTGGCTTGACTCACCTAGTCAACATGACTCCTGTTGACTCCTTGATCAGGTTTAGACTACTTGCTGTGAACGAGGCACAGCAACTGGAATGCATCGTCACTAGGAGAAAGGTATTGCTCTATTTAAGCAGTGCTCTTGCTAAATTTTTGTTGGCAGGGGTTCAGATTTAAACTTTTTGGGTCTGTTTGCATGAGCCATTTAATCATGTTTTGAAAGTTTAGGGGTCTGGAATTAGATTTTGAGTACCTATGTTTCCTAGGTGCCTGTTAGTGTCTAGTCCTGCACTATGCTACCATATTTAAGAAGCAGGTTGGTAATTTGCGAAAATCTAGACATCAAGACATTAATTTACATTTGCCAGTCTCCACCCAGGTGTAATGCATGATTCAAAGTGATTTCTTGATTGCTTTCAGTACCTTAGAGAAACTGAGACACTTGGCTGAAGTGAAGGGTAATAGTAGTATTCTTAGGACCTTGAGTATCCCTTCGGATGAATATGTGTGCAGTATGATTATAGCTACAGTCAAACCTGCTTTAGTGACCACCTGTCTACATCAAGCACATTTTTTGTTTCCCTTGGGCGGTCGCTGTAGACAGGTTTGACTGTATTATTAATTGTTTATGTTATGATTTACTGTAGTTTTTGTTGTTGTCATGTATTATTCCTGTTCTCCCTACTCTCTTTGTATTTCACCAAACTTGATAGAACTTTGCATCTTCACTTATGGTGAACGAGTCCTTAGTGAGGCAAGGGTTTGCTCGCGTTAAACCAGCTCATCCGTCAGTCGCGCTCCACCCAACAACCGTTCGACTGATCCAAAGACTGTCCAAGGCAGAGCTCCACGCTGAGAAGAAGGCCAAGGGGATCTGGGCCAAGCCCCCTCTCAGGGAGAGAATGAACGAGAGAGCTCAGGAGGTGAGGGACGGGTTGAAGGAGAGGTTGGTGTCCACCATGACGCCTATCACCGTGGGCATTAATGCGATCAAGGCAGCAGGGGCGAGGGTAGGTGCAGTCATCAGATGGCCCAAAAAGAGTTCAAAGAATGGTTGACTGGAACTCTTGAAGAGAAGGGAGAGAATGAACGAGAGAGCCCGAGAGGTGAAGGATGGGTTGAAGGAGAGGTTGGTGTCCGCCATGACGCCTTTCACCGTGGGCATCAATGCCATCAAGGCAGCAGGGGCGAGGGTAGGTGCAATCATCAGATGGTCCAAAAAGAGTTCAAAGAATGGTTGACTGGAACTCTTGAAAAGAAGCTGTTGCAGGACTTTGGTAACAAACATCAAAACATGTTTTGCTCTTGATGTATTAAAGAGGTTCCATGTGGCTATACTGTATTCAAAATATGAGCTTCAAATATTATTTCTAAAAAGAGATATTTCTATTTAAATACATTAAAGTGTACTTACACCAAAACATGTTTTGCTCTTGATGTCACAGGTTCCATGTGGCTATACTGAATTCAAATATGAGCTTTACGTATTATTTCTACACAGAGATATTGCTATTTAAATGCCTTTTAAGTGAACAGGAAAAACATCTAGTCGAGTGGACTAGCACGCATAGGCAGTCATATAGAATGGGGCTTGCACAGAATTTAAAAGTGGGCTGGTATTTCATTTATCCTTGCCTTGAATGTTTGTAAACAAAGGATAATAGTTATCAGTATCTGTATCAGCATCACTTCCCTTTTAAAATGGTGTGCAATACATTGTTGTTTTAAATTAATCAAACTCTTGTTATTGAACAATAAATGCACTGAAAATATTTTCATTCGTTTTAGGATGTTGGGAGCTTGTAGCGCTTGTATATCCCAGATCCCGAGAAGTGCCTTTACTTATGTTAATTTTACTTCTTATCCATTACACAGTTGATGAAAACTTATACGATTGTCATCCGTAAGCTTCCTGGTTTCTAGTGATCATCATTGGGTATATTTGTGATTTTCTTTGATTGTCTACTTTAAGAAACTACAAGTCTTTTAGTGAAAGAAGACAGTTTTATCTTTAGGTAGATTTTAGTGTGTGGTGAATTATCAAAGCTTGATTTGATTTCCTGTATACCTTGTCTGTGTCTATTCATTAGTCAGTATTACAAATTTGTTAAACCTGCAATGCCTTTATATCCTGGCAGACCGTATTGAATGAAGAAACATTTGTATATCTACTCTGTGATAATGCCAATTAATAAAATTACATCAGAAACCACCTTTAATTACTTGTATTAAGTTGAGCAGTTTATGTAATCCTGGCTTGCAAGTGCCAAGGATATCATCAAGTCTGAATAATAAAGACTATCTCCTTTTACTTGTAGGGCCTATAGAGTGGTGAAGTGTGACTTCATCAAAAATCTATTTTTAGAATTTCTCAATTTTTCTTAATTTTCGGAAAGAGCATCAAAAATAATGTCCAAACATCAAAAAATAATTGAATATGTTAAGGATTGGCTGAGATATGACCATCTGAATCAATAAATGTTCTATAGTTCTTTACTTTTTATTTATATGATTCTCTCCACTCAATATTTTCTCTCTCTCCCCCTTTACATTCAATATATTCTGTCTCTCTTTTTTAATCGCTATTCACTACATTCTCTTTCACATTTGTAAATGCTTTCTTGATCTATTCGCCCAAACAACAGCGCATGGCCAAATTTATTTAAAAAACATGTTTAGCGTCCTGCTTTATTGAAAAATAGATTTCAGCCATGTTTTTCATTTTTTTCTTCATTTTTTTAAAATATAAACAAAATTTCCACACAAAAAAATACGAGGTTGCCCCCAAAGAGGAAGCGGCGGGGACGCTAAACATGTATATTTTTATAAATGGCCTAACGCATTTCTTTTTCATATATGCAATCATGTATCTGTATATTCAGAGCCAAAAGGGCATTAGCTCTCGAGTTAATACCCTTCTGGCGTCTTGAACCCCTCCTACATTCTCACTCATTGTCTCTCTTGTCACCAGTCATCCCAATCTGAATCAAGTCCAAGATATCTCAAGAATAAAACAATGGATTCTTTCTAAATACTTCTGTTTTTATTGAGGTTTATCATATCACATTCACTTGGAGGCTCACACAAACGACACTTTCCAAAGGGGGACAAAAATCTGAAGGAAATACTGCACATCAACAAATCCAACCCTCTACAAAAATGTCAAAATGTCCAACGTTTGAAAGAAAAATCTACAACCCTGATTGATAATGATGAAACCAACTATAAAATTCAGCGTAATGAAACATATCATCTATGGATAAAGTTTTTAATTTAAAGCAGTCGTGACTGCCCGACTCCTGGAGCCAGTGAAAGAGTACAATTCGAAACTTGACATGTTAACAAAAAGTCTTTGATTTTAACAGTTCCTGTGAATTTGAATTTAACATACATTTTCTTTTGAAGAAATTAGCACTAGCACTGTTTGACATGATAGTATATAAGAATCTTCACGAGTATGTGATTTGTTTGATTTTTTTTTCTCGTCCTGTGAATTAAGATAGTACATGAAAAAAAAAGCTCCTTTAAAAAGCTGCAATATCACTAGCACTGTTCAACTTAAAATAGTCACTGTACTTTTGAACGTCCATCTGCGTGAGGGAGAATACTTATATTCCATCATTCTTAAAAATATCCACAAACTTCTATGAAGATCGATGGCAACTGCTGTTCCGAGATTAAGTAATACGAAATGCAGCTACCCACATCATATATGGAAAATCTACACATCAATCTCGCCAAGGTTCTGAATATAATGCAAGGATTGCTGTAAAACCACTGTAACACAAGACAAGCACAAGATGAATTTGGCAGTATATGTATGACAACCCAATAGTGGTTTAGAGATTCTAACGATCCCACAGACCCTAATTTAAATATTATACTTTCAATTTTTGATGCTTTGCACCAAAACGTATCCAAGAATATGAATTTGTAAAAATCTAAACCTTGCTTAATGTCATACATTGTCGTATTGGAAGAGCCATAATAATTCTACATCAAGCGAGAGGGTAGCACAAAAACACCTTGTCCATACTCAATACACATATTGCTTGATCTGTTTTACATTACGTTACGTTATGTGCATGATGACAGAGCTTTACAGACACTTTGATATATTTGTGAGTGGGTGAATTAGGAAGGTTTAAACACTGCGAAGTCATTTGATTATAGGTTTGAGATGAGTGGAACGTCCGCTCATGATGATTTGGAGGCCATGAACAAGATGAGGTCGATAACGCGGAAACTGTAACCGTACTCGTTGTCGTACCTAGGTAAACAAACAAGCAAACAAAAAGGAAAGACAACATGACAAGGCAGGTCCGAATCTTATAATAATAATAATAATTCTTATATAGCGCACGTATCGACCTTGCAAAGGTCCTCAAGGCGCTCCAACATTACCCAGCTATGTCAGGCTGCCGATTTCGACGCTCACAGCATAGGCGGCACATTACATGCTCTGGAGAGTGGGGTAGAGGAGGGGGGGGGGGGGGGTGATTCATAAAGACTAAGATTGACCTTTAAAGTTGAACTTGACCTATGGCAGGCTGTTATGCCACTGGTTTCTCTCACCAATCTTGACATTGGTCTTTTTAAAGGGGCGTGGTTTCAAATCTACAGGATTTATTTTTGGTGATAGTTCATTTAAGAAAAAGAAGTATTAAGTTCTACGTAAGACTTGAGCAATCGAGAAGAAAACAAAAATCAGGAAAAAAAAATTAAAAATCTGAAAACCTATTTAAATCAGGTAATTATCAGGCCTGATTTATAAAATTAAAGGACACAGAAGTTATCACTATTTCATACAAAGTAACCAACTCTGTGGACTTACCATGTTACTAGTTTTACAAAGTTGTCATTGAGGGCGATACCGGCACCAGCATCAAATATGCTGGAGTGCATGTCTCCACGGAAATCTTGAGAGACAACCTGTGGGCGGAATAACATTATATAATAATGATTAATATACTTATAGTGCTTGGATCCACCATGCACCAAGCTCTAGGCGCTTTAATACATGTACAGTCAAACCTGCTTTAGTGACCACCTGCATAGAAAGACCACCTGTCTACAAAGACCACATTTTTTTGTTTCCCTTGAAAAATGGTTTCTCATTGAAACATGTACTAAAGGAACCTGTACATAAAGACCCCCTGCCTATAAAGACCACTTTTCTTGTCTCCCTTGGACGGTCCTTATAGACAGGTTTCACTGTATTAGTTTCGGCTCTAACTAGGCTACTGCTCATACCATTCAAGCAATTCCTAAATACCGCTTCCTATTTAATACCTGGGTGGAGATAAAGAGTGTACTTCAATATCTTGCTGATAGACCCCAGTGTTGGCCAGATCATGACACCCCCTACTGTCCATGTTTAAAAGGCCAACAAATCCCACAATAGAGTACCGAAACTGTGACATCATACAAATCTATTTTTTTAAGAATTTCTCAATTTTTTCTTAATTTTCCAACATGTTATGAACCAGAGCAATATAACACTGAGTTCCTATAGAAAATCTATTTATTGAGGTGGTCATATCTCATTCAATACTTAACATTTTCAACTGGTTTTCGACATTCAGATATTATTTTTTATTCTTTCTGAAAATGGAGAAAAATTTGAGAAATTCTGAAAATAGATTTTTGATGACGTCACACTTCACCACTCTATTGTGATTTCATTTTTTTAATCATTATAAACCTCAATTACAACATTTTATGATTAAATTTACTTAACGAATATATTTGCAATATCTTTCAAAAACGCGCTTCTAAAAGGATCATGCAATACGTGGTAGGCTCCAGATGCTTCGAATACTCCATGGTAATGACTTAATATTGCAGATTACTCGCAAGTTAACAATCAAGTCCTGGGTTCCGTTTCACGAAGCCTTTTTTCAGTGACAAATAACAGAAATCAGTGACAAATCTGCTGATAACCAATCAGAAGCAAGGATTTTCAGTAGCTTATTACAAAAACTGTCATTTGTCACTGGTGACAAGTTTTGTGAAACACCCCCCAGGCGCACACCAGTTTTGGAAGAATTTGCAATAGAGTACCGAAGCTGTGACGTCATAAAAATCTATTTTTAGAACTTCTCTTTTTTTTCTTCATTTTCCGAAAGAGCATCAAAAATAATGTCCAAATGTCAAAAACCAATTGAATATGTTATGTATTGGTCGAGATATGACCATCTGAATAAATATACTACCCATAGGAACTCAAGTGTTATATATGCTCTGGCTCCTAACCATGATGACGTCACACTTCATTGACAGCAATCTTACTTTCAAACAACACATTAGTAATATTTGTAAGTCTGCTTCCTTTGGTATATATAAGATCAGTAGAATCAGGAGGCTACTTGACCGACCCACAACTTCAAAATTAGTCCATGCTTTTGTCTCGACCCATATCGATTACTGTAATTCTTCTCTTTCTGGCCTCCCTCAGTCACATCTAGTCCCACTTCAAAGGGTACAGAATAGCGCTGCTCGGCTTGTGACTCTCTCGCGTAAATCAAAGCACATAACTCCAATATTGAACTCACTACATTGGCTTAAAATTCACCACCGCATATCCTTCAAAATTCTTCTCCTGTGCTACAAAGCTATCAATGGCTTAGCCCCCTCTTACCTTTCCGATCTCATATCCTTACGTTCCCGTACGTCGTCACGAACACTTCGTTCATCTTCCACATTACCGTTAACACCTGTACCCCGCACTAACACCCGGTATGGTGACCGCGCCTTTTCAGTTATTGCCCCCGCTCTCTGGAACAAACTGCCCGCCTTTATTCACTGCGCCCCCTCTGTATCTCAATTCAAATCTCTACTCAAAACCTATCTTTTCAAATTGTAAATTGCAGTTGTGCGTCGGTCAATGGAGGTGCGCACCATATTTGTCTTTATTTAGTTGATTGCCACTGTTTTTCTTACCTTATCTATGTTACTTTTGTATTTTTGCTTTTTCTTCTAATTTAATTCTACGGGTTATAGTCTTCTCTTAATCAGAACACTGTGCGCTTAGAAACATCAGTATTAAGCGCCTAATAAATGTTATGTATTATTATTATTATTATTATTATCACTCTATAGCATTTGACAAGAACATTCAAACATGGGAAATATACCTGGTCCTCTGTGTATCCTAGGTACCGTCCGAGTGCCTTAGACTCTGACGCAGCCTTGACGGTTTTCTTGATGGTGTCGTAGCTAGCAGGCTTCTTCAGACGGACAGTCAGATCAACCACCGAGACGTCGGGGACGGGGACACGGAAGGCCATGCCGGTTAGTTTCCTAGAGAATTAAGAGATGATAAATGATTACATAATAGTAAAAGTCAGTCACATATGTATTGCACTTAAAGCTAAAGACTAGTTATGGTCATGCGATTGCATTGTGAAAGAAACGTTGTGAAATCGATCAGAAAAGGTTGATCATCTAGCATAGATGAACTGCAAGGTTCTGGAATCATCAAAATGATAAGAAATTTGGTTAAGTCTTCATAAATTTAGAAGCACTGTACACAGAAAGGTGTATATGGGACTACACACACATGCGCGGCACGTGCATTTCATATCTCTCAACAGGCAAGAGATACACTAATTTACCAAATATATCAATTAGTAGGCGGTTTCCCGTCAATTTTTTTATCATCATGTAATATTCAAAACATATTCTTTCACATGATTGGTAATAAGAGCTTCCATTTCATTTTTTGAAATTGGGGCGTTTACCTTTAAAGGTAATACAAAGTTTTGGGATATATTGAAAATTGGGTGGATAGCGATTCTTTACAATTTTGATATATATGGATGCCCCTGCAGATTTATTATAAGCACTCAAAATTTAGCCCCTGAAACACTTCTGCTTTCGAGAAAAAATTGAATATAAATATTTACCGGTGCTCCCGGTAAATTTGGATAAATTCAAAATAGGCCGTACAATAGTAGCTGCGACCATGAAAATCTCAGAATATGTAGATGTGATATATAATTTTCAAACGGGAATAGCTAATTGATGGATTCTAGTCTAGAAACATTGTTTTATAGCTTATTTAATATTTTGACTTTGAGAGGGAGCTAAACAACATAAAGAGTTTATTATTTACAATTTCATAACTTCAGACTCGATTTCAACCGCGACAACGATCACTGAATATTGTAGGATATCTGCTTCCAATATGTTCATTTGAACTAAATTCATGACCCCACACTAAAACTTTGTATTACCTTTAATACTAAAATGTTCTTCTTCTAAGAATTCTCAGAATGTATGTGGTACAACCCCAGTCTTTGGATTCAATTGCTTATCCGCATCTGATAGTGCACAGGCTCCCCTTCCCAAGGAGAATTCCGGCCAGGTGCCAATTTACAAGCGTACACATGCCAACCCAAATACATTAACGATTTCATCCTACCGGGTACCCATTTAACACCTGGGTGGTGAGTGGCAAATGTAGATTAATGCCTTGCCAAAGGACATCAGTGTCATGGTGGGAGTTTAACCTCAAACCATGTGATCCACCCACCTGATAAGTGTAAACTTCCCCATGAGAACTCATGCTTTGGTGATTGACAAAATCCGTTCTCGGGCGAATACTTGAATGGTGTTAAAGCCCCACTACACTACTTGTAGCTACTTGCTTTCTCTATGTAGAAAACAATGCCTAACGGTGCCTGTTGGTCCCCCATAACCCTTTTTTTAAAATGTTAATTGAGAGCTGATTTGATGAGATAACCACCTGTCAGTGACCACGCTGGGAGGTCTAATCCCTCCTGGCCAAACTAGTGCAGACAGGCTTTAAATTCCCCATTACACATTAAATTCAAGGCAAGGGAGGAAGGGGTTAGGTTCTTTACCCATTGAGTTCTGGGATGACCTTTCCAACAGCCTTGGCAGCACCGGTCGATGCAGGGATGATGTTCTGAGCAGCACCACGGCCATCACGCCATTTCTGCAGAGGTGGAGGAATGAAAAAGTTTGTTTTCCCTTCATGGACTAAGCATCACTTTACGTACTCCAATAGGTATCATATTTTAGTTATCACTAACCTTATCATTATCAACTTCATCAGAATCCCCCCCCCCCCTCACCAGCACCATTTTCATGATCATGATTATCATCATTACCACCATCACCAAAACCATCATCACCACCATCACCATCTGCTCGCAGAAACGTATCAGGATTAGGATGTTAAAGGGAGTCACTCGTCAGTTTCCATGTGCAGAAGGCCATAATTCGCCGACACCAGACTTGGTGAATAAAAATCATTAACGTGCGTACAGGTATTAGGTCTGCACACAGCGAACCCGTAGGCCAATCGATAAACACTCCCTTGCCCCCTTGTCTCTCTCAGGGCGCGTTCATGCTTGATTTTGAAGGCAGAATGAGCGATTTGTAACGCTCATCGTAAACGCTCATCGTGATCGCAGTTCCACGGTGTACTGTTCATGCTTACTTCTCTGGCTCATCGAGGCAATTCTCCGTGTGTGGCCTTAATTGGTCTTCCAGCTGGATTCGCAAACCTTCACTGTGCATGCTACGTAGACCCACTAGAGGTCAGTGCTTTTTGTGAGTTTACGATCGATGATCGTGATCGCCGTTTTTTCGGTGATTCTACAAAAGTGAGCGTGAACGCAATCGTGTTTTAAACTAAACGCTTAACAGATGCCTGATTCTGGCCGTCAAAATCAAGCATGAACGCGCCCTCAGAGATCTCCGGGTGAGGGCAAAGTGAGATAATGACTTCACCATGTAGGGGAATGGGTGGAAAACAGTACGTTACATAAGGCCTGCTGGTCATAAAACTGAAGGCTAATTCTGGTGATTGGCAGCACCTCTTATTGGGTAAACACCAGAACGGTGTTGAATTTCCCATGAGAGCTAACTACTGAGTGTCTTTAAGAGTACTGCCTACCTTTGCGCTAGGTCCATCAACGGTCTTCTGGGTGGCGGTGTAAGCATGTATGGTGGTCATGAGCCCTTCTTCGATGCCAAAGTTATCGTTGATGACCTTTGCCAAGGGAGCCAAGCAGTTGGTGGTGCAGGACGCATTACTGGATAATGATTTAACATTTATCATTAATTAATATCACCATCAAATAATAATATAATCATATATCATCACTAAAATCTACATAACAGTAATGTTAAAGGCATCGTTTAACAATGTTAAATCTGAGATGCACGGCCCTACGTGTTATCAGTGTCTGTGATATGGTGTCATATTGAAGCCCCCCCCCCCCCAAAAAAAATATCCCGCTTCAAAATGATTAAGAAGTGCCTCAAAAAAGTAAAAATCTTTCAGTGACCGGTTTTACCATACTCGTTTTCCCCAATACACTGTAGTGTTATTAAAACCGTTTGGCAAACGGTTTTCAAAATTTGTATTTCCAATCATAAATATCTTGATAATCAGACAAGCGATTGGCTTGTAAAAGCCATGGGGTTCCCGACTGACCTAAAGGTTTATAATTATCACTGCAGCATGAGCTAAATCCAGGATTTTGTTTCAGAATCTGAGACAAAGTTACCGGATCCCAGTTTAAGCCATTAGTTCTGATTTCTGAGTTGTAGAAACATTTTATCAACCTAGACAAGGCACGATGACACATTAAAAATGGCCACCACGGCCAATCATTTAGTCAATGCACTGTTTCAACGCAGAACAAATTATACAAGACCATTTTCTTCTTGAGCCAATGAAATTTCTGATTTTCCCCTCATTCGGGTGATTTTTCTCACATTCCCTGACTGGAAAATAGAGAACCCATTGCCAGGTTTTCTCTGATTTTACTGATAACTGGAATTCATGTTTTACTTTTCTTTGTAAATATTACTTTTTCAATCCTGGAATTTAAATAAAAAGAAATCAACCAACCTGACAATATTCATGCTTGCTGCTTCGTACTTGTCCTCGTTGACACCCATAACAAACATGGGTGCATCGGCCGACGGAGCAGAGATGACCACCTTCTTGGCTCCACCGCGCATATGAGCCGAGGCCTTGTCGATGGTTGTGAATACACCGGTGGACTCGACCACGTACTCAGCTCCATTTTCACCCCATGGAATCTCAGATGGATTCATTCTATTCAAGAATTAGAGAGATGGATGGTGGAGTGAGTCCTCGTACTTAAAGATGAAAAAGATATTATTGTGAGCTTTCTAATTCTTTGGAAGATCATTGTAAAATTTCCTCCGGAAAGGAATGCTTTTCAAGTGCCCTCCTGTTGAAATATTACAAGAAATCGTTGAAAAGGTTTCAGTTTCCATGTCCAGTTCATGTGATATTCAGCAAAATGGGGTAGGTTTCTACTTTCCCAGAAATAAATATGAGCTTAACGTAAATGTATCTATTTCATAGCTTTTATAAACATTATTATTATCATTATTATAATCATCCACTTACTGTTGGAATACTTTGATCTTTTTTCCATTGACAATCAAGTTCCCGGATTCGCACTTGACATCACCCTTGAATTGTCCGTGTGTGGAGTCGTACTTGAACATGTAGACCTAAGCAACGTACAGAAAGATACAGAGTTAGTCTTAGATCAGTAAGATCAAATTAACCACGGTCTAAATTTGCTTTATTTCATTTTAATTTGCTAATGTAAAAAGAGTAACCAACAGCTCAGCCTGAGAGGGTCACTTTACAAAGTAATAACATAACTACAAAGTCATTTTACATTATAATATTGAAATGAAAAACAAGTAAACACAAAGCGTAGCATCCCCTCACAGGGTAACAAGTGGCCTATATACGTCAGAACAAGTTCCCTCCATTAGACTATACTATTATATTACTAGGCAAGGAAATAACCACATTTTTTGCATATATAATTAGGGATTTTCACATATTTAATGAGCTATGACCTTTCACCTTTGACCTACATACTCCGAAATCAAACTTAGGCTGTATTTTGATACCATGTAGCTTCATATCAAATTTCATTATAATCTGTCAAACATTACTAAAGTTTTCGAACGGAAACCAGATTCGCATATTTAATGAGCTATGACCTTTGACCTCCATACTCTGAAATCAACTTATATACTTCCCCTACTTTTTTGACGTTCTTACCATGTATTCAAGGTCAATGAATGGATCATTGACTGCCACCACCTGAACCTCGGAGTTCTCGAGTGCTGCCCTCAAGGTCAGACGACCGATACGGCCAAATCTAAGGAGAGGAAATGAAAATGATTTTAATGATCTGGTTTCATTTACATGGTCATTTGAACTTTATCATATTGTACATATTTGTAGATGTAATAGAAACTTATTGTGAAGGGAGTGCAGCTTCAAGGAATGTAAAAGAAAATATAGAGAAGAGAGATATATGGAGAAGATAGAAAGATAGATAGAAGGGACGGTGAGATAAGTGATACATGGATTCATCAAAGCAGCTAGGATTCATAAAAATCAAGTACATACAATTGCATACCTATAATTGGAATTTGCAAACACAAAATTGGACTAAGCATTGCTGGATGGAATGGATATTTTTAGCGTGGGAATTCTAGAGTTATAATGTCTAAGAGAAAAAATCAAATCAAATCAAATAGGAGGGGGTATTTGTTTCTTTTCTTTTTAATTACGATACAATAAGAATAATCTTACAATGTTATCCCTTGACAAAATTATGCCTACCAGTACAATGGAAAATTAAGCATGGGGTCAAGGATTACACTGTCAAAGAAAACGAAATACAGTCAGGGATCAGAAGATCATTTCCATTAGAAAGTATCCAGGAAAATAATTGCATTAACCGAATCCTAGGGATGTATCTAGCTTGATGACTCCAAAACCTCAAGGTATTTCACCAATTATTATACATACCCTCAAGTTTTGTAAATTTTTGATTTTGTGAAGAAAAAAAATTGTTCCCATTCATGTTTCTTGAGAATGTGACATATCAAAGCTTACATCTAAAAGTATTCCACAAAGGGCTCTAATTCAACCATGCGGTCCACCTGTCATTCTTGAGTTACGAAAAACACGAAAAATATAAAATTTACAAGGGGTATGAATAATTTAGTTGTGAGCTGTATGTGCTACGTGCTGAAATTTTTCAATCACTTCCACTCAGTTTCTTTCACAATGCAATCGTAACACCAGGGGGTGTTTCACAAAGATCCTAAGTTGGAACTTATCTCGAAGTTGAACTTAACAATTATGGAAAGCCATTAGCATCTATGGAAATATTTCGTAAAAGTTATTTTCAAAGGCATAACATGTTGAGTTAAACCATTCATATTTGCTATTTTCAAGGAGATTTCATGTTCTTTGATGTGGAATTTAATATAAAAAGTCTAAAAAATATGAACTTCCACTTTTGAAAACATTTTTGTTTAAAGGTTATAAATGACTTTCCTTAATGTTCAAGTCCAACTTAGAGATAAGTTCAACTTAGGATCTTTGTGAAACACCCCCCCCCCCCCCCCAGAACTCAACTTTATTTTGAAGTTAGGAGACCTTGTACTTACCCATTGATGCCAACCTGAATAACCATGGTGATTGAGTAGTAGTGGTTTGTGGGTTATGGAAGAATGATGAAGTGATGATCTGAAAAATAGAAAAAAAGACAAGAGAAGATACGTCACCATATATAATTTTGAGAGCTGGAAATGATGAAAAGTATAAGCCAAATATGACTTGAGATCTGTTTTAAAATGCTGTTAAAAGTTTAATTTATGTGGTTGGTTGTTTTTTTTTTCTTTTTTCCCGACTGCTAAGAAAGCATAAATGCTTGTAAGTAAGCAACCAGACGGCCGACGGCTTTAGGTCCTCTCTGAGGGACCTGGAAATGAGGATTAATGCCTTACCAAAGGGCACTAGCGCATCGACTTGGTTTCGAACCCGGGTCACTGGATTATGAGACCACTGCTCTGCCGACTGAGCGATCGCGCCTCTCGGAAATAGATTAATTACAAATGAACACTTTTATCATTCATGATATCAAAACATACAAAGCTTTTAATGAATAGTCAGGGAATAACATCAAAACACATTCAAAAATTGTCTCCAACAGAAAGATCTCTCAAGTTTTCAATTTCACCAAAAACAAGACGATTGCAACTGTATCTCCTTTACATGCCCCTGCCCTACATTCAGTTAAGGAAATGGATGGAATTATTCTTGAAATATCATGATGGAAACAAAAAGCCTATGATTACATGTTAACTAACAAAGTCATATTAAGTCCAAATATTTTTCAAACCTTTCAATGCTCTTCTGAAAATTCTGTTGTTTATTGAAAAGAATTTAGTTTGAGACCATCCTTTGATTGACGAGTTGAATATAGAAGCTTACTTTTGGGGGCTATTGGTCACGCATCAACAAGACCAACACTAGATAGATAACAGGGCCCTGTTTCACAAAACTTGTAATCAATAACAACGCACAATAACTGTTATAAGCTACTGAAATCGTGTCCTTTGATTGGCTGAGAGCAAATTTGTCATAGAAATTTAGCATTTCTTATTGATAACAAGTTGTACGAAACAAGGCCCTGATTGAACAAAGATTTGCATTAAATTACTCTAAATGGCAAAAAATCTGTCAGTTTTGAGTCAATGTGGAGTTGGTCTGGCGGTGTGACCGAGGTATCATCCTAAGTTGTGCCTTTCTGATGGCAATTTTAAAGGCCATCTGTACTAGTTTAGCTAGGAGGGATTAGACCACCCAGGAAGGTCACTGACAGGCGGCTATCTCCTCAACTCACCTCTCCATTAACATCAGAAAAAGATCATCATGGGAGACCAATGGTCACCGATTTGGCATTGTTTTCTATATAGAGGGAGCAAGTAGCTACAAATAGTACAGTAAGGTGGGTCCCTACATGTGAATATCTAGATGATCTGATCAATACTGGTCTCTTAAAAATCACACGCCTTTATATGCCACGTCACATGGCATATCATCTGGCTATACCGCACCGACTGTTTGAACAAAACAGACCACGTTTGCTAATGCAAACACAATTACAAATGCCCTGTGCATTTCAAAGGACTGAGAACTAATGAACCATAAACACACTTTCAGTTAGAAAGAAAATTCTCTTTACACTAGGCCCTCATCTATAGGCATTCTGCATGTTTATGTATTGCAGGGTACCTTCTAAAATAAAAATCCACGAATATCATTGTTAAATTGGCCATTGGCCAATCATAGATCGTCATCAAATATTTATGAAGCCTGCAGATACAAAGTGGTAAACTGTGGTGTTTTTTAAATGATCACATAAAGTTTAGTATGCCTCACAGTTCTATATCTTATAACACAGAGCTTAGTGAATAAACAGAACACCTTTCTTACACACAGAAACGTGGCAGAAACCTGAGACAACAGGTGGTTTTTTTTGCAGCAGTTTACCGCAGCATACCTGAACAAGCCTTGGTTACATGATGAAATAACGGAGTAACTGTTTTTCAGTAAATATCTTTCCTAAACCAGAGAGAGTCTTTTTATAAACATGCATTTCCTTCCTATTGTGCCTTGCAAAAATGAACAATGGCAAACTAAGTCTTGAAGTACATGTAACAGCATTGATACTGTATTCTATAATTCTTTATTTGCAATTCTTAACATTTTCATTTCCTTATTATTACTGTATGTATATTAAAAGTCTGGCCAGCTCTAAATTTCCTTCCCCAAATAGAAGAAAATCATGAGCACAAAGTCTTCAATTATCCACTTATATTTCTATTCATTTACATAACAATAATATCGATTATTTGTAATGTGCCAACTCCACGTGACTAATGTGTTTGAGGCATCTAGTAATTAATGTAATGTTTATTCTAGTTTATACGTGTATCTAGTCTCCAGGGCTCAAATTAATTTTTTGTCCACGGGGGCTCTTCCCCCCCCCCCCAAAAAAAAGAGCCCCCGTGAGCCTTCTCACGGGGGCTCTTTTAGTACTGACGGGGGCTCTTTTTTATACAAATATCCATTGAATTGGTACCTATGATACTCCTCAATTATTTGCTATTTCATCATTATCATTCCAATCAGCATTTTCCCTCTTACCAATTTACAAGCTACATAGCTGTTACTGGCCTGTGTATATAATATATACGCATACAACACTGATCTTTATGATGTCTTTAACGTGACATATCTTCTTCTCCCCTTGCAAACGAGAAAGAAAACAAGGTCATTAAAAGGGATTAAGCGACAAATAATGATTGTGATTCAAATTGATGCGAATATTTGTTTGAATAAGCACTGCTATTCACCCGAATCTTCTTTGTAAAAACAACTTTTACAAATCTCAGTCATGCTTACTGAGTTGAGACGTTCCATTCAATGTAAAATACTCATTAAAGAATACACTTCTCCTAATCTGAAAGTGATCTTACAACACAGTGGCAGATTTGCATGGCTGAGATTTGTAAAAGTCGTTTTTACAAAGAAGATTCTGGTGAAAAGCATTGCTTATTCAAAAAAAATCCTTGCATCAATTTGAATCACAATGATTATTTGTCGCATGATCCTTTTATTAAATAACCTTGTTTTCTTTTTTGTTTGCAGGGGGAAAAGAAGCTATGTCACGTTAAGAAATCATAAAGATCAGTTGTATTATGCGTATATACATTATGATACCAGAACAAATGTTGATTATCAGAATGTCATTTTGGAATACCTCTAAACAAATACCACATTGTCTTTAGCCCGTATTAGTATTAGTATCATGCAATATAAAGCTATTATTCTTTATTTAATTCAGTATAATGCTTTTCCTCAAAAATAGTTTTGCCATTTTGTTAGGGTTGAGACGCTAAGAAATGGTTTCAAATGTACATTACACGAACCCTGAACCATTGCAAAATGATGGTGGTTCTCTCTCTCTCTCTTTACTTTAATCATGCATTATCAACTACATATAAAGCAGCAACCAAAAACTTAGGGTTATCTGAGATAGGTGAAAGTAAGAGTTAAAAAGAAAGTCATGCTAAAATGGCGCTTCACTCCCCCCCCCCCCCCCCCATGAAAAAAATAAAATAGATTAGTAGTCCTCCTCTCCAGCACCCCCCCCCCCCCCCCCCCCCCCGCTTTAATATCACATTTTCACTTGGCAGCCCAAGGGGCCGGGGTGGGAGGAGGGGGTTAAACCCCTAACCCCCCCCCCCCCCCCCCCCCCCCCCCCCCCCCCCCCCCCCCGTAGATCTGCCCATGTTACCATATCATTCCACGACATCTTGGTCTTCCTCTTCTTCTCAATAGGGACTTTTAGATTTGCGTGGACGTGGACGTGTTACGTCCTTTTAAGGCACTGGCAGTCACATGTCACGTCCTTTTAAGCACTGACACTGCCTTAAAAGGAGGTCACACGTTTCAGTCCACGTTCCCATCGTGCAAATCTAAAGGTCCCTAATATTGATTTACTGGTCGAGGTTCATTATTTGCTATTCATTTGAAATCACCAGATTTCAGCGGGTTAACGCTTTCACAACGAAAAACTTCTCCATGACCATGTTTCTGCCCTTGCGCGATCGCCTCCAGCTCCAGCAGACATAGCGCGGCAGCGTGCACACGTACCGCTACTAAGGGCGCAGTAGGCCTATAACCACTGCTGACGGCGGCACTGCACTGTGAGCTGAATCGGTAATAATAGGCCTACTCATAGAACGAGAAATCTTGCACGCTAATCTAAATTCCATTTCATTTGAAAATTGAAACTCAATATCGTGTTAAAGTTATACCAGAAAAGAAAATCTTTATATTATAATTCCACGGGGGCGATTTTTTATTTTGCAATCGCCCCCGTGAGCAACCTGACGGGGGCGATTATGTAGCTCACGGGGGCGAATCGCCCACCGCCCCCGTGTATCACTAGGTCATTTTTTATGCACACTGTACCATCCAAACACAAATTAGCAAAACGTTTCTGTAATTCATTCATTCAATTATTACATTTTTGCAATATCCTACCAAATCACAGCTTTCAATAGCGGGGTAAGGGTGACTTGCCTGCAAATTTGGAAGAGTGACAAGAGTCATCATCATTTAACCCATTGTCTACTTGAACTGGGTGGATCGTGTATTAAGCCTATGGCATGAAAAGATTCAGTAGTCAAAGATTTTTAAAAAAGGAGTATGTGTCAAAGAATGTCCTCCAATGGGTTAAAATATATAAATTACTAAACAAATCGTGTTCAGCATACATGTATGTACATGTACGCTAGTAGCTATATATTGTCTTTTTTTCAGTATTCTGCAAATGTTTGACTCAACTTGAGCAGTCTACAAATACTCTGTTATCAATGAAGATGCGGCTACGTGCCACATCGCATATTCACTTGACAGCCAAGACAACTCTGCACCTTTGTCGTGTAATGAGTTCATTTTGCCTTTAATCTATCCAGCACATGTTCATGGTAGTCTTCTACCCTCTACTTAAATATGAAGAGACTCGCGAGTGTCATTCATCTAAGACGCCTTCTGTTGGCTTGAGTCTGGAGTGGCGGGGAATTCGACCTTAAAGCATAGACCCGGGTATGTAATTACATCCTGCTGTGCTCCTACGCATCATAGATCGTAGATTAACTAGTTGGACAGAAATTCTAGATGCACACAATCATCCTATAGGAGAAAATCTATAGTTTAGATATCCAATGCAAGTCCAGATAATAAGAAGTTTCGTTCCTTTCAGAATTACTGGTATTTCTTGTTAAGCCCTTTTGCAAGTTGATCGAATGCAGAACCAGACTGCAGTCTTTTATCGTCCTCAGACTATAGGAAATTTATACTAAACTTGAATAAAGAAGCTCTACAAGCTCTGCTTTTCAGTGGACCTCTCCATTTCTTCAAAATATAAATGCAGCTAAATTTATAATTCAATATTTGTCTTCCTCAAATGTATAAATTACTATTAAGATTTGTTTATTAAAAATGTAACTATGTTTTGTATACATTGAGTACGTTATTATGTTTTGTATACATTGGATTCGTTATTAAGTTGTTTTTGGTTGGAAATGAAGGAAAAAAATGAAATGAAGATGAAAGAATAATGGCATAGCGGAAGGAGCATACAGACTAGATAAGTAAGATAACAATATCGTATATAAAAAAAAGTAGTTTTGATGAGGTCAGTTGACATCTGACCGACCATCAGTGTGTACTTTTGATAAGCCCCGCCCAGTTACATGATTTTTATATGACATTCAGACTAGAATGGGATGCTGATTCTTTTTTTTAGATTTTTTATAAATAATGGTGTTACGCTATTCAACATTTTATTTTACGTTTATTTATTTAATGTTCAGAAAAAATCTATTACTTTTTGTATAGCTATACGATGAATTCTGGTAGGCTGAATGAGGGTATGTTCACTATTCTTCAAATTTACACATGTATAATTTTTCTATCAGCATTAATTACCCATTCATTGATGCACTAGTCTGTCTAATAAAAGGTCAGTAAAAGGTCACCAATGAGGGGGTGCTTGATAAGTGGCTGTCACAGTGAGATGAAGATGGGTTTCATCGCCTACATAAGAATATTAAGAGGCCTCTACACATGATCATGTTCCGTCTGTAAATTCCATGCTCATTGATGACATTGTAGTGTTGAAGGTTGTTAAGAGAATTGTTGAGGGGCTACACTAGTTTGCATAGTAACAGTGCACCCCATACGTTCTGTACTTGACCTGCCAAAGGCTGATAAAGCTAGGTTCTGCTCAAGACTTTATGGAAAAGTGTTTAAGTGTCAAATCAGAGTCTGTGCCTGCAGACTAGGGCTAAATATTGTCCCACTAATGAACATGTGCCTGTAGGGGACCGATACCCCAGCCACATCCACAAGATCGCAAGAAATATATACATTAGTACTTAAAGGGATCCGGTAACTTTGTCTTAGATCCTTTAGAAATAATCCTTGATTTAGCTCATGCTGCAATGATAATTATAAACCTTTTAGGTCAGTCAGGAACTCCATGACTTTTACAAGCCGATCGCCTGTCTGATTATCAAGATATTAATAATTGGAATTACAAATTTTGAAAACCGTTCGCTGAACGGCACTTCTTGATCATGTTGATCATTTTGAAGCGCGATTTTTTTTAGGGCTTCAGTATTACACCATATCACAGACACTGATAACATGTACATGTAGGACTAGGACCGTGTAGCTCAGATTTAACATTGTTAAACGATCCCTTTAAATAGCAAAAATTTCAGTGGTTATCAGTCATTTTGGAGGCAGACCCATGGTAGATGAAAGAGCTATTCTTTCTTAGCAGAAATTTGTATTCATCATGCCTCACAATACATTACATTGCACATAGACCCTACCTTTTTAGAATTGCAATTTATTTGTTTGTCAGCAAATTTTTGCTTTGAAACGTTTTACTTCATTTCATCTACTATATAGTATCTCTCTAGCATTTTTTTCTTTGTTGGGGGGGGGGGGGTGTACTTATTTGTATTGATCTGATGCTTTTGTTTTACAGGTACTAGATTCTAGATCTAGACCTATGTCCCATTGGCAGGCCAAAGCAATGAAAAAGACTTTTTTGAACCCTTTCTAGTTTCTTCAAATTGTTTTTAATCACTCATGCGTGCGCGTGGAATATCAATATGCATCATATGAGTTGCAGTAAATGAAAGAGGAGGATCTAAGCTTTACAAATATGTGTCATTTATTAATAATTATTTTAAATGAAGTTATGATAAAACATCGATAATTCTCGGTTTTTTCTGGGACGCATTTAATTATGGCGCTGGCGCTGGCCGCTGTACATGCACCTACGTGCGAATATGAGCTGCAATTATGGATCCCAACCTTTCACTTCACTGCATTGCAGATTATAAACCTCCAATAAACACTTTCAAATCTCATATTCACGACTAAAATCACACTCAAACCAACAACAGAACTTTTAATCATCCAAATATTCATCAAAGAATAATATTAAACAATTCTACAAAGAAATATCGAGATATTTCGAGTCAGATATGTGAAACACTTACCTGCTCTTGGTCCGTCACGCGTCAGGCTGATGATGGTGTGACCTGCGACCCAGCGATGAAATCCGGGATTGGCCCGGAAGTTATTTCCGAACAGGGCCTAGGGAGCTAGAGGTAGGCGTGGCATATAATGCAACACATGCACCACTACACGTGCCCACATAATTTTACCAGGGAGCTGTGAATTTATAAAAGAAAGGGTTGTTTTTGACAGCATGAAAGCTTTCCCGAACTGGCTTGCTTGACGTAGCATCAATAATGTATGCAGAGTTGATCCGAGGTCTTGTATTTCATTCATTAATAACAGGAAAGCCCTCGTCACTAAAGCTTTAGGTCCCCAGGACATAAATTTGAATAATTATGTTAAATATAGGTAGTTTAATTGGCACCATGCAGGTCCCTGTTTGAAGGAACCCTTTGATTTTGTCAGTCGCTGCGCGTATTAATGTCTGCACTATGAGACTAGGCTGACAAAATACGATATAGGCATTGACAGGGATAGAGAAGGCCAGCTCAAGTTTTTAGGAATTGTGGTAATTAAGTGTCAAATTAGAGTCTTTGCCTGCACTAAAAAATTGGTGCCTGGCGCGGCGTGCGAAATGGTCATGACATGATGGTCCGAGTTCTCTTCTTATCTCCATGGTCAGATGATGTGACATGTAGTCTAGGCCTACTGTAGTTAGTAGGTCAATGATCTAGGTCAGCCATTATTTTGACTGGACGTTGGACGACTGTGGGTTAGTGAGGTGGGGGTGGGGGGGGGGGGGGGGGGGGTGCTGCAGCCCATCCAAGTTTCGAAATTGTATAATCTTTGGTCATGTTAGTACATAGATATCACGGGTTGCGTCGGCCCATAATAATTTCGGTGATGACAAAACGTTGCTCGCTTTCAAAATGAAAAAAATAGAAATTTTATATTCGACTAATATAGCCATCGGCTCCCTCCCGTTCCCGGCGCGTCATTTTTTTTTGCGGCACAGATTGGTACGGAGCCCGGAAGGGACATGGTAAAAATATTTTTATCTCGTTAAAACGAGATAGTTATCTCGTTTTAACGAGATAGTATCTCGTTAAAACGACATAGTATCTCGTTTTAATGAGATAGTATCTCGTTAAAACGACATAGTATCTCGTTAAAACGAGATAGTTATCTCGTTTTAATGAGATAGTATCTCGTTAAAACGACATAGTATCTCGTTTTAATGAGATAGTATCTCGTTAAAACGACATAGTATCTCGTTAAAACGAGATAGTTATCTCGTTTTAATGAGATAGTATCTCGTTAAAACGACATAGTATCTCGTTTTAATGAGATAGTATCTCGTTAAAACGACATAGTATCTCGTTAAAACGAGATAGTTATCTCGTTTTAATGAGATAGTATCTCGTTAAAACGACATAGTATCTCGTTTTAATGAGATAGTTATCTCGTTTTAATGAGATAGTATCTCGTATAAGTCCATTGCATACTGGAACCGGGTGGTCCCTGTATTAAGCCTATGGGAGTGAGAGAATTCAGTAGTCCACGGGTTAACAACATAATACCCGCGAGGCTAGACTAGACTGCGCGCGCTGGCGCTAGCGCGCTCGCTGCTTAATGCAGTAATAGCGTATATAGCCAGGCCAGGCGGCCATGCCATGCCAGGCCTTGTACGTATGTACTACTAAGTTACGTCTACGGTAGATCGACTGAATACGTGCCTTCACGGTTGTTTCATCGCAAAGCATGCCGGGACATAATTCTAGTCCATTTTCACCTTCGCCGTGATCAGCTGTCCTGTTGCAAACAACGGGATTCGTATCGAATCAACATCATAATCTTGAACATAGTCCGCTATTCTGCAGTGATTTTCTTCCAATCCAGTATCATTTGTACGGTAAGAAAACCAAAGTTTGTGGTTATTCATTTTTATGACTAATAAAGCTGATAATACGACGTAATGAGAGTGGGCCGAGATCCAACTTTAGTAAATGTAGGCCTAGATCTAGTCCCGTATGTTCAAATGTGTGTGCATTTTAAGTAGACTGATTGTCTTTTAAGCTGCTTAAGTACACTCGTCTCGTGTTTTAGGTAGAAATGTACAGTAATATGAGATTTATGTCTCATGAAATATGAATAGACTTTCTAGATCCTATAATTGATAATGGAATAGGGTCTACTAGAATGGCCGACAGTTAGGCCTAGAAAGTGATTGCAATTAGAAATTATAAATGTAAGAAAGTAAAAGAGGCCATGAAAACGATAGATTTTTTCGATCTGGATCTGAATATAATAGTCTGATATCAATGATCTCTACTTGAGGATCTACATGACGGAGGCGTACGGAGGATTTTTTCGAGGGGGGGGGGGGCCGGGGGGTAAAATTTGAAAATCACGCAGTTAATTTCACAACGACTCGGCCAGCGGGTGAATAAGCCGGGGGTGGTAAGAGCACCTTTTTTTTTCCTTCTTTTTTTCCCCGAAAATATGAAATTTGGGAGACCGATATTTTGTTCAGTTGGTGGGGGGTAAGGTCACCTTTTTTGGGTCACCCTTTAGCACAAAAAATGTTTAATTTATTTTTGTTATTGAAAAAGTGAGGGGGGGTTTCCTCAAAAACACACACACACATAGTCTAAACAAAATTGGAGGAGGGGGGGGGGGGGGGGGGGGTTCAACCCCCGAAACTCCCTCCCCCCTGCATACACGTCTGCTACATGATCTAGTGTTGAAGAAGTGATGAGGGTTCTTTGGTCACAAACTTAAATTTGATTTTCTTTTCCCTTTTATTTATCAGTTGCAGCATCATCAAACACTATGACCCATGAATCAGAAGATAACGTAGATGCTACGAGAGAGCTCATTTCACAATGGACAACAGAAGTGTTACGTGACTTTCTACAAGGAGGGGACTCAAGCTTGGAAATCGAGTACTCTGGGGGTACTGTTCCGCCATCCGAGGTAGAGATAAACTGGACGATGGATGGAGAGGGGGCGGGGGGGGGGGGGGGGGGAGAAAGGCATGCAGACTGCAGAGCTGGTCGTCTACTATGTATAGAGACATTTGTGTGTACCTAGTAGATAAGGACCCTCCATCACTAGAGGGAAGAATGAGAGACTACAAAGAGGGAAAGGCATTTAGTTATTTTGCCAGTTTCTGGTTAGGGAGATATTTTTTTCATCTCGTGGGAGAAAGCTGTCTGTAATTCAAAATCATTTGATACTTGAATAAATTTAGTTCATTTTCTAGACTGTTTCATGTCAAACCGTTGATTCTACTTTCTTGTGAGTATAGTCAGAGAGATAGAGAAGTAACACGAGTAAAGAATGAAAAAGAAGCTAATATTTGAACGAGGAGGAGAAAATGGAGATTACGTTGTTGCCCATAGAGTTGGAATAATTGTTCTTACCACTTTTTATTAAATGATTGTGACCATTTGGTTTATTGTTTGTACATAAAGGTCATATGTTATAAGAACTGTATTGATCAATCTAAAGAGTCTTATAGATTGATTAATACAGTTTTGAGATGATGATGATGATTGTGATGATGAACGAGAAGGAGAAGAGGAGGAACATATCATGAGTTGATGGAGAAAAGATTGATAGAGGGGTTATCATTACAGAGAGAGAGAAAGAGAGATGGACTAACATGAGGAAGGGAGAGCAAGAATGGAGGCTATGACATAGGGGAAGAGATAGAAATCAAAATTATATTTATACTAACATTTACTAAATTAGAATAGTAAATTAGAAGATAAAGCTAAAGGAAAGAATGCAAACTAAAATTAAGCAAAGACCATCACAATATCGTTTACATTATAATATAAATTAAGTAAAGGTACATGGAAACGTGTACATTTGTAAAATTTAATCTCTTGTTCTCTTAGATCTTCCTCTTCACACCTAATTCTTGCTCTCCCTCTCTATCTCTCCCTCCCCTCTCTGTCTCTTTCTCTCTCCTCTCTCCTTATTATCACTCTTTCTCTTTCATTAAGCGTCGACATCTCTCTCGATGCCTCTCTCTGTTTCTATGATTTTTCTCTCGTTAAATATTTAAAACATCAGGTCTGTCTGACCTTCCTCTCTTGAATAAATCATGAATAACTTCAACTCGGCGTCCTACATACAGTAATGATTGCTTAGTACTCATCTACAACCTTCTCTGTGTTGTTTTATTTTATTGATAAAATAAATATAACCATGAGATGAATACAAGTTAGATCAATATCAACAGGTTTAATGCAATGCATATAAGTTGACATCTTATGAAGAAGTAGAACCACCCCCGCCCCCCCCCCCCCCTCCAGGAATGGGAACGGAGGTACCGCATGCGTGTTCCCAAAATCTCTGGCTCGTAACAAAGAAAAAGATCTGCCCGTATTGACTTTACACACTGGACTTTTGCTGAGAAGGGGGGGGGGGGGTACCACCTTTAATGCAAACACATTTAAAGGGATCGGGTAACTTACTCTCAGATTCTGAAACAAAATCCTGGATTTAGCTCATGCTGCAATGATAAATTTAGGTCAGTCAGGAACTCAATGACTTTCACAATCCGATCGCCTGTCTGATTATCAAGATATTTACGATTAGAAATCGAAACCAAATTTTGTGTTTGCCAAACGGTTTTCATAACACTACAGTTTATTGGGGAAAACGAGTATGGTAAAAGGGGTCAAACAAAGATTTTTACTTTTTAGAGGCACTTCTTGATCATTTTGAAGCACAATTTTGTTAGGGCTTCAGTATTAATACACCATATCACAGACACTGGTAGCACGTAGGGCCATACGTCCATCTCGGTTTAAACATTGTTATACATTGTTAAACAATGCATTTTACAATACCTTTACAACATACACCATACACCATTTGCTGTCACATGGTTTGGAAATCACATTACAGATAATAATTCTACAACTGTGAGGTTTCACCCGTCGTCATTTGATACCCGAAGGAACACTTTTTTAGGGGCTAAATCTAATTTTTTCACAAGGCAAAATAACTATATGCCTTCCCCTCTTTGTAGTCTCTCATTATTTTTCCCTCTAGTGATGGAGGGTCCTTATCCAGTAGGTACATACAAACATAGTAGGCCAGTTCTGCATGCCTACCCCCACCCCCCCAATCCATCCATTGTCCAGTTCCTCACAGTGTCTACCTCGGATGGCTGAACAGCTACCGCGTCAAGGCAGAGACTACCGGTACTCGATTTCCAAGCTTGAGTCCCCTCCTTGTAGAAAGTCACGTAACACTTCTGTTGTCCATTGTGAAATGAGCTCTCTCGTAACATCTACATGCACGTTATCTTCTGTTTCATCGGCCGTGTTCGATGATGCTGCAACTGATAAAGGGAAAAGACAATCATATTAAGTTCGTGACCACAAGAATGATTGTAACAAAAGAATCCTTATCACTTCTTCAACACGTAGATGCTCAAGTTGAGCTCATCGATATCAGAATTTATATCCAGATCCAGATCGACAAATCTATCATTAGGGAGGCCAATGCCCGGGCGTAAGGCTTCTACACCTACGATTTGTGCGCTCGTCGCCCACTTCAAAAAATTAGCAAAGGGAAAAAAATGATGTAAAAATAAAAATTGAAGAAAATATGAAAAGAAAATACAATTTTACATTTCACAACATACCTATAATCACGGATCTGTAACAGTCTTTCACCATTTGTTGACAATCTTGCAGATTTTGACGTTTTTTAATCCAATAATTGTGGTTGCAGACGACCTTGACGCACTCGCACCACCGACTAAGAAAATCCTAGAGGGCGTAGAGGTTTGCTCACTAAAAACCTTCTCATTGGCAGAAGGTAGACCCTAAAAATATGGGATCCGTTTTGAGTAAAGAACTTTTGATAGAGATCAACATTTCAGATGTTCACAATTGCCACTTCTAACAACTAGAAAATATAAAGAAAAAAGATTATATCTTTTTAAATACAGATTTTTACAAACTGAACATTCGAAAGTAGATAGAGTACGATGTTTCTGTCAATCTTGCGTTGGTTTGAGCCCTATAGCTACATCCATTTCAAAATGAGAAGGAAAACAGTGAACAGTGACGTCATTGTTCGCGCCAAAAATAAAGGGTATTGCGACATAATCTGAGCTCCGGTCAGAGCGTGCGCAAAGCGTAGTCTTATTTATAGACCCTAGTACCTTATTCTCACAGCACTAGAGACGAGTGTCGTGCAGTAATGTATGAGAAGTGTTAAAAAAGATATTTCAGTAAAAAAAAAAGTCTACGTGAGCAGTCTATACTCCAATTGAGAATTGAAATGAAAGCATGGTTAGTGAGTGTGTATGTTACGTATAGCGAAAGGGAGAGAGAGAGAGAGTGAGAGAAATATTAGTACACGTACGTTGCATGCATGGATGTGCGCTATGATTGTGTTCGCTGCAAGATGGATTTTAATTGGACCTCGTAACTTCTCGATCGTTGATAATAAGGAATACTCATGAGGAAAGCAAATTATTGGAATACACATCTAAGGTAAATATCAATGAATTATATATATTTCTTTCCTTTTTTGAACCATCGTCTTCGGCTCGTAGTAGTAGAAGATGTAATCGTTCGCACATTGATGGCTGGACTTCAGCCTGCATCGGGGCTTGCCTGTGTCGGTGGAGGGATCAACTAAGAAGAAGAAGGTGTGTACGTGCGCGACCGATTCAAGGCTAGCCGCTGTTGAGTGATTGCACTTTCGCGCGAAGTTTTAAACTTCATCATGAACTTTGTCCCTCGGGCCTGTCTAATTATGAACGTAACTTTGCGACATGAAATATAATTGTTTCAAGGCTCTTACGTACGGAAAGGCGTAGAAGGAAATGGCTACAAACCAGCTGGATATCTCCTATTTGATGGAACCTATGGAGTCGGCAGATGGGTGGATTTTCTTAGTGAAAGTAAATGCTTTCTTTTAATCTTAGTTTTAGTATAAACAAATTAGTAATTAAAAAGTTAGATTTGGGCATTGGCCTCCCTACTATCATTTTCATGGCCTCTTTTACTTTTTTACACTTAGAATTTAGATCTAGACTAATTGCAATCACTATCTAAATGTCAGCCATTCTAGTAGACCCTATTCCATTATCAATTATAGGATCTAGAAAGTCTATTAATATTTCATGAGACATAAATCTCATATTACTGTACATTTCTACCTAAAACACGAGACGAGTGTACTTAAGCAGCTTAAAAGACAATCAGTCTACTTAAAATGCACACACATTTGAACATACGGGACTAGATCTAGGCCTACATTTACTAAAGTTGGATCTCGGCCCACTCTCATTACGTCGTATTAGCAGCTTTATTAGTCATAAAAATGAATAACCACAAACTTTGGTTTTCTTACCGTACAAATGATACTGGATTGGAAGAAAATCACTGCAGAATAGCGGACTATGTTCAAGATTATGATGTTGATTCGATACGAATCCCGTTGTTTGCAACAGGACAGCTGATCACGGCGAAGGTGAAAATGGACTAGAATTATGTCCCGGCATGCTTTGCGATGAAACAACCGTGAAGGCACGTATTCAACCAGAAGTTGCCGGTTGCAATCGCGAGGATTGAAGGTTAGTTCACTTCTTTTACTTATTTATGGCCGGGTCATTCAATGTAAAAGTGAACAAACAGCTAATTTAACAGATTTGCTCTTTTTCGCGATCAGTTCTAGATCTGTGTAACGTTAATTTTAAGACTGCTCAATTAGCAGACTGCAGTCCCCATCGGAAGCGCCCTGTTCTGGGGCCCGACGCTTCAGGCTCTCCGCGGTCTGGGTCTGGGATCCTGGCCTTGGGCTTGGCCTGCTGGGAAGGCTGTGGTCATTTTGCAAGCTAGAGACAAAGTAAACTAGATCTAGACGTTACTTTTTTACGTGCTCGCATTGCAGTAGAAGTGTGGAATTTTCGTATGTATCTAGTCTAGATATACGAGGAAAAAGCAAGCAAATGTCAGAATTTAAAAAAAAAAAACAACCTCATATTCCACGGCTATTGATGTCTAGTGTGTAGAGTCTAGATCTAGATTCAACTATGCAATATGCAATACACCGCAACTTAGTCTTAGTATAGATCTAGATCTATTTCAGCGGCGCGGCGGATCCAGGATTTTTCAAAAGGGAGGGCCGAAGTTGGACCGAAATATCAGCCTCTATTTGGCGTTGACGGTTGGATCCGCTGAGATTGCATATCTGGCTTCTCTAAATGCCTCTGAGCTCTGTCATTTTGTCAAAAGAATGCCCCCAGAAAGATGGTTATTCCTGTCTAGGCCGAAGTCTGCTCAGCCTCAGGGCCTCATCAGGCACCAGAAAAATTCGCTGACCAGCGAAAAAAGTGGAAAAAATGATCCTTAGCTTTTTCAAGTGTCTGTTTAGATCTAGTCTAGATCTACCCAAAATATTCCTTGACAAGCAAACAAAAAGGAGAAGGGGAGGGCCATGGCCGATTCCCCCCCCCCCTTGATTCCGCCACAGTATAGATTCTATGACTATGTTGTTCAAATTATTTGCTAGGTACCAGTTTACTAGTAGGTTTATTGTCACCCTTAGTCCTTACACTTCTAGCCATGTAATAACATTAACAGTAACTGGGATTTTGTCAAAATGTTTACATTTATGTATCTAGAGGCTAATAAAAAAAACATCAGTGCAACACTGTTGAGTATGTTGAAGCACTAAAAATAGAGGATTTATTTATTTAATAAATTTACTGTCTTCATATTAACTTTCATTGCTAACATGTTGAGCTATTTGATAAAATTATTTTTTTATTTTTTTTTTCTCAGTAAATTTACAATATTTTAATGTTTAAATGTTGCTGAAATAGTTACTTGACAAATGCAAAGTAAGATTAATAAACAAAAACCAGTGACAGTGTGCATGAAAAGTTTATTTAACCAGTTCTTTGGGGGGAAAAACACTGTTGCCTGTGCGTTTTAGATAGGTATACACCATGGGGCTAACGTAGTGAGCCCCATGCCTGCAGGGGTGGTTTATTGTACTAGTAACTACGAGTGTAGAAAATCAATAAGTTTTGAAATATTATAAATAAGGACTAGACCTAGACTGCATGCATGGCTGGAATACTCCCCCAGGGAGTGGAGAATGTGCATACATTGTGTGCGGGCAATCCTGATTGAATCCGATGACCGGGGACGGGGTAATAATAATCTGTAAACTGCTTAGATACAGTATTAATGTCTTACTCTTAAGCACTATAAAAAAGCGGATTATTATTATTATTGATTGTGTTTTCAATATTTTAATTTTGTATTCATTGTATTTCTTCAGTAACTTAATGCCTGGCTAAAACATCGACAAACTTAAACTAATGTCATACATAAGTGTTAATACATGTGTAGGATCTACATCTATATAAGTTAGTTGGGAGTAGACTCTAGACCCTATATCATACATGTATGTATATGGTCCATCCATGCATGGACCACATACTCATCTCCCATCTTCCAAAAAAGAATAGCTAATGATTTTGGTAACAAAAAAATTGCCTCACTAATCATCACTGCTTCTTTGTTTTCTGTCTTCAGCGTGTTCTTCGGCAACACTGAGGCAGCATTTGAGAAGAAATATCCCTCAGGCTCAGCTCACCAATTGAAGGACAAGGACAAGGGTTCTATCCAGAGTTTCCAAGTAAGATAATTCCTCTTATAATCCTATTCAGTGTAAGTGTTAAAAAAAGAAACTGAATTGAAATAAGAAATTAAATTAGATAGAAGAATAGGCAGCAAGATGAGGGGAAATGGAATGTAAGTTCTAGGAAAAAGTTTTGAAAACACTTGTAACGATTTCTGGATCTGGATGTATACGATGCTGGACCAGTTGGTATATGATTGCAGCAGATGAGAGAGGGCGCAAAGAATAGATAGTTGAATCGTAGGTGGCTCTTCTCAATCTTAGACTTGAACACCTTTGATGATGGACAGACTATTGATTACTTATTAGAGTACAGACTCAGTAATTTTGAATCCAAAGGACCTGTAGATGGTACGTACTGAACTGATAGACTCTTAGAGCTGTAGCGTACCTTTAGGATAGACCTAAAAAATCCAATTTTCTGGGCATTAGTTGGCACATAACCTTATTCTTGAAACTTATGACCTAATTCTTGTGCAGCCCTGATATGGGTATTAATTGCACAGGTCACTCACTGACTTTTTCTTAAATTCTCTTTTTAGGCACAATTTTTGTAGGGTGTTTTCTGCAGCTGTGACCCATGCATACACACCCTAGCCTCCAGCACAGCATTGACCACCCAGCTAATCTCATTCAGGTATGACTTTCTGGGATTGATTTGAAGCTCAATGAACAGAAGGCTCAAGATTAGCTATTGTCACCTTCATCAGGGGTGGGTTCATTAGGATCAGGGGTGGGGGCTAAATGGAAAAGGGAACAGATTTATCAATTTTTTTGGTCAAAATGCATGATCACATGTAACCAAACTTGGCAGGAATCATTCAAAATTCTACCCATGGATGTACAATTTTTAATCATGCATGTAACTCAATAAATGTCTTAAGATTGTTCTAAAGATAAAAGAAAGGGGCTAAAGTGTGGTTCGATTCACCTCTCATTCCATGTGTATACCTTCACCATGTACAAAGTCTATGGCACTAGACTATGGAAATGGTAAGCTGTCACTGGCAATTCAATGCCAATGATGAAATAAATGGCAGTGCTTGGAGTGGTGACATTAACCATAATGCGATTGAAGTAAATAATGAAATGTTTCATGTATTTAAAAAAAAAAATGCATTTTCAGATTGTAACCGATATATGTATGACTATAGGAATCATCCATGAGGATAGGAGCTCAATGTAACTTAATTCAAACTCTCTGCAAGTGAGAATCAGCAACAGGTAAATTATTCACAAGTTGCATATTATAGTAAGTTCATACATGTACCTCTTCAAAAAACAGAAAGACTAAACATTTTATTATATTTCAAGAAATGTAGGTAATTGTTAGTCACTACCTAAGCCCACCCCCCCCCCAAAAAAATGCATCATTAGTCGTCACTGTTCCCTCCTTTTTTCATTTTCAGCATTTTCCTTGGCAACATTGAGGCAGCATTTGAGAAGAATTAACCTTCAACTCACCAACCTGCTCTTAGGCATTTTCTTCAAGGATGCTATCCACAGATGCCAAGTAAGTGGAACAGATATACGAGGTGTGTCAGAAAAGTTCCAGGACTGATATCACAAAAGAAATATATACCCAAATTACAGACTTTGAGTTTTCCCTTTCGAAGCAATCCCACTGGAGTCTTACACAATGTCCCATCTTTCTCTGCCATGCCTCCATGCACTCCTGAATGATTTTTCTTGGATCCTCTGCAGCTTTTTCCGTCCTCATGGCCATGTTTACATCTTCCACATTTGTAACTCTTTGTGCGACCAACCATGAAACCCCTGTGTGCCCCATTTTTTTAGGGAGTGACAATTTTGCCGCATTCTGCCAGACACTCCTAATTCAAAGGGCTGTAACTTTTTCTGCAATCGTTATGAAGAAAAATTGTGTCCAGCAAAGTTGTCTAGTTTTGTATTGGCTTTCCAGTCATATATATTTCTATTCTTTGGCTAATTTTGGGATCCAACACTTAAGAGGGGGGTTAAACTGTTATCAATCAAGCATCTCAACACTGAGCAAACAGATACTATAAATTGGTTCTTTCTATTGAAGAATATTACTGCCATTTTACCTCAAATGAATATTTCCTTTGTTAAGAAGAGTGTTTGATGCTATTCTAATTAAACAAGACAAAAATAAAAGAAATCCATTCCTTTCTAATTTCCATACGTCTGGGTCATTCGCTCTAAAGTTTGAACGATGTTATTTTCATGACAAAGTACTTCTATCCATGAAATTTCATCAAAACTAGGGAGGATGTGCCACTCAAGACTACTTCCCTTGAATGCCGTACTATTTGATGAATATCCATACTATTTCAAGGTAATGTTTCCATGATCTGCTTTTAAATCTTGTTTGGTTTCTTTCTTCTTTTTTTTTGCCACAGATGTCGAAGTTGTACCACCACAAGCTAGACAAGATTTTGATTCCGACTAACCCATTCTTTAAAGGTCCATTGCCTTAGGAAATTAAAACTTTTATGTCTTGTATCAAGACCCTTTTAAAGCAACATAATAACAATTGTTTCATAAATAAATGCCTCCTTATATTTTTTACAATTTTTTGAAAACCTCTCCAAGTTGCTCGTCTAATGGTGGACCCCGCCCTTAAAATTCTCAGAGTTCCTCGGAATGATTGACCAAAGGATTAGTGATGTTATATCAAGAACGATCTCCGCTTAGGCAAGCTACGGTGCTTGCTAGCCAGCTCTGCAGGCATTATGTTTTGTACACAAACATAAACAATTACTTTTGTTATTAAATAGTGTGCTATGCATCTTTACTTGTTATTTATTGTGGTGAAATTTCACTAATGGCCCAATTTTAAAAAGAGAGCTATACCATGAGTCGAAGAAGATCGTAATTGATTTGAATGCCTGTATAACGTGTCAACTAAATGCATGCTATAAAGAATTTCAAAGGTAAGAAAAAAATGTTTCATATATCTAAGTGACTGAATGTTTTTCGTACTACCTTCTTCTCAATTTAAAGAAATATTGAAAATGGTATATCAGAGTGAAGAAACTTGTGTTTTTCCCTTTACAATCTCTGCTCTTTCTTACTTCACTTTCAAATTTCCTCTCTTGTTATATAAACATTTAGCGATTGCTTTACTTCACACATTCAAGCAATGTATACTATCCCTCCTAAAAAAAAAGTTTGTAGATGTGTTAACAATAGATATGGCGACGAAATGTATCAGCATCTCTGAAATGCCTAAGCATAAAAAATGTTGGCAATTTCTCTGAATTTTATTTTTTTTATTTTTTATGGAACATTGTTTACATTAATTGCCTAGTTCTTGGCATGCAAATGGTGGACACTTTATTAATTTCTTTATATTTTTGTGCTGTACATATGTAGAGGAATCTTGTCATAAGCAATCGTGTTCGTCTGCCAGAAAGTTTTTTTTTGTTTTACTCGGGAAATTGTGAGGATTGTTTATTATATTCGTACAATGAATTTCAGTATGTTATGTTGTGTTACGTGTAAGCGACAATTCATTTTTATAACAGCTCCTATCGTCCTAGCATTCATTGATAGTAGGCCTATATTGTGACACATTGAGATACCTTGAACTTGAAACTACGTTTACATCTTTTTCGAATTCACGAAAATACAAAAGAAAGATGTACAATAATTGTATTCACATTTACAACAGTTTGTTTATTACACATAAAATAAAGTATGTTTTATCACAAAATCAGTTTATTTTCCTTGTTCTTTTGTTTTGGAGGGAGGGGGATGTATTCAGAGCAAATTCTAAGAAGCAAGATGGTGAACTTTTCATTAAAATGGGACAAATAAGTTGATATCAAGTTTTGATAGTGATTAAAATGTACAAGATAATAGACATGACGAAATTAAAATAACATGTCCCTCTTGCTTCAATATTGTTATTATACATATCTTCCAGAGGGATCTAAGTCGAGTTCTATAATGAACTTTTCTCAAATTCAGTCTAATTTTGATGAAATTGTTACTATCTTCATTTTGTGGATTTTGCTCTGTTTATTTATTTAATCCAATCTTTAACTACTTGGCTTTTTCTTGTCACGTTGTGATGCATGTGTTTGAATGATTGTACATGTCCGATGTAGTATGATCTTGACGATGTTCTTATGAACGGACGACTGATGTTGGTGTGAATATGTTTTTGAGTTGGTGTTGGTAATGTCAGAAGGATGTTGGCATGAACTGGAAAGGGGAGGTACAACGTCGGCACATGGTGGGATACGGGTTGGCATAACGTTGCTTCTACGTCGGCAAATGGTGGAGAAGAGGTTGGCATAACGTAGGTCTAGCATTGGCACATGGTGGAGGAGGGGTCGGCACTTGGTGGGAAAAGGGTTGGCATTATGTTAGGACAACGTCGGGGAGACGTCGGCACATAGTGTAAAAGGGGTTGGCATTACGTTGGTCCTACGTCAGGGAGACGTCGGCACATGGTGGAAAAGGGGTTGGCATTACGTTGGTCCAATGTCGGAACTACGTCGGCACATGGTGGGATAGGGGTTGGAATAACGTTGGTCCTACGTCGTGGAGACGTCGGCACATGGTTGAAAAGGGGTTGGTATAACGTTGGGCCAATGTCGAGGAGACGTCGGCACATGGTGGGATAAGGGTTGGCATAACGTTTATCCAATGTCGGAACAACGTCGGCACATGGTGGGATAGGGATTGGCATAACGTTGGTCGTACGTCGGCACATGGTTAAAAAAGGGTTGGGACGACGTTGGTCCAATGTCGGAAAGACGTCGGCATACGGTGGAAAAGAGGTTGGCATAACGTTGGTTCAATGTCGGGAGGACATCGGCACATATGGTCGGATAGGGGTCGGCACAACGTTGGCCCGATGTTGGCTTAATGTCATTTTGTCACTGTCGGGCCAACGTTGGCCCGCCGGCAAGAAAGCCGTGGGCCCAACATCATGTTGGCGACGTTGGACCAACGTAACAGCTTACGTTGGCCCCACGTTGGCGTAACGTCGTATTGTTATCTGGGTTAATACAGGGACCACCCGGTTCCAGTATGCAATGGACTTATACGAGATACTATCTCATTAAAACGAGATAACTATCTCATTAAAACGAGATACTATGTCGTTTTAACGAGATACTATCTCATTAAAACGAGATAACTATCTCGTTTTAACGAGATACTATGTCGTTTTAACGAGATACTATCTCATTAAAACGAGATACTATGTCGTTTTAACGAGATACTATCTCATTAAAACGAGATAACTATCTCGTTTTAACGAGATATTATGTCGTTTTAACGAGATACTATCTCATTAAAACGAGATACTATGTCGTTTTAACGAGATACTATCTCATTAAAACGAGATAACTATCTCGTTTTAACGAGATAAAAATATTTTTACCATGTCCCTTCCCGGGCTCCGTAGGATTGTTTATTATATTCGTACAATGAATTTCAGTATGTTATGTTGTGTTACGTGTAAGCGACAATTCATTTTTATAACAGCTCCTATCGTCCTAGCATTCATTGATAGTAGGCCTATATTGTGACACATTGAGATACCTTGAACTTGAAACTACGTTTACATCTTTTTCGAATTCACGAAAATACAAAAGAAAGATGTACAATAATTGTATTCACATTTACAACAGTTTGTTTATTACACATAAAATAAAGTATGTTTTATCACAAAATCAGTTTATTTTCCTTGTTCTTTTGTTTTGGAGGGAGGGGGATGTATTCAGAGCAAATTCTAAGAAGCAAGATGGTGAACTTTTCATTAAAATGGGACAAATAAGTTGATATCAAGTTTTGATAGTGATTAAAATGTACAAGATAATAGACATGACGAAATTAAAATAACATGTCCCTCTTGCTTCAATATTGTTATTATACATATCTTCCAGAGGGATCTAAGTCGAGTTCTATAATGAACTTTTCTCAAATTCAGTCTAATTTTGATGAAATTGTTACTATCTTCATTTTGTGGATTTTGCTCTGTTTATTTATTTAATCCAATCTTTAACTACTTGGCTTTTTCTTGTCACGTTGTGATGCATGTGTTTGAATGATTGTACATGTCCGATGTAGTATGATCTTGACGATGTTCTTATGAACGGACGACTGATGTTGGTGTGAATATGTTTTTGAGTTGGTGTTGGTAATGTCAGAAGGATGTTGGCATGAACTGGAAAGGGGAGGTACAACGTCGGCACATGGTGGGATACGGGTTGGCATAACGTTGCTTCTACGTCGGCAAATGGTGGAGAAGAGGTTGGCATAACGTAGGTCTAGCATTGGCACATGGTGGAGGAGGGGTCGGCACTTGGTGGGAAAAGGGTTGGCATTATGTTAGGACAACGTCGGGGAGACGTCGGCACATAGTGTAAAAGGGGTTGGCATTACGTTGGTCCTACGTCAGGGAGACGTCGGCACATGGTGGAAAAGGGGTTGGCATTACGTTGGTCCAATGTCGGAACTACGTCGGCACATGGTGGGATAGGGGTTGGAATAACGTTGGTCCTACGTCGTGGAGACGTCGGCACATGGTTGAAAAGGGGTTGGTATAACGTTGGGCCAATGTCGAGGAGACGTCGGCACATGGTGGGATAAGGGTTGGCATAACGTTTATCCAATGTCGGAACAACGTCGGCACATGGTGGGATAGGGATTGGCATAACGTTGGTCGTACGTCGGCACATGGTTAAAAAAGGGTTGGGACGACGTTGGTCCAATGTCGGAAAGACGTCGGCATACGGTGGAAAAGAGGTTGGCATAACGTTGGTTCAATGTCGGGAGGACATCGGCACATATGGTCGGATAGGGGTCGGCACAACGTTGGCCCGATGTTGGCTTAATGTCATTTTGTCACTGTCGGGCCAACGTTGGCCCGCCGGCAAGAAAGCCGTGGGCCCAACATCATGTTGGCGACGTTGGACCAACGTAACAGCTTACGTTGGCCCCACGTTGGCGTAACGTCGTATTGTTATCTGGGTTAATACAGGGACCACCCGGTTCCAGTATGCAATGGACTTATACGAGATACTATCTCATTAAAACGAGATAACTATCTCATTAAAACGAGATACTATGTCGTTTTAACGAGATACTATCTCATTAAAACGAGATAACTATCTCGTTTTAACGAGATACTATGTCGTTTTAACGAGATACTATCTCATTAAAACGAGATACTATGTCGTTTTAACGAGATACTATCTCATTAAAACGAGATAACTATCTCGTTTTAACGAGATATTATGTCGTTTTAACGAGATACTATCTCATTAAAACGAGATACTATGTCGTTTTAACGAGATACTATCTCATTAAAACGAGATAACTATCTCGTTTTAACGAGATAAAAATATTTTTACCATGTCCCTTCCCGGGCTCCGTAGATTGGGGCTTTAAAAAAAGAAAAAAGAGGTATTGATTTAACCCTAACCCTAACCCTAACCCTAACCCTAACCTCCCATAAGCTCAACACGCACCTAACCCCAATCTGTGCCGCAGAAAAAAAATAACGCTTCCCGGGCGCGTTATTTTTTTATGCGGCACAGATTGGGGCTTTTTTTTAAAAGGGGTCTTGATTTACAGACTAATAGTGGTCGTGTGCGTACTAGTTGTAGAGGTCTGTTTTTAATAGTGTTACATGTAATCCACTACCGTATGGAAAATCATTACATCAACAATTAAAATGCAATTGAAAATCTGAAGAGGAGGTAGCACGTCAACAAGGAGAACATCACAATAATTAGTCAATAAAACTTAATTAACTTAAACGAAGAGGAATGTTATCTAAACACATAGTTCGCGATGGATATTCAAACTTCTTCGCAGTGCTAATGCGCTAGCGAACATGCCTAGTCTCACGTACGTGCAGACATTATTCAGAAGGGAAAGAACGTACTTCCCATAGGCTCAACACGTACCATGCCCCAATCTGTGCCGCATAAAAAAATAACGCTTCCCGGGCGATAAGTGTGTCCATCAGTCCATGTATATAGCGCAAGCACGCCCACACACATTTCATTTGTTTTAGGGATTTCCCCTTCACCCAACCTAGGCCTGTGTGTGTGTGTAATAGGTTTCTCTGACGTGTATCAATCAGATATGATAATTTACGTCTCAGGGGACCGACCTTTTACGTCATCATCCGACAGTTCACGTTTTTATACGATTATACGGTTTATTACATAACAGCCGCTATTATTTTGTTTTTTGTTTATTCGTTTGTGTTTTGCTTTTGTGTAGTTTACTTTTTTTTTCTTTTTATAGGACACAATGTAGAAGCTTGCAAAGTTGTAGTTACTTTACAGAGGAGGGCCGGAATGCCGGAAACTCCGACCGACTTCTATATGTAACTTATCACAGCACAGGTCTTTTCAGTCTTCCGTTAAGAGAATGTGCTTATAACCCCACCAGGATCGGGTTTTTCCTCTTTATAAGATGTAATTTTTTCGCACTGCAACCTCACAAATCTATATTTAAAAAAACTTCCTCGCTCGCTTTGCTCGCCCGCAAATAAATGTTCAGACCATCACACCCAAAGTATGATGCTTAAGCAATATTTTATATGATTTTAAAGAGAAAAAAATATTGAAATCATCCCTGATAATGTAACTACAATATAGGGGTAGGCCTATTATATACCAATGTCTAAAAAATCATATTTTGCTTTGAGATTTCCCTTTGAAGGTGCCTTTTTTTTCCAGAAAGTGCCCTTTTCTGTTAGTGCCCCCCCCCCCACTTTGGAAGTCGCTCCACCGCCTCTGGCTATAGGACTATGCGGGTTTATATGAGGGTATTTACTGGCAACTAATGTGCTTAGGCCTACCCTTAACACATTTCTTTAGAGGAGCACACCCACAAACAAAAATAAGTTGAAGGAGACTCAGTATATCAAACCTCATGTATTATTTAAACAAGAGTAGGCTACATAGGGTGCAACAGATAAAGAAAGGCAGTATTACCTATAAGGGACATTGGACTTATAACTGGAAGGGCATTTGCAGTTATAAAGGACAGTTTTTAATCATAGCAGCTGCAAAATTCTGAATTTAATTTTGCCTTTCTAACACCTGTTCCATGTTTTGTTTTTTATATGGCGATGAAATGACAATTCTGACCAATTAAATATTAAAGGAGCGGTGCACAATACTGACATTTTATTTTCTATCTGTAACTTTAGTGCCTTCAATGCTAATTGCATTAACAATATAAACATGTTGGGTGGTATTCCGGTAGCGCGTACTAAGTTAGCGCGTGCTTTAATAGTTAGTTCACACTTTTATGGAGTGCCTGCTGTGAACTAATTTACCCTGAACAGATTATTTTAATCCTTCAATGAAAAGTGTCCAAAAAATTAATTTTGCAATGAAATGGGAAGAAAAAGATCATATGAGTATGAACTGAATTTCAACAAAGTCTTTGGTAGATTATCTTTGTCATGAATATTGAAGGAGGAAGATGAAACCTAGCATTCCATAGAAGTGTGAACTATAATTCTTGTTTAGTCTGGACTTAGTCCCAGCTTAACTTATGAGAATACCACCCGTTAGCTTCAATAGTTTAGACATGTGTTTAATAATAATAAAATGGATTTGTAATCCGATTTATTTATTTATTTATCTGTATATCTCATATCTTTCTATTTATATATCTCATATCTTTCTAACTATATTTGATTTGATTTGATTTGATTTGATTTATTGGTTTCTGCATCTTTTTTCTATTTTTCATCGTACATTTTCATGAACATAAATTAATTTTTTGGACACTTTTCATTGAAGGATTAAAATAATCTGTTCAGGGTAAATTAGTTCACAGCAGGCACTCCATAAAAGTGTGAACTAACTATTAAAGCACGCGCTAACTTAGTACGCGCTACCGGAATACCACCCAACATGTTTATATTGTTAATGCAATTAGCATTGAAGGCACTAAAGTTACAGATAGAAAATAAAATGTCAGTATTGTGCACCGCTCCTTTAATATTTAATTGGTCAGAATTGTCATTTCATCGCCATATAAAAACAAAACATGGAACAGGTGTTAGAAAGGCAAAATTAAATTCAGAATTTTGCAGCTGCTAGGAACTGGCCTCATTTAAACCGTCTGGCTTTGCAATAACAAAGGGGTGAAAATGGCTTTTGTTTTGATATAATGAAAGAATAATAACGGACTGGAGTAAAAAAAATCAATTCGAATCGCACGACTGACGTTTCACTAATGAGCTCCACATTCATCATCACACGGTTAGCCAATGAGATTACAGTGTGGTCGACACACACCAGCAAGTATTGTGAAAACAGTTCTGTTTGAAATTTCCAGCGGCAATACAATTTGCACGCAAAAATAGTCTGCTATTTGTTTCCGTGTACCCGAACTACATTGCATTGAAGGAAACTTGTGCCGCTGGAGTTGTGGTACTTTCAAACGTTAAGTCGCTGCTGTTCTCAGAGATTTAAGACTGAATAACATCATTGGAGCTTGTAGAAGTATTCGAAGGACAGGTTTGTGATTGTTTTATTTTCGTTATTTGTGCATGGATGTAAATATATGTTTCGTAGATTAAGATTTTATGTACGATAATGTCGCTCAGCTTAGCACAGTGGCTCTCGCGGTCCCGACTGCGGAGATGCAGGGCAGTGGCGCGCGGAGTGGGCTCTGCAAGCTCTGCGATGTTCAGGCTTTTCTCTCTAACTTCCAAGAGCACTCGTTTTCAGAATACCACCTCAGATCTATTGAGGCATCATCTAGATAATTTAAATACTCTCCTAGTTCTATGTAATGTCTTATCACTAATTCATACGACTGACAATTCGGTTCACACTCCAGAAATATGATTCATATTTTTACTGTCTGTGTTGTGTACAAGTGGTGGAAGTTGACCCCTGACCTAGTTATGATAATGCATGTCATTTACATGACCTAGGGATTCTGTGAAGCCACACATACAGTAGTCTCTGCAGAGCATGCTGCTGTACAGACTAGAATATACCTGGAACTTGGAAGTGGAAATTGACTTTTAAAAGGTAATCCATCCTTTGGCTTTGCAACAAGTTCAAATGTGAAACTAGACTAGTATAGCAGGCCTACTGTGTAGGTAGACCCCAAATAAGGGGACAAAAGTTTGAAAGTAATTGGGACAATTGAGAAAGTTATCTTTACATCTAGGAGCTGAGTTTCTACTTTTCTAGTCTGGAAGAATGCTGTGGCTCAGCATTTTTAGGCTTCAAGTTCTTGCTCATGGAGGCAAGTCGGTAAAGCATCTACCTGTTGAACCAAAGATCTCGGGTTCGAATCCCACCCAGGCGGATGACTGAAACCTGCGTTGTGTGTTATTGTGCCCCTCCCCTTTTTTCATAGAAACAGGCTATGTTAAGTGGAAAACACTCTGTCCCTCGGACAGGATGTTAAATGGAGGCCCCGTGTACAGGAGAGTCACCATCTTTGAACGTTAATAACCCACTGCACTATTCGTATAAGAGCTAGTAGGGGGAAATCCCGGTGTAGTGGTCCACCTGCACACCCCAGTGGATCCTGTCAAGTATTCGAAGTATGAAATTATATACATGTACATGTATGCAAATACCAAATTGACAATTGGTCAGTGGATTATAAAATGTGATTAAGTTTTTTTTTTTAATTCTAAATGTTTCTACCTGGTAAGTGCCTTTCTGGTATTCCTTGGGGCACTTCTCATAATGTACATGTAACTGTGGACTATAGTTTTATACATTGTAAGTCCTCCAAAAATGAAAAGATTCTCCTGAGTATTAGATATTTGAAATTATTATTTTTTCCAATTTTATTCTGACTTCTACCATTCTGTATCTCAGATTTTCTGTTATCCTTCAATTCTTCAAAGCAACTTTCATTTCATTCCATCAATGTATTTCTATGTCAAGATAAAAAACAATATTAGTCTACAATCTTTAACTTCTGCCTTTCAACTTTCAAGGGTATCCAACCTTTGTAATTCTCACTCCCCCCCTCTCTTTTATATACCTTTACAGATGGTGTACAAGTATGTGAATGTAAAATATCTGTAAATTGCTTAGAGACGATATTTCATATTAATCACTACAATTATATAAATCCAGATTATTATTATTATTATGTGTAAATGTACATGTACAGTACGTGTACATGTAAAATATATAGTGGTGCCATTGACCTTGATTTGTTACATGTTTCGATTGCTGAAATTTGTCTGTATGTACATGCATGTACATGTACTATGATTTTATTATAAAAAAATTATCACAATGTAATTTAAAAAAAAATAAAAATAAAACAAACTGACAATGCCTACAGTAATTCACCTGAAGTAATTATTGAGAATAACCGGTAAACACATCTGCACAAACTGAAGTTTTGCCACTTCAATTTAAAACATTGTTTTCTTCATCACAATTACTATACACTGTTTAGGACAAAAAGACGATGTAATAAAGGCTCTGCTACTCTGTAGGCTATTTGATGGAGTTGGAGAAAAAAACAGAAACTATACAATTTATAATTTAAATGAATTTGATTCATCCTACATACATTTGTAGGACTGTTTTTTTCTCATTCAGATTGAATTTTTTGTAATGAACTATGGTAATGTCATAAATAATAATTTACCTTTCTAATGAGCTCAACATACACAAAAAACAGTTAATGTGTTTACCTATCTACTTAAATATCTCAAACAAGATGGGTCATCTCATCTCTGTTTGATATTTAAGTGATGATGTCCTGTTTACATATCTCCACAGACAGGTTTAGATGACACAAATATTCACATTAAAAAATACTTCAATTGAACCTTAATTGAGAGGCTCCCATCAATTCAGAACTGTTGAGGAACTAGACGTTGCCCTTTAAAAAAAAACATGAGCCCTTGCACAGGTCTGTAATAGGAACAATTGAAAAAATTATGTTATTCTTTTAAAAGGAGAACACCAAATTTCTGCACAAGCATTGTGCACTTTTATGAAGTGAAATATCTACAGAACATTGGAACTGTTGTCCCTCATCCGTGCGGTGACAAAAAAAAATAGAGTAAGATGATTTGTGATGTACAGTACTTGCATTATTAATAATTGCAGTTTGATAAACTTAAATCTTTATACGTACCTTTACACCGAGCACAGAACATACATGTACAAATTTAAACACAGTAGATCATTAAAATTCAGTGCCATTAAAAACAATAAAAGCATTCACAATTTTTTTCTTCTTGAATCATTGTTTTCCTGCAAAATATGATTTGTTAAAATCATACAGGTAATTTTGCTACCATCAAGTGCAGATGGATGAAAATGCAGCTTCTAATCTACTGGCATAGTAATTATGCATGTTGTCATATGATATATTTCATTATTTTTTCCCAATGGATATTCTACAGAAGAAAAAAATTGAGAGAAATATGATATTGTATTATTGATGGATATATGATGGTCTGTAATATTTATGCATCTTCACTGTCCTTCAAAGCCATAGAGCATAACACAAATCAATAGTTTACTCATTTACATTTGGCATGTGACAAGTCTTTTGGCAGCTGTGCATACAATTGACATAGCGCCCTCATGTGAGCATCATGGTACAGTGTTGTGACATCCCAGGGGCCAGTGCAAAAGCTGTCCTTTTCTTGCTCTCCCGAGCTCTGTACTGTGTGTGAAGACTGAAGAAGAGAAAGAATATTTTATAGAAATTAATGAATTTATCAAGTGTCAAGTAATCAGAGGACGATTACCAAAAAATGGAATATCGAATACATAAATTAGGATTATCATCAATGTTCTAGTCACCATGCACAAAACAAAAGAATAAAGACAGGTTAAAGGGGAAGTCCACCCTGAAATTAAGTTAGTTTTAATAGGAGTAGAAAAATGAGAGAAACAAGTCAGTGAAAGTTTGAGCAAATTCCGATTAAAAATAAGGAAGTTAGGATTTTTGAAGTTGTGATCAATCAAACACAAATTGGCAACTCTATGACGTATCATGCGAGCTCAACTTCCATTTGCTCAGTACTAAAAAAATCTAAAATTTTCATTTTCCCTCAAGAAAAATTTCAACCATACATGCACCCTAAATATAATAATTGCAAATATGTTTCTATACTCCCCCTGCAAGGAACAAATATATATTCTGTCATCAATAACGAAGAAAACATGATTTTATGGAATATTATGCACAAAGCAAATGAAGGAGAGCTCGTATAATAAGTCACAGAGTTGCCAATTTGTATTTGATTGATCACAACTTCATTAATTCATAACTTTCTTATTTTCATTCAGAATTTGCTCAAACTTTCACTCACCTGATTTTCTTATTATTCTGCCTCTATCGAAACAAACTTATTTTGGGGGTGGACTTTCCCTTTAAAATAAATAGTCTATATGCAGAATTTCAATTAATCATTGAAATGAAAATACAAACAAACTATCACAAAATAATTGCAGAAAAGCACATATTATCATCCAGGAAAATGGTACATGTTGACAGTATGTACACATTTACTGTAGTAACTGTACTGCCAAGTGCCAACCACTTCCCACTTTTATATAATAATGAACATGCGCTTTAACTTGTGCCTCAAAATGATTGACCAAGTGGTATTTTTATTTGATGTAAACAAAAATTGACCTATTTGTAAAAAAGTAAATATTTACATGTACCCCACACTGCACTGCTTTCTCTTATATGATGGGGGCCATTTACATTGATTAATTTAGTTCTTTGTTTTTCAGCGTCTTTTGTATTCAACCACAAGCATCATTGATCCTTTCCTTTTGTTCTTCAAGTCATAAAAGACAAAGTAATCGATCTTGGTTGGTCATTTAACCTTCAGAACAAACAATTGTTATCAACCACTAAAAGGGTCAATACCCCCCTCTTGTCTTTAAGTCACCCATGTTTGTTTTTAAATCTTTGTACAATTTAAAGATAGATGACAAAATTGACTCTGACGTAATTATTTCTTATGATAAAAACTTACAGTTATGTCATAGTTTACAGTTGAAGTGGGACTTATGAAGTGAAAATCTATGAATTTCTGAAATCAGATTTTTCTTTTTTAAAATTTTAATAAATGTATTTCTTTATTTTTACAAGAGCTTTCCTGAGATTTGAGGTTGGAAATATTATCATGCTGATTATTTTCAAAGAGTAAACAATTACCGGTAAACATGCTTTACCCACCCCCCTTTTATTTTAACCGAGGGGTAAAAATATATTGGAATGTGCAAATGTAAATACCAAGTATCAACTACTGAAATCAGATCATCATCGTATAAAGCATTGTTGTTTTCTTTCTAGGAAGTGTCTTTGCTGTTTATTTTTTAGGTAGCCTGGGCATGCAATGCTTATTCTTGAAGTATTATTCAATCAATTGTTCTGTACTCACGTTTCATCTCAACTCCCAAGGGTGACGTGTTTATCACACTGGAATGACCTTTGACATAGTTTGTCTGGCAGTCATTTCGTGACCCATAAAATCCACACACTCCTTTCAAATGTTCTTCACATAAAATCACTTTAAAATAATGTTATTTTGTTACAAATCAAAATCAAAAGAGCTTCAATTCTGTGTTATGTTTTAAATGTGACCAGTAGTTGCCCTGTTCAGTCTAGACCTACAAATTAAATACGAATTTTATGTGAACTTTTGTTTTGTGTATGGCAAATTAAGTTTTTATCTGTAATGACCTTCAGACTTTGAATACTTTTGAACACCTTTCTGTTCTCCTCAATGTTATCATTGCACATTAAATTAAATTCAGTTGTTTACATTTACATAATGACTGTACACTTGACCTATTGAGGCTACTGTGTAAACATATATTATTTGCTTGGCTAAATAAAGTCAAGTCATTTTCTTGAATGAGATGTAGCTTTACATCATTTTCCTTGTTCACACTTCAAATATTGAAAAATACACAACATTTTGTGTGGTTGCTTTACAGCCATGCAATTTGAATTTGCTTATTAGTTATAAGTGTAAACAAGACAGAGAGTGGGAAATTGAAAAATTGAAAGGGGCTTTTTTCTAGAACTTGGTAAAGAATAAGGGTTTAGTCACTGTGTGAAAATTTCTTGATGTGTAGTTTAAAAATTATACACAACCACCCTTTTCCTTCCCTATACGTACTACATGTATGCATTTTCCAGAGTACCGGTAAATTGTATTTGTCCTGTGACCTGTGTATGCCACTTGTGCTATTTAGTCTTACTTACTCAGATGAGTAAATCCCCAAAAGGCACTGGCCTTTACGTTTTGGTTTTTTTAATCGGTTTTTCCTCGATAAAACATTTTCTAGACCCTTATTTAATTGGATACTAAGAATGGCATTGATTTCCAAGTTTTCACGATTGTAAATAAATGTCACCTTCATCAATTTCTTTGTGACCTGCAGTTGAACATGTCTTAATTGATTTGAAAAATTAATTATTTATATGACTTGTTTACTATTAAAAGGCAACTATATGTGGTTACAGCTCCAGGGGTCCCGACCAAGATGGGAGGGATATTATGTTTTTATCATTCAGGACCGGAATTGACTTCTGAATGGTAAATGTTCATTCTGTACAATGTGCATGGACGCAATGTTGACCAATAATCATTACCTTTATTTTGATGGTGGTGTTGTGGGGGATCTATTAGGGAGTAGGGACGCTATCTTCTTTTGTAATGGAAGCCCCACAAGGATAGCGTCTGACCTCACAGGCATAAAAGCTTGACCACTCTCTTTTTTTCTTCTCCCTCTCCCTCTCCCTCTCGAGGATAACTTTTATATGAAGTTCACAGTCTTGAATGATACAGTTTATACGCTCACGACAGAAGTTAAACATTTTATGCCCCAGTTTAATTACCTTGATCTAGATTAATCTCTTTAAATGTAATGATTAATGTATTAGTCTTTTTTTCTTCGTTATTTTAAACATTTTCGTTCAGTCTATTCATAAAATGTTTCAAATAATATAATTTATACCTGTAGTCAACATACAACTTTTTATAAAATTATAAGTCACATCAAAGGTCAATATTAAAATAGTAGAAGCTGCACTGTAATCTTCTATCTTCTATAAAATGATTTGTCATAAAAGTGACTGATCTGGAGAATTTGTAACAATGACCAAGATCTAGTAAAGGGAGGAAAACAAAAAATCACTCATCACTCTTAAGTACATGTACTTCAATTGGGCCAATAATATAAATCAATAAAATCAGTAAATTACTGTATCAGTTTTGACTCAAAATCTCCGTACCTGTAAACAGTGTGGTATCTGTAATAGAAAAATCTCTTGCAAAACTCTTCATTCTTTTCCCCACATAACAGCACTGGTTTAGCAAGAGAACAAACGGACCCATTGATTTCACCAATTTACATTTTACAAAGAATTGTACCTGTGAAGCTAGGTAGTGAAACTAAACTACATGTTTAGGTACCCCCTATTCAATAAGAGGATCTGGAGAAGAGAAAAAGCAGTCCAATTTCACAGCCAATTATTCACAGGTCCATCCTAAATGCAAACCGCTGGGATGGCTTCACGTTGCCATGGTAACATCAGCAGGTAGGCTTGAGTTGTCAGAGCAACCCAAAGCTGAAACCTTTGCCATTAATGTATGAGTGTGTATAAGGGTCCACTGGAAGGGAACAGATGGGTTGCTAGGTTTGGAGGGTCCCGATACCGCCCCTCCCGCCACGTTTGGGGTAAGATAAGGGGAAGAGGGAGAGGAAGAGAGAGAGAGAGAGAGAAAGAGAAAGGGAGAGGGAGAGAGGGGTGATATCTTTTCACAAGGATGAATACTGGTGTTTGATTGATTGAACTTTAAACAAATTAATAACTTACTTATTTTTAATTGGTTTCTGTTTGTCCCATTTTTCTGCTTCTATTGAGACCAATTCAATATCAGGGTGAACTTTCCCTTTAAGTATGTTTATAGTTCATGTCTTCGTTTTCAAGAGGGAGGATATAAGCTTGCTGGTGATAGTCATGCTTTCAAAATTGTAGCAAAAAATATCATTAAATCCAGCCAATTTCTCAATTAAATTATAAACTTATTTCCAAATATATAAGCCTTAAATTCTACATTAATTTCAAATTGATATCCTTGCTTGGTATACAGATGTATTTGTGGGAAAACTCTTATATATAGCTGCATATCTCAAAACCAATTCAATAGATACTTAGATAGATTAATCTCTGAAAATCTTTATTTAGTGGAATTCACACAGACATGTTCATATACTCCTTAATCAGGTTCTACATTTATAATGCATTTTGCTTCAAAGGGTTAAAGGTTTAAAATGCAAAGCCAAAGTATGTTTGATTACTCACAGATTGTACTAGTGTTGACAAAACCTTGATGAGTAGATAGAAGATACAGTGTTATGTGAAAATGATTGGATAATTTAACTGTATTTCCAATAACAAAGGAAACTAATCATTTGAATTTATCCTACCCCAATAAAGTTTCAGGAATGTAAGTAGAATTGAGGTTCCAGTTGTGTGCCTAAACAGGCTGCAGATGTGCTTAAAGATTTACATTTATCTTGGTCTCTTCAGTCATTCATTGCTGGTAGAACTAGAATTGATCTCTGTTTTTAATATTCTTCTTCCAGTTATTATTTGTTATATTCCTTTTCTTTAAAGGTATATACATTGTAAACTAGACACTGCATGTAATGTATTGCACCTTTTAAAATTCTTTTTAGTTGGAAGTGGTAATGTTTTCCTTCTCTCTCTGTATGAGATAAACATTTCGAATTGCACAGTCTTGTAAGTGATTATGGACCACTTTACTCAAAACAAAACACTTCGATCCACTGCCTGTAACAAAAATTGATTTAAACAGTGATTGATACATGTTTTCTTCTTCTTGATCTACATCAATCCATCCTACGATATACATGAGGCAGTTTTATAAATCTTTCCGTCTAATTTAAGACTTAAAAGATAATTCTGTAACTGAAATGTGACACTTTTGAACCTCAAGCTCCCCCTTCTTCTTCTGTGGCGTCTTTTTATTTGTTTTGAACCCCAAACTATTTGCTCGACAAACAACTGGTAGCGTCCCCTTTTCTTTGTTTGTTCTTTCCTTCTTTACATTGAAGATACTAGCATCTACATGTGAAGATCCGCTCTAGTCATATTGCCTTAGCTTGAAAGTCTCTTCAAGTCAGAATAATTCAAGAAGAAAAAGATGAAAACAGAAATAGAATGTACCTGTCCCGATTCGACCAGAAAGTGTAGGCTAAGTTGATTTATGAAATTTTGAAAAGGTCATATTATAAGTATAAGATATATATTCAGTCCCATGATATGCCTACTTTGTTGATATTGTGTTAGAGAAACAGTTTAAAAATCCACTAATCTTGATTCTAATCTGTGTGGGATGATCAGCAATATCTTTTACTTCAGAGGTTATTGTTACTCTTTAGAAATACAACTCAATAGTTGCCCTTTGTAGACCTAAAGCCAGAGTTCAGCTTTCCCACAAAAATACATTCAAATTCAGAATTCAGATGTATCTAATACTAATTGATGTAAATAACCTTTCCTTCTCAAAGTGCTATAATAGATTTAATCAATAATTAGGTAGGGTAGCCAATAGCCATCCAGGCCTACCAGTGCATAGTAATTCTCCTGAATGGCAGTTCCATTAATGGAATTATCCATGCCAAAATATGGATTTTGCTAGGTATCACTAAAACAATTTAATTGAGTGATATATGACCATGGATAGCGATAAGCCCTTTCCCCATGAATGGACAATATCACTATCACTCAGTGGGCAATCAATTATCCTTTAATGAAATGTAGTCTTCCAATCAGAGACCCTATAGTGGTTGTGAGGCTTATACATGTACCTCCTTGATTGCTCTTTTGAGCACTTTATCACTTACCCAATGTACATGTATGAAAGGCAAAGCCGCAATGTTAATTAAATACAAGCAAAGTTTTGAATAGACTAAATTCTAGAATGGAAATATATTGATTGAGTTTTGATAAAAACCACTTTTCACTATTAAAAACTTATCCCTTCCCCTTTTATGCAAAGAATTGTATACCGGTATGGTATTTTGTTGAGTGACCAAAGAGATGGTATGCTATTGCACTTGCAAACAGAATTTTTGTTTTTCAGGGGGGGGGGGGGTATTCCAACCAAAATGCTAATCTTAATATTTCCAGACTAAATCACAGAAGGATCTTAGGTCTGGTAAAATAGCCTCATGCTCCATTGCAAAAAGAAAACTCAATTTATATGGGATATGCATACATGTATATAGAAATTTTAAAAAATGTAAGTAAAAGCTTAAAACATCCCTTTGGTCCTTCTTCCCTATATGTTCTGAGGGCCTTATACCCTACAGGACACAAGACCGATATGAGTGACATAATTATGATTAAAAATTGAAATGGCCCCTTTGGTCCTGCCCCCCCCCCCCCCCACACTGGTCTGATGAAATTTCCAGGTAGAACATAGTACATGACTCTAGACATCCCAGAAAGAGGTGTCAGGAGAAGGGCAGACTTAAATGTGGTGATAGATTGGAGGCATTATATTGCTGCAAAGTGTGGGGGTAACCCTAAACCCCCTAGATGAAAGCCATGTGAGGGGAAGATTTCATCATGCATGACCTTCGACCTCAACATGAATGGAATTGAACAGCTTTATGTTACAACACCGGGGATGAAACGGTAGAATAGTCGTTAGAAAAGACTGAATAACCTAATTTGACTAACCAAATCTTTCAGTTAATAGTAATGCATGACATCTTTCATATTCTAGCAGAAATTTTCCCATTCCAAAAGAAATCAATAAAGTGGGATGGCAGTGATTTACAAGAAGGCAAAGTTTATTAAATAACTGCCAGCCTATGACAAAAAACCTCACATAATGACAGCTAGCACTTGCTCATGTGCAATCTAAAGAAGAAAAAAATTGTGCTTATATGATAGAATGATGCTAATAATGTGCAGGAAGTAATACAAAATGTTTGAATCTGTTCTCTTTCTCACTCAATAACTTGGTCTGTGAACATGAAACAAAGGTGAAGGTGGTAATAACATTGCTTTCGATCCTATAGATACCATCACAAAACAAGTTGCGATTTCAGAAATCCATCACGTTTCTACGACAGTTCCTGCTCATTGATTCTGATCATATTTCATTGGACCCTGAATGCCTGGTCGTCGATAACAATCCCTATCCTGCCCAAAGGCGAGATATTACAACTAAAGGACGACAACGCGTTGGGGGAAACTCGCCAATTGCCTCCATTGTTACTTTAATAAACAGAGCATAATGAGGGAGGGAGTAAATATGATAGAGAGAAGCTATTCGGCTGAAGGATGTGTTGACAAGAGGAGTGTGTGCTCGTGGGAAAGAAAGAGATGAGCTCAGAGATGGTCATAATCTGTGCTCAGAGAATTAAAGAGATTCAACAAATGATTCCAGAGTTTGTAACACCACAATGACATACTGTGTATCCTAATGCCTCTGTTAGCTGAACGTGCTGCATGAAGTAAATTGACGAGATGCTCGACCTACCAGGTGTGGAGTTATTTCAGAAGTGATGCAGGTTTGGCAGCAAGTGTCACTCAAATCATCGCTTTCTCCCAAGCGGCCTGTTCTGAAGTAGCTATCCATTTTCCTTGGAACACATACATGTTTCATATGTAAAAGGAACCATGGAGAAAATGTTTGTGTATGTAGTAAAAGTCTGATTTCCACCTTCAGTGCCTCTACTCCAGGAACATAGATTTGACAGTGATATCACGGAGCACATTAATGACTTTGATTCGTTCAGTGAATACTGGTCGATACTGGGTCATAACAGGATTTGTAAATGTTGAGACAATTATTGGCATTTTAGCAACATTATACTAAAATAAAATATAATTATGGAGGACACCCTCTACTGTCAAAGTCTGGACAGTATCTCTGCTGTGTGAAGAGAGAATGCCACTATTCACCATTTGCCTAACAATGATTGTAAGTACATATACATTACAATGTTTTTTTTCTTCTTCTCTCTATTCAATTGTTTATTTTTCACATTGTCAAAGGTTTGCCTACCAAAGTGAGCAGCCCTTGCATTTGAATTGCAATAATCATGCAGGGAGTGCTACAAAATGTTATTTTAAACTAGATACAGCTCTCATCTTTAATTTGTTTACGCAAGCAGATTGTAATAATTTGTATTTTATTTTCCATTACATGACTGGATATTTTAACTAGCAAATCGTTACAATAGTTTGCTTTCCATCTACTGGGTAGACAAGTGTGATTTATAATGATTGTTTGATATTTTATAAAGCAGGAGATTATAATAGTTAGCATTTTGCTTTCAATCTATAGGCAATTGAATTTTTTTTATTGGCAGGGGTTTTTCATTGATTAAAACAATAGAAAGAATCAAATAACAGCAGAATCAAGATTGAACGAGAGAAAAAGAAAACAAATAAAAAGATAAATAAACATATGACATTGCAGCACATACCATGGGTCATACTATCAAGAGTAAAACAGTTTGAACTTTGAACCACAGGTTATATATTACAAGTGAAAAACCCATTTAAGAAAACGTAAATAGTAGAATTTACATTCCTTTTTTCCACTTGTTATTCAATTTCCTTGTTAGTATTGACTGTTCCTGTCTTTATCTACATGTACGTATTTTTTGTATTTTCATTTTCATGGTCCAACCCTTATACATGTAAGTCATTCCACTCATGACTTGTGTCTGTAAACAAAGTGCAAACAAAAGCATCTTTTGTTCAAAATCGATATAATTAAACGCCACACAACTAAGATTTTTTACCAATTAGCAGTATGTAGTCCTGCTTCTAGACACAGTTGTTAATTGTACCTCACTATCTATCTCTCCCTCTCTCAATGAGAATAAATGCATGTTCATGTAGGATATGTATGGTGACATTAAGAGTAAATAGGTAACTATAAATCTATCTTTTTGCCTGCTTTAAAGGTAAAGACCAGTACTGGAAACGCCCCAATTTCGAAAAATGAAATGGAAGCTCTCATTACCAATCATGTGAAAGAATATGTTTTGACTAATACATGATGATAAAAACTTTGCCGGGAAACCACCTACTAATTCATATATTTGGTAAATTTTTTTCTCTCATGGTCTGTGGGGGATATAGGGTAGTCCCATATACATCTTTCTGTGTATAGTGCTTGTAATTTTACGAAGAATGGGCCAAATTTCTTATCATTTTGATGATTCCAGAACCTTGCAGATGCTAGATGCTAGATGATCAACCTTTTCTGATCGATTCCACAACGTTTCTTTCACAATGCAATCGCATGACCATAACTGGTCTTTACCTTTAACATTTAGGGTAGTTTACAAAAAACGATGCTAACTATGAATTATACACTTTTATCTGGTACAAAATATACATTTTTTAATAAAGCCCAAACTTTTTCAAAATTTGCTTTCTAATGAAATCAATGCTGTATATTATATACCGATACTTCATGTAGAAACTAGTCTACAGGCTTTAATTCTTCCAGACCCTATATATGTTACACACTTTGACTGATAAAGGATTTTGACCTACTCAAAAGTCTTCAGCTTTGAAAATAGATGGGACTGAGATTGTTTGTAAGTGTAACTGTATATATACTTTAAAATATTTATCATAGAGAAGAAGAAGAAACAAAAACACTAATTGCCTGACACATGTATATCCAATTATTATCTATTTCTTCCTCTGTCTCTGTCTCTCTTTCATCCTTTCTCTCTTCAAAAAGATACTAACCAATTTGGTCGATTTCACCCAAATTCAATTTCCTCTCCAAATAAATCTTGTTTTATGAGTTTTATTGCTTGACATGACATGTAAGTTGCCACCTGAACTAATCTTTGACCTTGGCAATGCTGTTGCAAATTGACACCCACATCTTACATTCACCATTCATGAATTCTTATGTCTCATGAATATGCATCAATATGTTAATCACATTATAAATCTGAATGACAGTTCAAGGAATGATAAACCAGTCTTCAAGCTGTTATATTGTTCCAAAGATATTATATGGAAAATAAAGGAGTGGTAGATTACTGGATTTCTCCCTTATCTGCCTATTTTCAATTTATAAGGGATGGGATTTTTGTTTTTCATTCATTTAAATCCTTTATCTAATTCATCATGATATGCAATCTCTTTATCTTGTTACATAAACTTAATCTCATTGGGAATAGAATAATAGATCAAATTACAAGCATAACTGTGTTATATCTCATCATTGTGGATTTGCCATAACACAAGTTACAATTACAATGTAGATCTATACCATATCATCTCACTCCTGAAATCTTATCCCAAATGCTGAATTGTTGGATGTCCCGTAAGATTTACTTTTGAGCTCAACGGCAGTTGATCTACAAGTTCTGCATAAAAAGTTGGTAAATATCGTTAGCTATCCGGCTTCTGCCAATCTTTGCTCAACTTCTTAACTCGTTGCCATGCAACGCAACGCTTGAATTCAAGAATCTGCTGGGGGCCGCGTGGGTACCGCCTCCCGTAAATCGACCTTTGACCCCACGATTCGCCGATCATCGTCGCCTCGATTCGATGCACTCACGTAGGGTTTTTTTCTGGGAGTGCAAAGAGCGTGGGAAAGGGGGACGATTCGCCGGTGTTTTTGGTTGATACCTGAAGTGTACAGACAGTTATTCGTCAAGCTTTTCGTTTATCAGATTTTAATCTTTTAGAAAAGCTATTTCTAGTCCTTTTCACGATCATATTTGTGTGGATTTTTCGATTTATTAGTCGGTATAGTCTTTTGTCTCCTAACGGGCTGCTGGCCATTTCTTCCCCGCAACTTCCCGGCTTGTTGACGTACCGGATATCGGACAGCTGCTCGCATCTGTTCTCCGCAGAGGTTCAACTCAAGTCAATGGTCGTGTATTTTGGCCGGTATTTACCTGTAGTTTGCAAGTCACTATGTCCAAATGAACATTTGATTTTGCCCTCTTTGGTCAGTGTGGATCAAGCTTGAACTATCAGAGGAGAATCGAGAAGAGAAAATGTCTGATAAAGAAGAACGGCTTGAAAGAGTGATTCAGGTAAACATGTCTGCTAATTTCAATACGTGGTCCCGGTAATGTATTTTTGTGTGTGTGTTCATATCTGTTTGATGATCGACGAATATGAATGTGATGCACGAGCAAGAAAAAATATATGGTGAGGGAGAAGGAATTTTATCTTTGACTATGTTTGAAAATGAAAATTGTCAAGAAGGTGTAATCTACTTTAGTAGTGACTGAAACAAAGACAAACTGTGCATTTTATTCAAACTTGTAAATGTCATAAAACAATTAATAAAGATCCTAACAAAATGTTTGAAAATTGAGGTTTCAGCATTCTTTTTTCAGTACATTCAAGATTAGGTTACATCTTCAAACGGAGTAAATAAAAAAAATTAAAATTTTTAGAAATGTTAGAAACTTTTTTGATCTGAGATTGATCAATCTGTAATTGAAAACAAGACAGAAAAAATCTTGGAACCAGCGGGATTTGAACCTGCATCTAGCATCTACTGCTTCCTGGGCAGCGACTCTACCACCAGGCTATCACTGGTCCATGGCACAGTCACGATGAACTAGAAACAAATATCCAAGCTCTCCTGATTCATTCAGACTTATCAATATTCTTAAGTCCGCCATTAGGACAATAACTTTTATAAATGTTATGCTTCCTGGTAGAGTCGCTGCCCGGCAAGCAGTAGATGGCAGGCTCAAATCCTGCTGGTTCAAAGTACGACTGGTGATGGTTAAAAAAGTTGAAGCAATTTATCCTTCCATTTCATTGTAGGAGAAAAGTACAGCCATGGAACAGAAGGAGTTTTCTCAAAATGTTTCCAAATATTATATAGGATTATGTTGTCTCTTTGATCAAGACATGTTGCCACAAATGTATGTGCTGGTAGACTGGTAGTCATTGTGTGTTCATGTCATGATTTGTAGTGTACTGTTTTGGTTATCCTGCAAGAGTGAGTAGAACTGAGTAAGTGGTTAACTAATGATGTACATGTAATTTCAATTTAATGGTTCCAACTCTTTGATACTTTTTTTTCCTCCCATTTATCGTCCTTCTGAAATAGTTTTAAAATGTCTACCATTGCTGTTAGCATTTAATAACCACGTGTGTCGTATAATCAGCATACATGTACACCTTGTAAATGTATGTACACTGTACTAGAGTTGAACGTTCTTGTCAACACACTCCTGTACATTGTACATCTCTTTTGTGAGTGCAAACACTCACTGTGGCTTTGTATACCAATGTAGTGTTTACACTTTTTGGCGTGGTAAAATCAAGCCTACTGTTCACAAACATGTTACCAGAATCTGTACTTGCCACTTAAAGAATACTTATCGGAGATAGACTGGTAATATTTGTTTATTCATATTTGTTAAATATACATCTACATAAATAAAAAATACTTCAAATGCATTAAATGTGAGGCAAGGTGTTTGTAATGCGACTTGTCGATAACAAAATTTTCATGCTAGTTATCTTGCAAGTGATTTATAGCCGAGTACCAAATGCAAATACTCTTTTTTCTTCACAATGTGTAAACAAAAATGGTACATGTTTTATGTTTACCTACATGTACTTTCTCATGACAAAAGCAAATATGAGTTTTGAAAATAGATGTTGCTGTACAATTTACTATATGTACATGTACAAGTGGGGCAATGTTCCGTCAGCATAGTGGCATACATGTACAATGTATTTTGCTTCACGTTAGACTTATATTGTAATGGGTGGTAGAGCCATTTGCCATTTCAATGATCCAGTCTTGGGCTTAGTAAGTGATCATTAAAATAATTGAATAACTTCAAGAGAGGAGTCCTTAATGTCTGTCTAACTAAGCCTCTAATCTAAATCCCCAGGGTACAGTTTTTCAGCTTTAATAGTGCAAGTAGTCTGCTGATTCAGACAGTGTTATGGTCTTTGTGTAGGATTAAGTGAGGCATAATATGATAAGAGAAGTCATACATGATCCCAGACATATCTCTGCATGTATCATCACTATTATTCAATAGCAAATTTACTACCATATTGTAAATAATATTATTTAGAACACTACACATTTCTATTAGTAAGATTCATGTACAAGTATGTAGTCATGAACCCAACATTCTTTAGATGCATAATGCAGTGCATATACATTGTGTTTGGCACAGTAATTTATGTAATATTGTGTCAATAATCATTCATGTATTGAGCACACATGAGATCACCACCTGCTCCCCTGAAGTGCAGTGCTGATGTGATTGTGCATTCCCCTTGTGTTCCTTGTTCATTCTCTATTGCAAATATCTGTTTTCTGTGAAACAATTTGGAGGAAAAAATATAAAGCAGCATGCTACACTTTAAAAAAGCACAACATGTACATGTACATTTGGCAGTCAAATCAAAATATTTCCTGTTTGAAATGCATAATTTATCTTTTTCTTCAAAACGCTTTTGGCAAAAGAAATAAAATGTAATCTGGTGTTTGGTATTTTACCAGTAAACTGGTTGAGAATGTAAGAGTTTAAAGTCTAGGAAAACCCTGAAAAGGCTACATGTATTGTACAGTGTATGTTGTAGAGTGCTGATTTGAACCCCCTCAGGAGCTGGTTATTATGTACACGGGATACTAACTAGTATTGTAGTAACGAGTCTGGGCATTAGAACTAAACTATATAGTATATAACTGGACTCCGTTTTCATCAATGAAACCTTTCCATGATAAAAACCCTCCTCTTATCTGCAAATACTTGCAAAGTACACCAAGGGTTTAAAGCACACTCCAGTGGCTTCTGAAGTTGTGTATACCTTATTATTTACCAGGGATTAAAGGTCCCTGGTTATTCAAGACTTCTGTATTGTTTGAAAAACTACTTTCCCAGGATATATGTTGATGAGACGATGTGCACAAGCGTATCATGATATTGATTCTGACATTGGATTTGGGTCAGATGTTTGCTTACTGTCTTTTGTACTCTTAAGCTTGTTTTGTTTTCCTTATTGATTTCTCACAGCTGGCTAGATAAATGAATGGACGACGCTTAGTATTTAATTATTCATGGTAATGGGGTTCATGCAGCGAACATGACCCATATCAACACTGAAACAAGGGCTTACATAATATATAAGGATTGTTCCTCTAATGTACATGTACTTGAAAAGCAATTTAATGGCCCCTAAAGTTCATTCGGTCTTAAAACTGCTTTTAATTAACAGGCACGTAGCCAACCCGCAAACGAGAGAGTAAGCAGTGCTTTTATGAAAGCCGGGTGGCTTTAAAAATCAAAATTTAAAAATCAAAATTTAGGGCCTAAGTGGCTGTCAATGACACACATAATTATTTTTATAACAAAAAATTCAAATGCTTGTTTGACCGTTAGAGCTCCATTTAATTGTTTTTCCCTCTTCTTTGCTCATACATGTAGGAGTGTATTTTTGTTAGTCTTTGGTTTTACTATATTGGTCAATTGTGTTATCAACCCATTCCCACATCAAAGAAGTAGTAAAATTCTAATATCAACACAAGTTTGTCTGAAGCTGTTTGCTTTATCAGCAATCTTGTTTGACAAGCATACCATTGTTTCTAGCCTGGCTGGACACTAACAGTTGGACATCAATGTAGTTTATCATGGTTGCTATGGGCAACCCATTCAAACGAATGCATTTATTCACACCTGTCTGCAAGGTGATAAAGCTGCATGTTAATGCTGAACTGCCGCCTGAAAGTGTACTTCATTTACATATGTGCAGCTGATTGTAAGGGAAGATTTGTACTCTATGAGATATAATTGTTTAATTCTTATTTCAAATGTGTAAAAAACCCTACTGCAAGTCCTGTATGTTGGCTCGTAAACGTAGCCGGGGCCTTGCTCTGCATAATACATGTGACGATGTGTGTCCTAGAAGTGATGGAGTTTCCTGGAAGAGTAAATAGTAGGCCTACATGTATAATATTTACAAATTATTTTAGTAGGTGTAATCAAGCTTGCAAATGCTTTTAATAGTCTGTTGAATTAATCAGTGTCAATATGTTTTTTACTTTGTGCCGACAAGGTCTGTTTTATATGTGGGATTGTAGTTTGTAAATGTACCTGTTTTTATCTTAATTGCCCCCTAGTATTTTACGATGGTTAGTTGATTTTACTGTAATTTTATGCTAGTAGATGATCTACATGTATGGGGATATGCCACTTGAGTATCGCATGTAATTGTGTCCATGAAGGTGTACATAAAAAGTTTGTTTTCAAATAGAATATTCTACTGAATGTCGTTTACAGATAGAATATAACCTACAGGTATGTGCATGTACAGGTACAAAAAGTGTTCTTGACAGCAGTAAGATTTGATGCATAACAATTAACTGACATGTTATTTGGTAAAAGTGAAGATTTTTGTTGTTAAATCTTGACCTTTGAATTTTAATGTCAACAACAACAAGAAGAAAAATGTCATACCTGGGGCTGCACTTGAACTCAATATCACAGTACAGGTTGCATATTACCATTTGCTGTTGAGTGTAATGCACAATACAATGGAAATTTGCAGTATTCCTGATTTCCTGGCTGCCCCCAGGGCTCATGTTTATTTTTCTTTTGTAACATGACAGCCTGTCCCCCGTATCGTTTAGTTGAACCAGTAACAATTCCCTGGTTTGGTTTGAGGCTGAATTGTCGTTGGTATGGAAGGAGTAAACTGCAGATCTGTAAAGTGAGTGAGGGGATTCCAGAAGATTTCTTGTGTTTCTTGGCATTTTTTCAAATGTTTCTCTCTGCCATCTATCAAATTTAGGAATCACTCACTTTGGTCTGTCTTTATCGCAACCTGTCATCTACAGACTCTAATCATTCTTCAAACTTTCTCCTTCCCTCTCAGAAATTGGAACAAACTGTCCTTTCCCACGAGAGTAACAACGGAGATCTGACGCCACCTCTGAAGGGTGAGGGGGACACCAACACCAAGGTACAGGCCCGCATCCGGGAGATCGTCACCAAGAACCTCGCGGCTGACGAGGACTTTGACGGCGGGATGGCCGGGAGAAACCCCGCCCTGGGTAATCTCCAGGAGGAGAATCGGATGCTGCAGAACGAGCTGAGCAGGGTGGAGGATCTGCTGTCTTCCAGCAGAGCAGACAGGGATGAACTTGCTATCAAGTACCAAGCTCTCTCGGACAGGGTGAGTAGAGTCATTCTCAAATGCTTGGAAGACAGAGAGAGCTCCAGATTTAATTTAGTCAAAGATATAATGTTAGGGTTGGATGAAGTGATTTGTGCAGGGTGAGAGTTAGGAGAATCGGTTGCTGCACAATGAGTTGAGCAGGGTTGAAGATCTGCTGTCTTGCAGCAGGGCAGACAGGGATGAACTGGCTATCAACTTCAAGTACCAAGCTCTCTCGGACAGGGTGAGTAGAGTCATTCTCAAATGCCTGGAAGACACAGAGATCTTCTTTGACAGGGGACCTGGATTAAATTTTGGACAGTCCGTGTGAATGGGCTACCAGCCTGTTTATTTTGACAATCGGGGCCTGGTGTCAGAACAATGCTCTCTCTAAATTTATAAGCTGTTACATTGTACATAAATATTTCAGCTTGATCCAACATACCCTGTATGTTCTGGCAATTTTTGCCCCATTCTTCAGGTTTTATTTCATCAAAGATACATGCATAGGGTGCATAGGGTTAGGGTTGGGTTAAAGATAAACTTTAGTACTGGTAATGCGATTGCATTGTGAAAGAAAAGGTGTGGAAAGGATCAGAAACAGTTGATCATGTAGCATGTACATGTAAGTATTTGTGTGCACTGCAAGGTTCTGGAGTCATCAAAATCATAATAAATTTGACCGAGTCTTGGTAAAGTAACAAGCACTCACATAGAAAGCCATATATGGGACAATACACATGGTGTCGGGCTAGTACTACCTTGATTTCCTTGTCTTTCTATGCTCATTACTCAGCCAGTATACATTTTCTTCCAAAATTGTTTGGCACATGACATTTATTTGTAATCTTGACATTCAGTGTAAGTTTCGTTAGATTCTGTGAGAATTCATTTTCTTTTTTTACCAGAACTCAAGTTTATCTTTAAGTGATTCGTTCAGGGTATGAGTTAGGAGGAATAGGAAGTTTGGACTGGAGACCGTTTCTCGCTGGAGCTTGTATTGATCATAGAACATTTCAGCAGGACAGGTCAGGAAGAATCTGTTAACCCATTGCATACTGGAAACGGGTGGCTCCTGTATTAAACATATGGGGAATACAACAATCCAGTAATTAATGGGTTATTAACAGGTCTACACAAACACCAATCTCAATTTGAAAGAGCTTTGGTACCTCCAAATATGTGTGACTGGTCTTTGCGTTAGCATCAGTTATGGTCAACATGCAAGGAGGCATTGTGGAAGGAAATGGGTACATTGTAGGTATCCTGGAGATGAAAATGCAATTAACATTTGTTTGAACAGCATTCTTGCACGGCAGTGTACTGCAGTTGTGCTTGTTTGCACTTCTTGACAATACCTGTCTGTAGAGAAGTGGGTCCGTTTCAACAAATAAGCATCAAGTAGAGCCAATGGATGCTGACATGGATGAAGACTGAATACCGGTAGAAATTGGCCAAGAATACTAATTAGTGGCGATGGCCCAAATAAATTTGTTCTAACACTGTTCCTTTGACTACTGCATGTATGTGAGAATGAATAATGCTCTAGATACGTTTGTTTGAAGAAAGAGGATGGTAGTGATGCTACAGTATTAGTGATGAATGATCAGGAATAAGACAACTACATTTGTGGTAATAGTGCTGATGAAAGGGAACGATTGACCAGGGGGGCGTTTCACAAAACTTGTCATCAGTGATACATGTAAATGACAATTTTTGTTATAAGCTACTGAAATCTTGCTTCTGATTGGTTATCAGCAGATTTGTCACTGATTTTTGTCTTTTGTCATTAAAAAAAGGCTCTGTGAAACAGGCCCCAGGTGTAACACCACACCTGCTTAATGATACATCGCTTGTAATTGGGATGAGCAGGGTTCAGATTCCTCCGTTAGATGCAAAATAGCATGGGAAATATTGTGGAGTTAGAGTGAGATCTGTCAAGTTTTGGTATGAGTGAGATGCCGCTCTTAGGACAATTTCTGTTGATATGATGATCCTATTCAGAATCGCTGTCTGAAAGCAATTTCTGAGGACAAACCAATAGTTCTGATCAACAGACTTTAACCAATTATGGTATGTCAAAACAATGTGTGTTTAAAGGCAAATAAATAGTAAGATAATTGTTAAGCCAACTCTGTCTGAGCTTCTAAATGTATGTACAGGGGTAAAAAGACATTGGTAAATACAATGCCAATTGCACTTAAATCTAAAACCGAAAGAAAAGCCATGTATGTAGTCGCTCATTCCCAGTGTAATCACTGTCAGGGATGAGATTTCCCCGTTGATTTCGAGGCACTCCTGGGCCCTATACAAATATAACGGGTCGAGAACAGGAAAGTCCAGTAGAAATGATAATTTTGGAGCCAATAAAAGAAGCAACAGATTATAAATGCTGGTGCCTACATGTACATAGATTTATGAAACCATCAGGGATTCAGGGGGAAATATGACACATGAACAATTTATTTAACTAAAATCAGGAATTTGTTGACACTGCTGTACATTCTCTATGGAAGCTGGAAGAAACCTTGTCTCTTCGTCTTCCTCGGTGTCTAATAGATCTGCGCATGTGCTGACCTGTGCATTGTGGGAGGAAGGTTGCCCTCTACAGTTCAACATTGTATAATAGGGGTATGGCGAATTGTTTAGCACAAATATCTTTCTTTTGATTATATATGATGTATCTGTCTCTGAATAAACAGCTTTTATGACCCTGAAAAGAGGAAAGAAAATCAAACCTAATATATGAAGCAATCACAAGCATGCCCGTTGATAGGTATGGCATCTGCAGTAATTTCACTGATGGCAATAGCATATTCCCAGGTACCTATCCTTAGCATGCAGCTCACTTACCATTTACTTACCAGTAGGCACAGAAACTTTGTCCTTGCTTTCAGTGTACCTCAGTGATTTATAATTTTATCCACAAGAAAGCTTGTGCTTGTCTGTTCTAAGTTTCCATTCTCAAGAAGTCAGAAATCCCATTTTCCCTCTTCTGTTGCTATCCACCTTTCTCTAGATATTTTTGTACACTTGTAATCTTGTTATTCTGAGTCACTCATGCTCTTAATTTGTGCTATATCTTCATCCCCCCCCCCCCCCCCCATTTTTCTAGCCATATTCATCCTTTAATGTGGTCTAAATCTTTCTTTTTTTACTTTGGAAATTCATATTGAAAGTAAGTTTTCATTGACAAAATATTCTGGAAAAAATAGGGACACAACAGGGAATAGTGAAATTTTTAGTTTCTACTCTTTCATAGATAACTTATTGATCAAAAAGTAGACAAGATATTTCCAATTTGTCACAAAAAGGGTAATTTAATAGAGTCAATTTACATTTTTCTGTTTTAAAAGTCACTGCAACAGAATGGGCTCAAAATTCCCAGTGATTCTGTTGCATTTTCTGCTCATGTACTATTTGTAATTCAGAGCATTCTTCATTGGAAGATAAAAATAAATAAATGTCACTTGGAGGTGACAATAAACTGCTATCTATTTTAATAGGAAGATTGTACAGTACATGATGTACACCGTACACGTGTATGAACTTGTATTTCAATTTCCTTGATTGGTCATGGTCATCTTATTGGCTCTTTGCTGTCCTGAGTAGCCAGTTCCTGTCGATGGCAGTTTACAAACTTACCGCGCGAATTCACTTCCTTTGGTCGATTGCGAAAGCAGGAAATACCTCATTTTTATCTCTCTGTAGCATACACAGTTTCTGTATCCCTTTAGCGCTTCGTACTTAATCATATAGCATGGGATGGTTAGGGTATGCATGTATTGTTTTACAACATACACGTACGTGGCAGCCTTGAGACTTGCACAGTCTGTGCTCTCTGTAAAACTTTTCAAACTCTCGCTTGGAATATAACGTGGGGCTCATATGAAGTGGAATACCTGCCATCATGGTAAGAAATGTTTTCTTGAATTACCCGGTACTAGTCTAAAAGCAGTTTGATTAAATGATTAAAATATATCAGCTCCTAGTATTTGCAAAGTTGCGACCATGTTGTGAACTTGTAACCATGGTTGTACTGCCGTGACATTCACTGACAAACTTGCACATGTGGAATGTGGCAGTTGAGTACCGGTAGTGTTGTTGTTTTGTGTTCATTTCCTGTGCAATAGTTTAAGTCCTACATGAAATAGTCAATTTAAGTTTATAAGCGGGGCATATCTATATGTGCTTTAAAACTTCAGTTAAGTGTTTTTCCTAGTAAATACACTGTAGGCATACATGCACATGTACATGTTTTGTAACATACCTATCTTTTTGCAGGCTCATATGCTCTCTTTTTTAATAATGGATGGACTTTTACTTGTTAGCTTGTCACAAAAATTGTTATACCTGTATCAAAGGTCATTTCATTGGGAATATCAAACAACAAGGAGACCTTATAATACTAGTGTTTTCATTGAAATCAGTTAAAAACTTTAGGGAAGTGTAGATTTTAGAGAGTCTTTTGCCGTTGAACTGTGCTACTATCAAAACCTGAGCTCACATCCCGTGCAAGATATGATTTAAGGAAAGATACAATGTACTTACATTATACATTTAGCTCCATGTAAAATAGGGAATTTTCTGTTGCAACATAACTTGCTTATTCGTCAATGCCTTTTCTGCATTTAGATGATTTAAATGGTTTCTAATCCACCTATAATCGTAAGCTACAACCCATTGACACATCAGGAGTTTAGGACGCGCTCACACCAATTCACCCTAGCCCCATTCAAAATTGTGTGCTTCGTGGGATAGGTTAGGAGGGTTAAGACCAAAGAGCTTGAACTCCAAGAACTCATTGGTGAGACTTTGAACATGTGCACATTCCCCCAGTCATCATTTCTTGTGATTCATCCAGACATCCAGAATCAGCTACAAATTGCTACCTGCTGGGTTTACCAAGTAGGCGCTTGTAGGATCTGGTTTTACCCTGAGGGAATCAGACAGCCAACATGAATCAGGGTCTATATAGGCCTGTCCTCATCAGCTCGAGATTGCCAAATATCCCGCTATTTGAACTATCCTGATCGCAAATTATCCAGTTAATTTGCGTCTTCATCAGCCCAAAGTAGCAATTAGCGGGATATTTGGTCGAGATAATCATCCCAAGATATCTTGGGCTAGTTTGCGAAACCCCCCCGCTATTTGTCCGATGCGTTTTCACCAGCCCGAAGACTCGCACTATGCGCAAACGCTGAGCAAAATATCTTGAGCTAATTTCTCGAGCTCGAGTTTCAAGTTTCGAGGTCAATACTCGAGCTGATGAGGACGCGATTTGTAACTTCTGGCTTATTTCCCGAATCAGAAATAGGCTATTTGGCAATCTCAAGCTGATGATGACAGGCCTATGGAGATGACCTTTAAACTATTGGATGTGAGTTTATCCTTGATCTAGGGAATCTGACTGAAACATGAATTGCTTATATCAAGTCAACTTTGAGAATCAACTGTGAATTGCAGGTCATCCTTTAAGTTCAAGTTCATCCTTTGATGCACAAATGATCAGTCTGATCTGTGTTTCAACTTTTTAAGTCCAGCATTGAGTGAAATGACACAATCAATGCCAATTTATAAAGTTCAGAACTGTCCAGTACTTTGTGCTGTAAATGACCAAATACCTCACGATTGCCAAAAGTGTCAATTTTTAAAACACCAAGTACAGTACAGAAGAAACAAAAAGAAGAGAGGACCAGAAACTACGCCCTCTCACATTGCCTACCAAAAATCAGTATTGTGTCCATCCATCAGCTACTGTAAATTTAGTTGATACATGTACATGTAGTTGAGAGCAAGTTGCACACTATTCCTCAAGTGACCCCCCCCCCCCTCCCCCCTCCCCCCCCCCCCCCCCCCCCCCATTTAGCTCTCAACCTTCATCAGCTTCTATTTCTAATATTACCAAGGAGTTACCACTACCTGTGTAATAACTCCTTGAGCATGCCTGCTCTCCATTGAGGCGAGCCTATGTTTTCTATTCACATTAATCACAAACAGTTTACACCCAAACAATAACCCACCCCAGTTGTTCTAAATCAATTTCCCTCCCATTATCAGCTTTATTCCGAGGGTGGAACTGCTTCATTGTTGGACTTCTGTTTGTCATTCACTAGCTTGAATGGCCTCGGAGAATAACAGAAACCATCCACTTCCTACCACTATTACCAGGGTGCTATATGTAAACCTATTTGCCCCCATTTAAATATGAATGGGTAGGGGGACGTTACAGCTCTCCCCTATTCAGCTACCAGTGTGGTCTTATGAGGTTCTTGCTGTTCCTTAGTATCGACCAACTCATAATCACCTTGGAGCTTAAAGCCTGTCTGTACTAGTTTGCCCAGGGGGATTACACCACCCAGTTTGGTCACTGACAGGTGGTTATCTCATTAAATCAGCTCTCAATTAACATAAGAAAAAGAGGATCATGGGGACTTACAAGCACCGATTAGGCAGTGTTTGCTATATAGAGGGCGCAAGTAGCTATAACTAGTGCAGTGGGGCTTTAATATTGACCAACTCATAATCATCACAGAGCTTTGGACAACTTCAAATATTTTACATCTAGACTTAGATCAGTGAAAAGTCATATTGATATTTTACATACGGTAATGTGTTTTGCATATTATTCATCAAGTTTATCAACTGCAAATGATGCTCATGGGCAAAGTGCATTGCTGTCCAATTTTCCAAAGTATGAATTGAATCAGGGAGATGTCATCTCCCTGATTCAACAATCCACTCCTGTTGCAAGCTGTAAATACATGAAATGATGAATATTCATGAGATGGCAGGTCGACCCAATCAAAAATGATTGTGGACCACATCAGTTGGAAGTACATGTAGTCTGCAAGTACAGACTCTAATTTGACAATTTACCACAATTCATAAAGCCTTGAGCATAGCCTAGATCTGTCGGTTTCTGGCTGTGTCGATGTCTAGAGCAGCTCAAGAACAGAGACTATTGTAGTCTCATCTTCCAGACATTGTCATGCCCAGCGACTGACCAGGGTTTGTGCATGCCAACTTTCTTGGAAGTGGGATCTGGGAGAGTTCAGCCTTTCTGATAGGATTACAAGAATGGAGCTGTGAAATGAGGGATAATCAGATTGAAATGGATGCTCTCCCCTTCTTCAGATTCAGAATCCCAAAATCCTTCTTGAAGCAAATGAGAGTCATTCACTAATGCAAGGATTTAACTCTGTCAAGGACTTTGCAGTGGTGAAAAGCTTGGCCCATAAGGAGCATAATCTCATACAAACTTGCCATCAGGTGGGAGATGAAACTGTTATATTGAGATTTAATCCTATCAAGTAGCATTATTTGCATCAGAATCAGAGACAAGATTAATCCATCTCAAATACAGGACTACTTACAGCTAGGTTTCTAAAGAGGCTTCATAGCTCTCTACCTCCTCGCTACTACCGGGTAATCAATTTAAGAACAGAATACCGGTACTTACATTTTATCTTTTTCTCAGAAATGCCTGCAGAAATATTCTGATAAATGCATGCATTCCGATAGTGTACTGACTTGCCCTTTACGCCCGGTTCAAAACAATCTTAATGAATGGGTATTGTGCTAACGGATCCCCGGCTGATTTAAATAATCAATATTCCACTATTGTCCCCTGGTTGTAGGGGACGCTACTTCATTCATAGTACCGTAGGAATGGCTACCATGCACTCACGTATGCATTATGGTTGACTTTGCACGCTTGCTTTAATACGATAAACAACTGGGGCATATTGCTATTGTGTCCGTGTATTGTGAGGCTTTGAACTTCAATTGAGACAGAAGTATGATTGAAGCCCGGTTGGCATCGTGCTGTGACTTTGTGAGCGAGTTGAAGAGTTAAGGGTTTGGTTATCCGGTTTATAGCGAGATGGATCGAAAGGGCGGAGCAGGTGAAACGGAGGAGCAAGGAAGGGTCAAAACTAGGATTCAACAAGCAAGTTTGAATTTGTTGTTGCACTTAATCTTTCCTTTCCTTGCTTTCAGGTATAGCTTCCTAACTTTATTCATAATAATTTCATTAATAATTATATTTTCTGAGACTTCTTCTTTCTTCTCTTGTGTTTGATATTAATCATAATGTTGTGGATAATAATGTCACATGCATGGGAACGTGTGGGACATACATACATGTGCACTTTTCTATCCTCTTTTGTGTGAATGTATGTGGTGTTTGTTTTGCAAACTCAAGAAACTTAGACCTACATGTATTGGCACTCTTGTTTGTGATTTACACCTTAATTAAGGAGTGAAATGGTAAAGAAGTAGTAAATATGTCGTTTTTGTTAGCAGATGTAGTACGTGTGATGTACCATGCCACACCAAAATTCAATTCAGCCAACAGATATATTCATTTCCAATATTGCTTTCACGATCAAACTAAAACTAAAACATTGAATTGTTGAATTTGTATTTTTCTTGAGACTTTGAGATATTAATAGAAATAAAAATGAAATTACAATGTAAAAATGTATCATTTTCTCTTTACATAGTGCATTCTGAACACTTGCATGTATATGATATCCTGTAAACCTTAGTGTATAAATGCAATCGGACAAACAGAAACAATTTGTCACATACTTGGCACTTGTCAGTAGCTGAAAACATTATGCAAATCTTTTAAATCCCACACTGGATCTCTCTGGCATTGAGGGGATTTAGCATTTTCATCAGCACAGCAAAATTCTAGGGGAAAATCCCTATGAAAGCTCAATTTTCAGTTATGCTTATGAAGAGTTAATATTTTATATTCATGTGATTGCTGATGAAAAGTGCCTTGGAGAGTTGATTCTGTCCTATTAACCCTATGAAGTTAATATTAACTTTGCAAAAATTGCCCATGGAAAAATATGATTAAAAGAATCATGGTGATAGAACTACATGTATCTTTTTTGTTTTCATTTAGAATTCGAAGAAAAAAAATTCACCCTTTACTTATTACTTCATTCTACACCGCTTATAATATGCAGAGTTAATCATTGACTGTATGTATTTTACTACTTCTGATATCTTTTTCTTTGTACATGTATGTTAGGAGCTACTCAATAGCAAATTTGTTGTTTCAAATTAAATGACAAAAAGACAAAACAAAACAAAACATAATAATGGTTGACATCAAATCAAAGTGATAAGCACTGCTACTGGTAACTATAATGTTTACATGAATCCATTCCTTTAAGTATTTGACATACAACTGAGGAAAACTATCTGAACTTATCTGCTGATCCGCAAGACTAGATAATCCAGAAGTTAAAATAGTCATTACTTTGGTTATCTTTCTTAGCTGGTTAAGTAACAATTAACACAACATCCTGCCTGATGGATTTTTAACCTTTTGATTAACTCTTTGTTTGCTTTAGTCAACTAATGAATCATTCAGTGGACTACTACAGTCAACTTTTGTCACAAGAACAATTTGTTTGGAACATATATGTACATGCACACTAAAACAATGTGGTTGAGGGTTTCACTACACATCATATAAAGAGTTCATGAGCACAAGCACGTGATTGGTCGGATATTTCTTTGCAATGTGTGATTGCTAACACAAATCTAGCAATGGTTTTTATATTTGATCAAAAAGTGAGACTAAGAAATGCAGTCCTTTTGCAAAGGTTATCATATACGCACTTGTTAAACTTGGAAAAAAAATAATGATTCCATTAAAAATGGTCACCTGTATTAAACATGAAAATTAACAGCAAAAAATAAAAAATAAATATACATTTTGGAAATATTGCTAAAATGAAGGTGATAAAGTGTTTGATATGTAGGCATAGCAGCCCCTTCACAAGAATTATCATCTTTGTAAAGCTTATACACTTATACAATACACTTTATATTTTTGATAAAAAAAGAAAAGAAATTATATAATGGTTACCGGTATCTTGGGACAGTGCATTTCAAAGTTTTCTCTGTGATCCAAATCTGGAGAGCTCTCAACATCTAATCTTTTTGCACACACACGCACCCATAGTGGGAAGACACCATCCAAAAGACCGACCCAAATTTTTCTGACGCTACCGACGAGGAACTCACTGAACGAGTGAAACAACTACTAGATCGCCATGGTTACTCCCGGAGACACTCCGATTACAGCCTCATGGGCTTCTCGTACACCAGCAACTCCACAAGCCCCTCCCCTCCCGGCCAGGGGAATTCCCCTCGGCGGAGACATTCCAACATCACGGGCTACGCCCCCAAGATGCCTATTTACGAGGAGGGGCGGATGCGCTCCATGGAACTCCCAACCCCTCGTGAGGAGGATGAATTTGAGGAGGAGTATTCGGGAGATGATGCCAAACAAGATGGGGATACGGATAGGAAGGTGGAAGGATGGGCAGAGGAGGAGGAAAGGGACCAAGATTATGAAAAGTTTGTCGGATATGACGATGAGTATACCATCAATGATGATTGGTATGTGAAGAAAGAGCCAAGGGCCCCCCATGAAGGGGCGGTTGATTTTGATGAGAATTCAGAGGATGCGCTTTCCGAAAGAATACCTTTTCTTGAGATGGTGGATGCCTGCTGCGACACAAAAGAGGTGCTTAATTAGAAACTAGGTTTTTTAAAATATTTTTGTTGGTGTTCATTTATTTATAGTTTACTTCTGCCTCTGTTTCAGTAGTTATGATTACTTTTACTTTGAGGAAGCACACAAGGAGATTTACGTTTACACTTGTTTCTGATCTTCCTATGCATACTAGTTGTAAACATGTATGTATAAAATATGCTACAATCTCTCAATTTTTGTTTGTTATTGTTATGAACGGGGATTCAGAGCTGCATCATATTTTAGGCAACAGCATTATTTGATTCGCCTTTATTCATGTTTGTTTAAAAGAAATAATTGATAGCTCTTTCTCTTTTGATAAAATACATTTTACACTGATGCAATTAATTATTGTGGGGTATAATTACATACTGCAGCACCTACAAGAGAACAAGACAGAAAAGGAGAGAGAAAAGGAGAGCGAAAAGGAGAGCGAGAGAGGCAGAGAGAAACAGAGAGGGACAAACAGAGACAGAGCAGGAAGTGAATGAAAATACAGCCTGTATAATTAATCATTCAGTTTTTTATTCAGGCAATACAATAAAATAATGCAATTTCATGGAAACATTTTTTTAAATGTTATCTAGTAACTTTAATCAAACTACTTTACTTATGATCTATAAGGATATAGAAAAGAGTATTGATCAAGTTTTTTTCTTTTGAAATTGAAAATTGATTAAGTGCATTGGACATTTACTGTTGTCATTATTATACAGGCAGCTTTAATGCTATTAAAGTCTTCTATATTCCATTTTCATTTGCAGTTGATCAATTGATCACAAAAGCTTAATCATAAAAGAAAAGTTTTATGATATGGTTTTGATGATAGGCTTGCAATCAATCATTTCATTGAAAAACCAACACGTGAGGAATCACTCATTTTCCTCTGTTTGGCGGCCATTTAGAGAATATTTGTTTCCTCTCTATATAATTCTTTGGTGACCTTTAAACTTTATTCAAAGCTTTGCAGGGAGGCAATGTGAGAGAATTTCATAATATGCCTTTTTAAGGTCTGTCTCTTACATTTCTATTTTACTGTCAAGTTTCTTCTTCCCTTGCTATTAATTTCTTTGTTATCTTCCCCAAATCTTACTTCTCATTACCCCCCCCTAATTCTATCTCAATTTCTCTGTTTTTCTCACACTCTCTCTCTCTCTCTCTCTCTCTCTCTCTCTCTCTCTCTCTCTATATATATATATCCCTCTCTATCCTGTTTTATTTACTTCTTCCCTTTTTACTCTTACCTGCATCATTTATTCTCTTTTAGACTCTCTTTTGTTCCTTCTTTCATTTTCTTTTTCTCTCTTTCTGTTCAACATTATGTTGTCATGCTTTTACTTTCTTCCTCTCCCTTTCTCATTCTCTCCTCTTTCTCATCGCTGGTTTCAACTTGTTGTTTTCTATCTATATTTCTACTTCTAATTGTACATTTATCTCTTTCTCTCTGTATTCTTTTTTTTAAATTTTTTTATTATGCTCTTGCACCCTTTTCTTGCCTACATTTATAGCTTTCTACTGTGGTATGGTGGGGGGGGGGGGGGGGGGATAACTCAGTCATCTAACTATTGTAGTATAAAACTTTTATTATATATCACTTGTTTGCTTGGAAAAAAGTAATGAATATTAAGTTTGAAGTTAATTCATTTGTTGTGAAAACACATTCAATTACTGGTATGGTACTGCATTGTAGTCATATCAAGTGGCAATTCAATATAATAGAATTGTTCAAGGAATATATATATGCTGGCATACAATGGAAGATTAAATTTCTTTTTAATGCATAAATGATGAGCCATTGAAACGAAAATTAGTCTGAAAGATTGTATTGTACAAGTTTCCTTTTTGAAAAGCATAATACAAGCATTGTGCAGTTGTTTTTTATGGACTTCAGTAAAGTATAAAGTTATCATTTTCCTCAAAGAAAGTTTTGAACGCTTAAATCATAATAGTGTCCTTACTGTCTCCCCCCCACCCCCACTCATTCCCTCTCAAACTTATTCTCTGTCTTTCTACTTCTGTTTTCATTTCTACTTATACATTTGACTGTCTCTGTATGTTTTCTTCACCCACCACAGTCTCGATCCATCCTACATTTTTAAGTTTTATGTTTTGGTATACAGAGGATTGGAGGGGGAGAGGGGCCATTATTATTATTTATTTTTTAAAAACTTTATTTTATATTATTTCTTTGTTTGGAAAGAAGTAATGGAAAATAAACTGTGGAAGTTAAATTTGTTATTAAAACACATTCAAATATAAATAATGAACTGCATTGTAAATCTTCTCAAGTGGCAATTTAACTTCATAGAATTGTTCAAATAATGTGCTGGCTTATAATAAAACATTAAATTTCTTTTTAATGCATTAATGATGAGCCAATTTTGAATGAAGATTATTCTGTAAGTCAATCCATGTATTGTGCAACTTTCCTTTTTGATAGGCTTAATGCCAGCATTGTTTAGTTATCATTATGAACACATACGTATAAAGTGAACATTCCCTGTACTTTTTTTGTTTTTTCCTCCAAAAAAATTACCTAAACAAGAATGCAGCAAACAATGTTTATGAATGACAATGAAAGCAATTAGATATGAAATACTCAAATTTCCAGTCTCATTGTCGCTGGGCTTTTATTGAAAAAAGTTGCTTCGGTTGTTCTCTACTTTGTGCTCACAGTATTAATTCATTTGCAATTTTATAATGGCTTTTGACCTTGAGAAGATATAGATACCAGGGTAGCATCTAATATTCTGAGCTCAGGAAATTGAATTCATTTGTGCCTGTAGGCATGTATTTGCCTGTCGGTGCACAAAATAGTGCAGTGACATTGCCGCCCCTCGATAAGGGCCTACATATTGTTGTAAATGTAGCTTTTTTTTTTACTAGCCCTGATTGGCCTGCAGTTTAAGCCTATGCCCATACCTTTCGGTACATGTATTTACAAGTCTTGGGCAGAAAGTAAATTTACTGGAAGTTATTAACTATGAAGTACATTCCATAGTTGTGATCATGACAGAATTACTTTTAGAGACAACCACTAATTGTTTTTTAATCACTTTTTCTGTGAGTTTTTCCCAGCACTGCACTCTTTTATGTTCATAGCAAGCACTTTAAGAGGGCTATAAAGAAAAGTTTAAAAAGCTCTAAATTAAGGCATGCAATAGATTTATCGATAGTATCTTACAGTCAAATAGTACAGCACTTACAGTATATCTCAGTCACACCTTTGTGTACTTGGCATATCTATGGCAAGCCGTTTTAACATTTATTCCTATTGCTTGATAGCTAGAGTTACCATTGCTTTACAACAGAAAATCATTTCTTGATATCAAGAAATAGCCATACACCATAAACCATAAACCATACACCATAAACCATAAACCATAAATGGTTGATAACAACTGTAAATTTCTTGACTTTTATACTCATATTGTAGATGTTTTTAGCTCATGCATTTACTAGTGATATATACACTGCACTTGGTTAAGTCACAATGAGACAGACAGTGAACTTGACAAGTCTCGTTCATTAGTAATCCTACCGTGACTTTAACCTGCGTGCAAATAATGCACTCGCAAACATGTATTATTTGTATATTTAACTACTTTTATTTCATTTAAAAGTGTCAAATGATACCTACATGTACATTATGCAAATGGGAAGGGGAAATATATATATATATATATATATTCTGTCTGATATGATTCAATCACCACCCTTTCACATGCTCTAGAATCAAGGTTGTAAATTTGGAGTAAAAGGCAGTTTTTAATGACTCTCCCAAAGGCGTGGAGGCTTGTGATTGGAGGCGTGTATGATATGGATGAAAATAAATAATGAGCTCGATACGAGCGCGACCTTGTGTGGTGGGTGATAATCTTTCAATTTGCAGTATACTCTGGCCAGGGGAAGGCAATGGCCATCACATCGGCTTTCAACAGATCTCAATCCGTGGATTTAATTAATTAACAGTAATATCTGATGTGGGCATAAGCAAGGCCACGGCTAATTGCGTTGTGTGGAAATGCCCCTAATTACAGTATGTACAGAATGAGTGATTGAGCTGAAGAAAACTTTCAAAAGTGAAATATTAAGATATTATTCTTGGTGTGTGTCTTGGGAGTGCCATTCCGTCTTGTTTTTAGCTTCACATATCCATATTCACAAGTTGGAGCATTGGTTATTTTGCTATTCATGTCTACGCTGATCTGTTCTTGTGGAAATATCAAACTTACTATACTGTACCATTGAAGAAGCGTGATACTTGGAAGTACAACATTTGTTATTTTGGTGATTGCATCTGAAGTTTCAGTGATGTATCTCATATCTTTTAAAACATTGGCAGGGGTGAGTTTAGTTTCCTAGAAGTAAAGAAATTTATGTGATCATTCATTACCCTCTGATCATTCTTCTTTATCTATAAATAGAATATCGTCGCTGTTTTCACGAAGTGACGGTAGTGAAAAAAAATTGCATTCACTTTGCGTTACGATTTTCCTCACTACCGTCACTTCGTGAAAACAAGGACGATATGATGTCATGGTATATTGAATGTGCTTTGTTGAGAGAATAAAAAGCAATAGAGGTGCTGCTATTGGTTGTTGAATACGAGTACTGGTACTTGAGCATGGCATTAGTATTCTTAAGTTTTACAATATGTGTAATGGAGTGTGTTATTAATGATTTAAAAATGTTAATGATTAAAATTCTCCGGCTTCTGTGTGTGTGCGAGAAAAGGAAGACAAGACGCTCATATTTGTGTTATCAGACAGTTTAATAGCTTACTCATTAATTTCAGCATTTATTCTCAGTGCCCTTAGTGACGAATTTGATTTACCTGTAATGAGAGAAAGCATCTCTGTAAATGTAGATGAAATCCACCATATATATGCTATATCAGGCAAGGCTTGTAAATGCTATATGATCATTCAAAGCAACTTCTATTTGAAATGCATGAAATTTTATAAACTGGCCTATTACATGTATGTTTCATATTAAGTTGTTAATGCAAATCACTTTTTGAAAATGCTTAGAACTGTATTGGCTTTCCCACTTCATCTACACTGCTTCTCTCCACCCAGGTCTTTGATGGGTATGTAGTATGATATGAAGGTACGTCAGTGTGATTGGATTAGCATGTGCCTGCCTGTAAATAGGTGATTGGCCAGAACACTTCCCCGGAGTGGATCGAGAGTGTATACTCTTAAGTGCAGGATTGTAGTTAAATCCAGTTACCAAGGTAATATGACTGTAAATGGTTTAATAGGTGACTGTAACTGGTTTAATACGTGTCATATAAGCAACAGTTATAATTATTGTCATTATTTTTATTGATATCAATGCAACCGTCTTCTTTCATTTCAGTTGGAGCAGAGTTACAAGGCGGATGCTGGTTTTGAGCGGGAGCGGGAGGAGCAGAACCGGAGCCTGGTCTCGCAGAACGTGGAGCTGAGACGGAAGCTTGAAGATGAACACGGCAGCTACAAGAGAAAGCTCCAGGCCTATCAGGATGGCCAACAGAGGCAGGCTCAGCTTGTACAGAAGCTACAGGCTAAGGTGAGTTCTAGGTCTCAACATTTCAACAAATGGGTAAAGAATTGGAACAAAACTGGCTTCAACAATTGTAAAGTCTAGCCATATCAAGATTGCGAACAGAGACTTGCACTGAATTCCCAAGCTATCTTGAACTTGAATGGTTTATCAACAAAGAATCATTAATTTCAGTGATCAATATTTGCTGCAGCAACAAGTTCCAGAGGTTTTATTTTCTCAAAGATATGAAAAGTTGGGTTAGGGTTGCTATTGGGTTTTAAATTAAGTTTAAAGGGGCTACGGTATACAGAGATGCCAACTGTTCCGTGTTTGCCGTATTTGTTCCGTTTTTTCGCTATGAATACGGCAGTACGTTTTTTGTATGTTTTGTTACGTTTTTTTATTTTATTTATTTTTTAATTTTATTTTTTAAATTTTTTTTTAGTGATGTTTTTCTTAATTTCTGATCATGGGCTTTGTGTCGTAAGTGTATTATGCACCTACTGTACATCTTAAAACGATGCACGGAGGATGGTGATACGGGCCCCAAACTGCGCACATTGCGAACAACCCACATGTAATGTATGCACGTCGCGCTCCGATCCGGGTACGTATACGTGGTACTGCCTGGTTTTTTAAGCTGCTCGATTGGCCGATATGTTAAGTTGAGAGATTTTTTCAAAAATACTGTTTTTTGTCCAAAAATACTGTTTTTTGCTCTTAAGAATACTTTTTTTTGTTGAAGAAGGTTGGCATCTCTGGGTATATCATTGGAAAAACTGGTTGATGCCATCTACGTCTTCTTTTGGACAACTGCACGTAAAAGGAATAGACTTGATAAACTGGGTCAGGGCGCGCTAGCGTTTGCAAAACAGACCAAAGTTCTCCTCACGCTTCGGTTTCGTGTATGTTGAACGCACGTGAATACGTAGGCCTACTGAGGTCACGTTGTCCGTAGTTGTATTATACCCGATTGGTCCTAAGTCACGCTACAGCCCCTTTAAGATTTAGAAGAATAGGGTAAGATTTGATTTAGGCCCAAACTACACGTACAGGCCAAACTTTCTTTTCCACTTTTTATTGATAAAAGCTGCAAAAGCCAGCAAGTTTATACATCCTTATCTGGCTTCAAAGAAAAACATTCTTGTCTATAAAGAAGCTTACACCAGTGCTGAACAAGGCATACATAAAATATCTTTAACCTAAATTCTTATGAAGACACAGTCTTCTTTACTTTGTATATACATGTACAGTGTGTACCTCTATGATCATTACAATGGTTTTCTTTTTTTCTGTCTCTTTTAGGTATTGCAATACAAGAGGAAATGTGGAGACCTTGAATCCTCACTGCAGGACAGCCTCAACGAATCCGATCGAGAGAAGATATCTGTAAGTCTGTCCCTTGTTTCTGTACAATTTTTGCCACGTTGAAATCTGAAATCACAGAGCAAGAAGACTGCAGCTGTCCTATGTACTAGTATCAAGAATCCACTGGAATTAAATCTTTGTTCAAAGTGATCCTTTTCCGACATGATCGAACCCACGCACATCTTTGAGCGTGAAACTAGTCGAGTTGTCAATCCTTGATACAAAATCATACACATGCCAAGAACTTTGTGTATGTATGTGGGTGCTCCAACAGCACCGGATTAAATCATTATCAATCAAATATTTGAAGTTCCAAAAAGCATGATTTTATCAATCAAGTATTTTTACTAATAAAAGGCAAAAATTAAGCTTGAGATTTGATTATTATAAGCCAAATGTTTTGACTTTCAAAAATTAAATCATTATCAATTGTATATTTTGGAAAGGCATGCTTGGGATTAAATGATTATCATTAAAATAGTTTAACTGTCAATATGCTCTTTTTTTTTAAATGTCACAGAATAAAAAAAGCAAAGTGAAAGTAACTAATCGTTTTTACTGATTCATGTTCATGTTAGCTCCAGACTACATCTGAAAGTTTGCAGACCCAGCTCGAGAATGCAGAGACTCGTCTCAAGATGAGGGTGGACGAGCACGCAACGGAACTGGAGGGCACCCTCATCAGGCTCGAGGAGGAACAGCAACGGTAAATATGATCAGCAAAATAATGAAAATGAACAAATGATGATTATGTTAGTGAGGAAAGACAAATTTCCACTTGGTTCCACCGTCAGACCTTGAGTTCGAGACTACAAGACACTACAGCTTACAATATTGAATTTGCATGTGTAGGTAACGCCATTCACAAGTTACATTCTGATACAGTCACAAAAGAAATCATTTATTAAAAAAAAGACATTTATTGAAAGAATCATTTATTTTTCATTTTGCAATCTAATTCTTATTTATTGAATGTTGAGGCAAGAAACAGTTGTGCTTTACATTAATGCTCAATATCCCAGAAGGCTATTGCAGAATTAATTTCTTTAATCCTGTTCAGTACTAAGCCCGAGATGACTAAGAAAAGGGGAGGGGGATCCACGAATGTAACAGAAAAGGGAATTTTAATCAAGGCATTCCTACCTCCTAAATTTCAAAAAGCTTTCTTTAATATTTCATTTGACGTCAAAAGCAATCTCCAACTAGAACTGAAAGAGGAGCTCCAAAGGTAACACGACTTGTCTACGGCACAATAAATGTTCATGTTCATGTATCGAGTATTCTTTCAGTAGCCGTCCCATTCATCTTATGAAAATTCTGTCGTTGTACATGTCACACTTGTAGTGCCTATACTTCTTTTTTATGATACACTCTGTATTTTGACTTGATATGTTCTGTGCACTTTCATGCTTAAAAGTGCGCGATTTAAACATTTACATTTAAACAAAATAAGAGAGGAAATTATATAGTTAAGGGTTAGGAGCAACAATATTTCTACATCTTGTAGGAGGAAGGGTTCAGTTTGGATGATGTAATTCATGATGAAGAAGAAAAAAACAGTACCAAAACGAGATTTACATGGATACAACATTTAGCCTTGTTGGAGAATACTGCATAATATAAAGGAAATCTCTTAAAGTATAGCTGTTTACTAATGTAGCGCAATTATTTGATGGTGTCCAAGCAACATTAAGCTAAGACATGTTCAATTAAACAGTTTCCGCAATTTTGCTGCATACTCCCAAATGAAATCTTTTGTATGCTTTACTCTTTGCCTGCTTTTCGTCAAAAAGTGGAACCAAATGTGGACTGCCGCAGTTGACTTTTGTCACTTGTACAAGGCGTATATGGGAAAATCACACATACTCTAAACAATGTGTAATCAAGGGTTACTGTATGTAGCCAATAAAAGCAAAACTTTCATTGTTGGCTATTTTTATACCTGTACCTTCCTGGGAACTAATTAATATTGTACAGTTTTAGGCCATTTCAGGGCAGAATACTTAGTCAAAGTAGAGTACTAGTCACTTTTGATAATCAGATTTATAAGCAAGTATATAAAATAATAGCATCCATGCTTTCTCTTGAAGTGAATTTTGGATGTTTATATTTTTTGTGATTCATGTGATTTGGAGATCAAGATGATGTCATTTTAAACCTGTTCTGTGTTGATGTGGATTATCAAGAAGTATCAGTCTCTATCATCAACATATCTGCAAAAATTGTTCTGACTTTGTTTTGGAAACAAAATTGAATATAAATCGATCCTCTGTGAATTCACTGCTGTGGTATTGGATTGCAGTATACAGTTATTTGCTTGCATGTTAATTGATTTTCCCAGAAAAAGGGTTACTTAATGGAGTTTCTGGCAATTAGCCACATTTGAAATATTTTTTTTTGAAGTAGTGAATATTTGCTATATGTATGTGAGCTAAGAATTGATAAATGACATTGTATAAAGCACATATTTCAGCATTGTCTTTTACTTGTAGCAATTCACCCTTTCGCTGCATGCAAGGATGAGGTTTTTTTCCAAAGTCCTAAACAATTTTTTGTCTTTCCTCTTTCAAATTTGTTTACTTTCAATGTTACATGCTCTTGACAAAACATCATCTCTGGCACATACTGTACAGGCATTAGGATAGTGTACCTTTGAAAAAAAAATGTAATGATCATATGGCCCCAAAGAACATTAAACAAAAAATATTTTTATTGAGGTTCTTTTGCATGCTATTGTATCTATGGACCTAGATCAATTTTTAATCTATTCAAATAAGGCAAACTCTTAGAACTTTTTAGCCCTCTTAAAATGCTTGCTGAAGGACAAAAAACGGTGCAATACAGGTGTCGACTCACAGAAAAAGTGATAAATCAGTGCAGGTTTTATCGTAATTTAGGCAAAGAAATCTTCCCCTTGCCAAAAAGCACTCATGTTATAGGTTAATAATCAAATGAAAAAACAACAGAAGTATGGAATTGCAATACTGTGCTGTATGTGCCACAAATACTTGGTGCCTGTAAGTCCGACTTACTTGTGATTCTGTACAAGCCACAAATGTACCGGTAGTTGTTTTGCAAAAATACTATTACCATTGTGTCCGTATGAGAAATATCATAAACATTTTCCTGGACTCCGGGGTCATAAATAGAGACATAAAATAGGATGAAGCATTTTTTCCCTGTATGCTCAATCTGTTCTCAATTTAGGTCTTGCAATCATTACTTCAATTTTGTTGGACCAAATATGTGCCTTTTTGTTTATTATTGTGACCTGTCAGACTTACGTTTTTGTTTACAAACATTAGCAAGGAAGCATAGTGCGTGTTGCCAAGTGGGTCAAGGACTCTGTGTGACCGACATCTTGGTCGGGCTTTCTTTTACGCACCTATGAAAAACAAAACCCAAACATTGCATTATATATGAGCGTAAACAATGGCCACGTCGGGCCCTGTTTCATAAAACTTGTGATCAATACTTGGTGACAATAATGGTTTTAAGGTTCCGATATAATCGCACTTGATTGGCCTGGAGCACTCTCTCATTGAATTATTGTAGTTGTTGTTATCGATGATAAGTTTTGTGAAAACAGGGCCCTGGTTAGTGGTCTCCGTGTTGTGTAACAATAGGCCTGTCATCATCGGCTCGAGATTGCCAAATAACCCGCTATTTGAACTATCCCGATCACAAATTACCCAGTTAATTAGCGTCTTCATCAGACTGAAGTTGCAATGAGCGGGATATTTGGTTGAGATAATCATCAATATCTTGGGCTAGTTTGCAAAATATCCCGCTATTTGTCCGGTGCGTCTTCACCAGCCGAAGACTCGCACTATGCGCAGACGCTGAGCAAAATACCTTGAGCTAATTTCTTGAGCTCGAGTTTCAAGTTTTACGGTCAAATCTGGAGCTGATGAAGACGCGATATGTAACTTCGGGATCATTTCCCAAATTAGAAATAGCGGGCTATTTCGCAATCTCGAGATGATGAAGACAGGCCTATTTAAGTCCTGGTGCCTTGTTTACTCTCCACACCACCAAGTGCAATCCTTGGAAGTCGTAATCAATATATATGTATCCATTCATTTGTGGTTTGTGACAGGAGCGCCAGTCTGGCCCAGGTGAACTCGATGCTGCGGGAACAGCTGGACCAAGCCACGGAGGCCAACCGGTCACTCAACCACGAAATAGATCAGCTGTCCAACGAGGTCAAGAGATCGCAGGACGATCTGGACAACAGAGAGACAGAATGGAGGGACGAGGAGAAGGTGAGTGGAAGATTCACGAGAGGAAATGATAGTATTACCAGTAAAAGCTAGTATTGTTATATTGTTGCAACATAGAGCAACATTTTGCTGACTTTCAATTTTCAATGAATATGAATTGTTAAGGACACAGTTGCAATAATTTCGTATTAGCTTTTTAACTTATTTGATGTTATATATTGTATTGTATTTAATCAATCATTATTAGTACTTATGTGAACTTTAATAGATTTCTAAAATGTAGATATATAGTGATTGATTTTAAAAAGCTACACATTAGTAATGTTAAGGATTACCAATACTGTTTGAATGGTTGTAATAAATGAAATATTATGTTATGTATAAATGGAGCTAATGTATATGTAAACATGCACAATTCAGCACTTTGGCTGCAAGGCATTGTTTTTTAATAAAACCATTATTTAATTGAATTGATTTGAATAATAAGAGAGTGATGGTGTAATTACTGAATACTACCTTTATTCATCGCTACTGAAACTACAACAAGTTTATATTGTGTCCTGTTTAGGACTACAATTTTGAGTGTGTCCATGCATGTAGAGCACCAGGATAGGCTGTCTTGTCAGTTATATTATATCATAGATTATCAGTGTACAGGTACATGTATAATGTTCATAATGATGACAATCATATGCTTCTTCCCTCAGTTATGAAGATATAGCTGGTAATTTCTTAATGACATAATATCCCCATCAACTTTGGCCTTCTTTATACTGCTGTGTAAATATTCTTGAATATATATTTTGAGCCTTATGAACCCTCTCTTTTTCATAAAATATCAATATTTCAAGAATGCTTGTAATGAATTAAGTTCTCTGCTATGTTTTTTTCCCTTTCAGTCCTTCAATGAGTACTTTAACAGCGAGCACAGTCGTCTTCTGGTTCTATGGCGTCAAATTGTTGCCTTCAGAAGAAACTTTGCGGAGATGAAAAGTTCGACTGAGAGGTAAACAATTGCATTTCTTTTTGTTGGCATTTCATTTTGTTGGCATTTCAATGCCACATCAATAGCACGATGGCCCCAGATGCCAGACTTACAAGGAAGAAGTCAATGTTTTTTTCTTCTTGCCATATTTCTGTCTGTCCTCTTTGAGTTAGCCTTGAAGATGATTTGTCATTGGGGCCTCCACACTTCAAGGAAAATAATCTTGTTCCTTTGCTGGAGAAACAATTAAAGATAGAAATGGTAGATTCTCCTATCCTTTCAATTAAACTTATTTGTTCTATCCAGGGCCCCGTCTTACAAAGAGTTGATATCAATCGCAACTATGTACATAAGAGATAGGAGACCGCAAACTTGCGATCGATCGAAGGACTTGCGATTGATTTGGATCAATCGTAACTCTTTGTGAGACGGAGCCCTGAATTCCTTTAGAGAATTTCTATTTCTATTTCTATTTGTTTTATAGGTTAGACTTCCCTCAATTTTTGTTCTGCCTCTATATAAGAACACCTTTGGAAGTGCCTAAGTACTTTTGTACCATTTTATGTAATGCAAAACCTGGAAGATTTAGTTGAAGGACAACATGTGAAATTGAGATGAACCAGGCCCCGTCTTACAAAGAGTTGCGATTGATCCATATTAATCGCAAGTTTGCAGTCTCCTATCTGTTATGTACATAGTTGCGATTAATATCAATCACAACTTATTGAAATCAACTCTTTGTAACACGGGGCCCACGACTCCTCTTAAATCCAAAAAAAAAAATCCTATTTAGTCCAAAAGCTAGGTTTTATACCAGAGAGCCTAAGAAGGCATTACGATACATTCTTCTTCTTTTATGCCTTGCAGGGACCTCACTCAGATGCGATCGGACGTAACCCGTACATCACGCAACACCCAATCGGCCTGCCAGAACCTCCAGTCAGCCTCACAGGGTAGCGAGACCGGTGCAGTCATGGCCCTGGAGAGGGAGAAGGGCGAGAAGATGCAACTAGAATCCCAGATGAGGGAGAAACTCAAGGATATGCTGGATATGCAGGCCAAGTTTGATGCAGAGAAGGGAGACCTAACCACAAGGTGAGTTCCTGCAGAAAAGTAGACTGAAAAGGTTAAAGGGGGTGTAGCATGGCAAATACTGGTTAACGCCATCTACAACTTCATTTGGACAACTGCATGTAAACAATGGACTTGATTAACGGTCAGTGCGCGCTAGCTTTCGCGAAACTGACCGATGTTCTCCTCATGCTTCAGTTTCCTGTATGTTGCACGCACATGAATACTGCGGTCGTGTCGTCCATAGTCGTATTATACCTGATTGGCCACGGGAAAGACACATAGTCTTGTCATCCTACACCTCCTTTAAGCTATGGTAAAGGGAATACTTCATAAAGAGTGTTCTTTTAACTTTGGTTTCATATGAAAACAATTCCCTTTTGACAACTAATGCTTTGTTTGGTTTGCCTATATATATATAATTCAGATATCACATAATAAGAAAATGAAATGAATTGTTGTCAAAACTTTCTACACCACTTGATTTCCAGAATCAACGAGCTGACCATCGCTAATGAGCGCTACAAGATCCAGGTGGCCGAGAAGGAGAACCAGCTCCGCCAGCGCTCCGCCTCCGCTGCCGGCGGCGACCACTTTGACTCCGCCCAATCCGAGGCCTCCCAGGAAGCCTACATGCTTCCCGGGGCCGACGGCGGCTCCCTGCGTGCCGTGCAGGAGGAGTGCGAGGCTCTGCACATGGCGCTCAGGGACATCGCCCAGGCGGTCATCCAGGATGCCGATGCCTCTGCGGCCGATATGAGCGAGTTTGCAGCAGGTCAGGAGGGCGACGTGACTCTGGATGTTAGCCTGGCTTCACCCTACGCCAAGTCAACTCCTCTCAGGTAGGGTGTCTTTCAATATTCATCATATTTTGACATTTCAAATCATGCTGTTTTTTCCTTCACACTTATTTTGTAGGGTGTCTTTCATTATTCATCATATCCTGACATTTCAAATCTTTTCCTTCACATATTTTTTTAGGTGAGGTAAATTTAATATTGACTGATGACAAACAAAATGTGCTTATGCTTGGAATAATGAGGAAGAATTATTCATTATGAGTCTTTGGGTATTACATGTAGATGTTCCATAATTATGAAATTGGAATATGTTGCTTGTCATCCATCTTCTGGTTGCCTATCTCCTTTTGAAGGAAACTATCAAATTCAAATTCAAATTCAAATCATTTATTTCCAAATTCCAACATCAATTAAAACAATGTGTAAAAATACAGTCAAGTGGCAATAAAAATATTTTAAAACTATAATTTCAATCAAACGATTAACAGGATAAAGAATATTATAGTACAAGAAAGGTCCCATGCTTGTGATCATACTCTTTCCAACTTTTAGTCATCTAGCTGTCTTATTTCCATGGCCATTGAAATACATTGAATGTATCATTACATATTTCATTCAGTGATTAATGTATCGTTCTGTTTCCTTCCTTTCTTCTCTTTCATGCCTGCACTTGGAATTTTTGCACCTGTTTTCATGTAATATAAATATATTCTAAACTCACTGTGCTTTGTCTGTACTCTATATCTGTACAACATTTCCTTGCATGTTTAATAAAATCTCACTATTTTTCATATTAATTGACCCTTCTTTGCTATTCGTTCATTCGTTATTAAATAAACCTTTGTGGCATTAATCTGCTTATAAAATTGTTTGTATGTGTTTATAATCAAATCAAATATAATCACTTGATTAATTTCATTGTCTTTGATGCTATTAATATGTATATCTTTTTTTATTTTTGTAAATTTTTAATGCACTGCCCACTGTAAACCAATCACTTACAAAATGACTTTGTGCACTCTGATACTTATTGCAAACACCATTTTTTTAAAATCCCCAATTCATATTGTTTTGTATCAATATTTTATATCATATAATAATTATTAATGCACTGCCCAATTTAAACCAATCACGTACAAAATGACCTTTTGCACTTCCACACTCATTGCAAAAACCCTTTTTTTGAAAATCCCCAATTAATATTGTTTTTGAATAATTAATATTGTTTTGTATTAATTTATATATCATATAATAATTATTAATGCACTGCCCATTATAAAACCAATCACGTACAAAATGAATTTGTGCACTCCGATACTCATTACAAACACCATTTTTTTTAAAATCCCCAATTACTATTGTTTTATATTAATATTATATATCATATAATAACTCTTAATGCACTGCCCAATTTAAACCAATCATGTACAAAATGACTTTTTGCACTCCGATACTCATTGCAAACACACATTTTTTTTAAAAATCCCCGATTAATATTGTTCCCCAATCCCCCCCCCCCCCTCTCACATGGTGCAACCGTAAACCTACTGTATAATATTGTTTTGTATCAATATCATATATCATATAATATATTAATGCATGCATGCACCTTTCAACCTACTAACACGGCCATCACTGAATAACAGGCCTCTTTCCCCGACACGTTACAACCGTCACCGTTCCCCCTCTCCCCGCAGACCAGTTACCCCCTCCCGTCGGACTGCCTCACCTAGCAGGGCCCGCTCTCCAGGCTTCCCTGACTCCACCTACTCCGCCGTCCAGGCTGCTCTGCAGAAACGACAGCTTCAAGTTCAGGTAAGTGCATGTTAATATTAATAATAGTGTTAACTTATAGAGCGCATGCACCGTCCAGGGACGCTCATGGCGCTAGCTCAGCAACAGTTCTCTTTAGTACAAGTAGTACAAGTTGCTGTGGTTTCAACTTTCCGTAATGCTTTCCAGTAAAGAAAATGCATTCAACCAGTTATCTTTGTTAGAGAATCTTTGATGTTGTTACAGATCACAAGCACCTCTTTTGGCTGTCGAGGACGAAAGAGTTGGGAAGAATGATTTTGTTACAGAATTTTAAATCACGAGTGTTTTATTTGGCTCCTACATGCTAAATCTTACTGTTGATTCAGTCAGTTTCTAGTTCCTAGATTCAGAGGGCATTCTTAGAAACAGTTTCCCTCTGCCTATCATATCCATTCACTTTTATATGCTAAAAGTGATATAGTACCTTAAAACAAAGTCTATTAAAGCCCCACTGCACTACTTAAAGCTACTTGCACACTCTATAGAGCAAACAACTCATAAGCGGTGACCGTTGGTCCCCCATGATCCTCTTTTTCCTATGTTAATTGAGAGCTGATTTGATGAGATAACCACCTTTCAGTGACCATGCTGGGTGGTCTAATCCCTCCTGGCCAAGCTAGTACAGACAGGCTTTAATGTATGGTGTTTCCTTTTGATTTTGAAATGTAGGAATTGAAGGCCAGGCTTAACTCCACTCGTGACCAGGCCAGCACGTTGAAGAAGAACCTTGAAGGCAGCGAGAACGAGAGGAGGCAGACAGAGAGGGCAGTAGACGCTCACCGGGACAACCTGAGTGTCTCTCAGAGGCAGCTGGAAGAGATCAAGAGAGACAGGGACAGGCTCAGGAACTCACTGGAAGCTACAGGAAGGTAAGCATGAAACCTGTCTATTAAAGGGATTGGATATCTTTGTCTCAGATTCTAAACAAAATTCTGGATTTAGCTCATGCTGCAATCATAATTATAAGCGTTTAGGTCAGTCAGGAACCCCATGACTTTTACAAGCCGATCGCCTGTCTGATTATCAAGATATTTATGATTGGAAGTACAAATTTTGAAAACCATTTGCCAAACGGTTTTCATAACTCTACAGTCTATTGGGGAAAATGAGTATGGTAAAACCGGTCACTCAAAGATTTTTACTTTTTTGAGGCACTTCTTGATCATTTTGAAGTGCAAGTTTTTTATGGCTTCAATATTACACCATATCACAGACACTGATAACACGTAGGGCCGTGTATCTTAGATTTAACATTGTTGAATGATCCCTTTAAAGCCCCACTGCACTACTTGTACATGTATAGCTACTTGCGCCCTCTATATAGCAAGCAATGCCTAATTGTTGACCATTGGTCCCCCATGGTCCCCTTTCTCTTAGGTTAATTGACAGATGATCTGATGAGATAACCACCTATCAGTGTCCATGCAGGGAGGTCTAATCTCTCCTGGCCAAACTAATGCAGATAGGCTTTGAGATCGCCTAAAGCCTCATTCACTCATGATGTGATGAACTGCTCTCAAAAACTGCCGCAGCAAATAAATCATTTCATGTGTAATGGTTTGCAATTGGAGAGGGAAATCTTACTTAAGACCAAGAAAATAACACTTTTAAAATGTTAAATATCGATACTGTCTTTTTCAATACATAATATTCAAGGCTCATTTTCAGCTGATGATTAGATGACAGTTAATACCATTTTATGTTTTCAGTGAGAAATCTGGTCTGGAGAACCTACGTCAGTCTCTGAATGCTCAGATTGAGTCTCTGAACGTAGAGAATGAGAGACTCCAGGCAGCCAACTCAGACCTGCAGAGACAGAGGGATCATCTGGAAGATGAGAGGGAGGATAGAGAGAAGGATAGTATCAGACAGAAGAAGGAGATTGAGAGAAGGTAAGAATGGATGTGAGCTTATAAAGGGAGGGTCGAGGAGAGGGGGAGGATAGAGAGAAGGATACCATTAAGCAGAAAAAGAAGATTCAATAAGGTAATGATTGTAATATGAACTGAATAAATAAGATTGAATAAGATGAGAAAAAGAAAGCGAGAGACTAGAGGGGAGATATGGAGAAATATAGCATCAGACAGAAGAACAGATATGAGGATAGGAGGATGAGAGGATGTTTAGTGAGAAGAGGAGAGGGAGGAAAAAGAAGAATAGCAGTAGGATAGAAAAAGAGTTAAAAAAGGTAATGGAAGGAGATGAGGATAGAGAAGGAGGTTGAAAGAAGTTTAAATTTGAGATTAGGGTTGGGGGGGGGGGGGGTAATAGAATGAGATGGAGGATAAGAGGAAAGATGGATGGGATGATGAAAGAGCAAATACAGTCAAACCTGTCTATGGGGACCGCCCAAGGGAAACACAAAAAGTGGTCTGTGTAGACAGGTTCCTTTGGTTCATGTTTCAATGAGAAACCATTTTCAAGGGAAACACAACATGTGGTCATTGTAGACAGGTGGTCTCTTATGCAGGTTTGACTGTATCATCATTATTACTTATGTATTTAATATTTATATAGTGTTAAAAAACAAGACCTCTTATCATGTTTTTCTTCCATTTAGTCACAAGCTTCTAGAGCAGATGGAAGGGAAGAACTCCAATCTGAAGGAGGATATAGTCACCTTGAAAGAAGCTCTCAACAAGGCTGTCCTCGAGAAAGATGTACTGGAGCAAGAGAAGGCAGAAATTAGTAAGTTGTCTATCTATCCAAGTATCTTGTCCTGGTTTGGAGGTTGATTGCAACATCTCTCCATTTCACTCCACTTCTGCCATTCTGGTGCACTCTTGCAGTTTTAGTCCACCCCAGCCCTTGACATTCTCTTCCCAGTTGATTCTGGGTCTCCCTCTCGGTCTACTTCCTTCCACTCTTCCTTCAAATATATCCTTTAAGAGGCTTTGGTGCCTTTTAACATGATTAAAGTATTTGATTTTTCTCTCCTTAACTAATCCTACTAGTACAATTTGCCATGTGCAATATCTCTTTGTTGTAAGTTGTACTCTGATAATAATGTTCCGCTGAAGATCTCTGAATTCATGCAACATTTAATAAATCTATATGACTGGGACCTCCTGCATCAACTACATGAGCTTTGCTTGGGCACATAATCACTCACAATTTTGCTGCTAATACATTCTCAAATAAAGACATACCTGTCTGATTCACGAAAGTTGTGTGCAGTGAATAGAATGAATCACAGCAAACAAAACACTGAAATTTTGCATTTTGTGATTGTTTCTAGCTGTGAAAATGGCTGTTGTTGACGATTTACAGAAGGTTATGGTGCAGGAGTTTCTGGTGTCCATCATTCTTTGATCTTGTAGTACTAATCGTCTCTTTATTTTGTCGTTTCCAGGTGAGAGCCTCGCCCGTCTTGAGGTCCAGAGGGCAGAGCTTGAGGTGGAGTTGAATCGTCTCAGAACCGAGGAGGCCGGTCTCCGAGATTCCCTTCTCAAGATGCAGGCACTCAACGAAGGCCTCGGGCAGGATAAGATTGAACTCAACAAGATTATCATGCAGGTTAGTTTCTTACTACTAATATTATTAGACCAAGTGGATAGTAGACTGGCTGGGTGTAGACCATATGGGAATAGACTAATTGGGTAGTAGATGATCTGTGTTTAGACCAAACGACAATTCTTTGTGCATACATGATGTGGTAAACCATTGACATAAACTTAGTATGGATCCAAGCTTCATAGAAAATTCATATGAACTTGAAATTGATTTTCTTGTTTTCAATTATAAACATTAAAAATAACAATAACAGGTATAAACAATTTTATGCTATAACATAAAAGGATAAAAGGAACCATGAAAATAGCATGAATTCTGCAAAGCCTGATGCCTTCAAACATATGAAAAACACTGTTTGGGTAACTAGATGTTTTATTTGAAAAAGTGTTCATATTTCTTTTGTTTTTATTGAATGACAGATTGATCAAGTTGGTTAGAGTTGATGATTATGTTCTCTAACAAGGAATTTTACTGTCACTCTCATACTAAATATATCCCAATCCTTATTATTTTCACGCAGCTTGAAGCCGAGAAGAACCGCTTGATTGAAGACAAAGATAACATTCACCACGAGAGGGCGGCAATCCGCGACGAGCTGATGAGGGTCGAGAGCGAGAAGGTGGATACGGAGACGGAGAAGATGGGTCTTAATCAGAGTCTGAGTCTGATGGAAGACAACAGGACCAGGCTGGAGGAGGAGATGAGTCTACTCAACAGAGAGAAAGGAGAGCTTGGGGATAACCTCTCACAGGTAAGGACTTGGTAGGACTACAGGGGGTGTAGCATGACGAGATATGTCTGAATCTGTATTCCAGTATTCAAGTCAATACTTATGTCAGAAATATGAGTATTTTACTTTTATAACCTAAAACCTATTGAAATCTTCATCCTAATTTGAGCAAAGGTTGCCTGACCCTTGCCCAACAGCTGTCTAGACAGAAAATCTTCATAGTGGAGGAGCTACTGCAAACAAACTGCTTGTTGTTAATTTCCTACATTATTTCCTTACTCTAACCTGGGCCCGTCTTACAAAGACTTACGATTGATCCAAATCTATCGTAAGTCCTCCACTCAGTCGTAAGTTTGCAGTCTCCTATCTCTCCACTACTTAAAAGACACACACCAACAGTTTACATATCATATGTCTCCTTGATCCAACAGCTGTCCAGACAGAAGAACTCCTTAGCCGAAGAGCTACTGCAGACGAGGAGAGATGTCGAGAGACAGATAGAAGCAGTCACTCGCATCGCCAAGGAGAAGGAGGAGCTGACGAAGGAGAAGGCAGAGTTGATCGTTCAGCTCACTGCGTCGGAGAGAGAGAACAGAGCCCAGGCTGAGGTGAGAAACAACCCAGAGAAGTTAAAGAAGTTGGATTCAAAATTGTTAGATCCTCTTTAGTAACAACAATAATGATAATATCCTGTGTTTATAAAGCGCTTAATACATCAATGATGTCTCTAAGCGCTTAACAGATATATCATTACCCCGGTCATCCGATTCAGACTAGCTCGCACACAATATATGCATATTCTCCACTCCCTGGGGAGCATTTCAGCCGGGCGCCATTTTACAGACGCTCACAATGGTGAGCAAACTACATTACATTAGCCCATTTCACACTAAGGTGGCACTGGATGCATCAGTCAAAATTTGTTAGAAGTTAAAGTTTGAAAGCCAGTTTATTGGTTTCAAAAGATGGGATTAGGAGGTTTGAATCTTAGCTCTTCTTGTTGAAGAAAAATGTAGAGTAATAGTCACTGAGAGAGAGGAAAAGTATGGTGTTCAGTGGTAGATTTATCTTAGGTACCGGTAGCTACCATTCATGCACCTTCTTTAGGATTAGCCTTTTCAGAACATTTTCTCTTTGCAACAGAAAGGTATTCGTTTGGGATAAGATAATAAAATAGAAAAAGAAAGTGGTAGTCATTGTTAAATTTTCAATAATATTTTTGAAAAAAATGGAGGGAAAAAAAAGTGATATCCAGCGAGAAAAGGAGAGGAGAGGGGAGAAAAGGCGTACATATCATGAGAGGAAATTACGAAAGAGAAAGAAGGGAACATTTAGAGAAAAGTTTAAGAACTCAGGAGAGTAAAGAGTGAGGAAGAGGAAAAAAATTGCAGCATGTACATTGACCGTTTCTTAATCTCTTTGATGTTGATATGTAGGTGATAGCTGCAATGAACACAGACAAGGAAAGCCTTGAGAGGACGCTGTATGAGTATCAGCAGAGTCTGGCCAAGCTTGAAGCAAAGAGGACACAACTGGAAAGCGAGCTTCAAGAACAGGGCGTCTCAAAAGAAGGAGTCACAGGTAAGTCCCTTACCCCATAATTTGCCACATGACATTTTATGAAGCAGAGGCTCGTGTACATCAAATTTGGCAATTTGTATCTCTTTAATCGTAACAATTTTTATGGAACAGGGCCCAGTTCTTTACAATGAAATTCAGAACTAGATACTGGAAGTGCAGTATGCCATTGATCTCATTTACGATATATTTCAACTCTCTTGTTCTCTTTTTCATTCTCATCTGGAATCTATTTGAATCTGCCCCTCTATCTGTCTTTCTCTCTATTTCTCCCCCCTTGTCCTCTTTCTCTCCCTTTTTCTTTTCCCCATTCTCTTTCTGCTTTTCTCCCTTCTTTGCCTACGTTTCCACATCTTTCCCACCCCCTTTCTTTTTATCTTTGTTTTTTTTCTCTCTCTCTCTCTTTCCCTTTCTCTCATGTACTCATCGTTCTCTCTCTTTGCATAACAATATCCCTAGGGTGATTCATCATACATTCATGACTTGAACTATGTTACTTTTTCAAATTGTTAAGATTAATGTATTTTTTTGTAAACTCAAATGCGTTTTAACTGTTATTTTATCGTGAATCGATATGCAATTCAGCTTTTGGGTTGCTATATATAATTTTTGATAAACCATTTTCAATTCAATTCAATGCCATATTTTTATCTCTGTTCCTCGTCCCATGACCAGTTGAGCTTGCAAGGCAGCGTAAGGAGATGGAGATCGAGATGACCCGATACCAGAAGGATCTTGAGCTTCTCAACCAGAGGATGGTGCAGCAGGAGAGGGACACCCAGCTCGCTCTCAAACAACGTCAACAGGCTCACGATGAAGACGTGGAGAGACTCAACAGGGAAAGGGTGAGTAAATGTGCTCATTTTTATACTTGCTTAAAGGCATCGTTTAACAATGTTAAATCTGAGAAGCATGGCCTAACTCGTTATCAGTTTCATAAAGCATTTAATACAAAGTTTCTAAGTGCTTAACAAAATCACAAAGTAATGTTAATTTACAACAATATATACGTAATATATAATTCTAATAATAATTTTCCCAATGTATGTATGATGTTAACTCGCATTTTTAGTCTTTAAATTTTTGACGAGATTGAATAAAACCTAATTTGAATTGAAATAGCAATTATGAAATATTATATACCTCACTTAAGAAATCCAGCCATCTGATTGGTCGAATTGCATTCATAAACTTCAACTGTTCCTGTAAAATTCTCGGTAACCATGCATAAAACATTTCAATATTTTTAATAACCATGGTTATTAAAAAAAGTTGGTCAGCCTCCATGGTTACCCCATAGGTTTACATGTTAAAAAATGGTTTGAGCGATGGAGGATGCCGTATGTGTGCGAAGGATTGGTCGGTAATTTCAATACAATTGAATCTCGATCGATCTTACCGACAATTTTATCTTGCATTGTTGACATGAAGACGAAAATAAACTTCCAAAAACAAAAAAACAACATCTGCCGATAGATCTTGATCTAAGTTCGTGCCAATATGCATTGCAAAAGTAAAAGAAGAGTCCGTATATGGAGCTTTTGCGAAGCATTCATCACACGCGAAGCCGGTTTCAATCCATTTTAATGTATATATTGTACAAAACTGCCTTACATGTTAACAACGCGCGATGGCCGAGAGGTCTGAGGCGCTGACTTTAGATACATCACCTTTTGTACGCAAGAGTTCGAATCTCATCTTCGACCAAAAAAAAAAGTATTTTTTATTTTTTATTTTTTAGTCTATTTTTTTTTGGCATATAAAAGTATTAATGACTGCTTTAATATTCGAGAAATAGTTGTTTTCATACGCTCTCGGGAAGGTTACAATTGGGCTATTCCCCTCGGCAAGCCTCGGGGAATAGCACAATTCTAACCTTCCCTTGAGCGTAATAAAACAACTATTTCTCTCAAAGCAGTCATTAATACTATAATAATAATAATAATAATGAATCTTTACATAGTGCTTTATAAATTAACAACCAATACAGAATTACATTACATATTGAACAGATACATTACATATTGAACAGATACATTACATATTGAACAGATAAGTTTACTTGTGAAGGTTTCTAAGTTGGGGACTCAATTAATCTTTCTACATTTCAATTAAATGTCCACGTTATCTTCCACATCTGCAGGAGAGCTTGAAGCTAGCAATGGAGGCAGAGAAAGAGGACCTGGTGAGGAAGACGAACCAGGAGCGAGAGGAGCTGAACGGTAGATACATGCAGGAGAAGGAGGAGCTGACAGAGGATCTGATGGGGCTCCAGAGGGAGAGGGACGAGAGCTTGCTCCTGGCGGAGAATGACAAGCAACAGGTAGATAGATGATGAGAACTTTTCCTTCTTCTAATGATTATACAATAATACACAGCAGTAAAGGCATTAGTAAGAATTACCCACACAAATTACCTTTGGAACAGTCTAACATGCCCGAGTTGATAGCCGAGGGTGTTTGAACTGTTTTGGCGGAGAATGACAAGCAACAGGTAGATGATAGATGTTGAGAACTTTTGCTTCTGATGATAATACAACTTTAATGAGAGAATTCCTAGATGGTAAATGAGAAGAGATGGAAAGGGAGGAAGAGACAGAAGATGAATGTGTTTTGTGTTCTTTAGTCTCTGTATGTATTGTCTGATTTGGGTTAAAGTTCAATCTTGCGGTTTACTCTGATTGGTGCAGATAAAAAGCTTCAGTATGTCGTAATCCATTGCTATTTTTTATTATTTTTAAGTACCAATCATATCTTCAGAAAGAAAAATGTATTTTCAATGATTTTAATATCTTTATCTGTTTTGTAAACATATCTAGTCATCACTTTGTATTTTTTATTTTATTTTAAGATGTCACAATTATGAACCTAGTGCACCATTTCCACTCCTTCTGTATTCTATTCTGTAAAGCGCATTCAGACTTGTGTTATGTGCTGTACAAAAACGTTTAATTATTACCATTATTATTGTTGTTTTGTATGCAGTCGCTGTCTTTGGCCCAGACTGAGAGGAACCAGCTGGTTGAGAAGCTGAACTCATCTCAGAGGGATATGGCTAATGCTTCCATGGAGATGGATCGGATCAAGAGAGAGGCGTTCACTCGAGCTGAGACAGACAAGGTAATGTTGAGGGGTCAGTGACACAAAGATGTAACTCCATTTTGGCCATTTTAAGAAAAAGTGGTAGAAAGATAGAGGTCCACTTGGGCCTTAAGGAGTTAGGTCTATGTTTCACTAGCTTTTGACTTCAATGGGGTGTTGGGTGGAGTTAAGTCTTTGTGTTTCCTGGAAAGCCCACATTTTTCTGAACATTTGATATCAAATACTCATTTTGGCAAAATATGGAGTTAATGTACGTCTTTGTGTCACTGAACCCTCGATATGAGATATCTTCATACTCTACCTTTGCTCATTATTTGTATTGCATACATGCCAACTGTTCAGATTAAAGAGGAACATTCCTCTTTTTGGGAGAAGATAATTATCATTTTAATGCAGGTGTTCCTCTTCCTGTACAAATTTGTCTGTAGTATTGAATAGGAGAGTTAGGATTGTTCCTCTTTTTTTTTTAAATAGCATAATTTGTACAGATTTCTGATTTTCAAATGTTGGCATGTATGGTATTGGATAGCAAATGACCAGACTTTCATTTAGAGGTAAAGTCTGTTGGTTCTCACCCTTTAGAGATTTACAAGTTTCCCAAAATGTCATGGTGTCTGATTGTAGTATAATAATAATAATAGTGGGTTCTTGTATAGCGCTCATGTCAGTCAGAGTTGACCATCATTTGAACAGAAATGAATTCAGTCGTGTTATGATTATTTAGTGAAAAAGATGTTTGCATGTACTTCACAGGATCAATACAATTTCATACCTTTGGTATTGATTGGTAAAGACTTGATGAAACTCACTTTTGAGATGCATGTAGACAGTTGTTAAAAAAATAATTGTATCTTGGTGACTCCTTGACCCATCTATCCAATCCTTAGATTTACTGATAAAAAAAAAATTAAAAAGTGATATCAATTTAGTTATCCATATGGAAGTGTTAATCATATTTATCTTTATTAAGAGAAAAAATACTCAGACTGGTATCGTTTGAGTATGTTATGTAATTTTCTTAATTTAAGTTTTTTGTTTGATCTTGTACAGGAAGCTATCAGAGACGTACAGGACGAGCTGAAAGAACTACGAGCAAGATTTGAAGAGGGAACGTAAGTGATAAATCAACTATATCTAGGCTTTAAAGCCCCACTGCACTACTTGTTGCTACCTGCTCCCTTCCATATAGAAAACAATGCCTAAGCGGTGCCCCATGATCCTCTTTTTCTTATGTTAATTGATAGCTGAGTTGATGAGATAACCACCTGTCAGTGACCACGCTGGGTGGTCTAATCCCTCCTGGCCAAACTAGTGCAGACGGACATCGTTAGTGGAAATAAAATTAGTCGTAACCCAATGGATACCATACTCTAGATGACAAAAAAGAAAAGAAAGGAAAACAAAATATCAACACAGGCAGCTTATTATATTTCAATTCAATTCAATGGATTTATTCATTTCTATCATGGCATGATACTGAATTGTGACAATATTTACATATATTTACGATTAAAAATGTCAGATCTGTATATCATGTTTAAAGGCAGAAGGGCATTAACTCAGTTTAAAATGATAAGCGTTCACTAAGTCCTTCTGGCTCCAAACAGACAGTAGGGAGAAAGAAAAAAGATTGATTGTCATGAAAATAATGGCAAAGTATTAATAAATGTATTAAAGGTACTATGTCCCATTTGCAGGCCCCAAAAAAGAAAAGGTGAAATTCCAACGGCAATTGAAAAACAATACTAATTTAGGACTTCCCTCCAAACGAAAGGGTTTGAAATGGCTTTTAGTGGGAAAATAAAAACCATTAGTTGTCGAATCGATTGCAATCACCTAAGTAATAGTCTGATTTCAGACCCTTTTACCGAATGGTCCTAGGTTTTGTGCTGCACGAAGATTCAATCAGTTTAATTTTGGCCATCACAAGTAGTGGGTTATTGATGTAGACAAATGCTCGTGTAGGCCTACCTGCTACAGCTCATTTTATGTATGTTATTACAAAAGAAAAAAGATGTCGGTCATTCACCCAACAGTGTTTGACAGTAAAGTCTATCAAGTAAATGGGTTTCCTTGCATAATTTGAATACTAGGACACTGCTAATGTTTAAATTTCACATACACATAGGACATACATGACATATTCTTGCAAATTTCTACAGAGTTTGATGTTGGCTGCAAAAGGGACATAGTATCTTTAAATTAAATCCACGTTTCTTGATAGGAATGTTCGAGAGCGCCAGGCCAAGGATCTCAGCAACCAGATCAAGGACCTTCAGAAGGTCAAGGAGGCCCTGCTGAGGGAGGTCAACGAACTTAAAACACAACTCAAGATGGCCGAAGAGAGCAGGGATGGGGTCAGGAGAGAGCTCATCGAGGCGCATCGCAAGATCAGAGAAGGTACAGACAAATATTCTATTAGCACGTCAAATTGGCAACACTTAATCTGAATTTACTTTTCTTTTGAATTAGCTGAATAATGATGTAATGCATTCTCATATTTGTAATTTTAGAACCGAATGTAAAAGTAAAAGCACTACCTGTATGCTGCCAATTTGGTGAGAAAAGATCAGAGAAGGTATATACAAATATTCTATAAGCATGTCAAATTGGCAACAAAAATTATGAGGTTTTTTGTTTCCAAGGACAAACAAAATTCTCTGTAGCTGGATTATGATGTAATGCATTCTCATAGTTGCAATGTAGATGTGTTATTTTAGAACTGAATTTAAAAGTGAAAGCTCTACCTATATGCTGCCAATTTGAGGTTTTATTTATAGTTTTTCACCTTCCTGAAGCTATTCATCCCTTGATGATACAGTAGATGGAGCTGAACCATCAGAATAAATTTACCTACTATTGAGATTAGCATTTTAGTACAACTCTAATACTTTACCTGCAGGTGATGAAGGTCGTGAGATCCAGCGCAAAGAGAACATGGAGCTGAAACGACAGATGAACGATGAGGTCCGTGAGAAGGACGCGATCAACCGAGCAAACGAAGAACTGAGACAGAAGGTCAAGAAGGTGGAGACGGATCGCATCCAACTAAACAGGAATGTGGAGGAGAGGACACAGAAGATTGCTGGTGAGTAGGGAGAGGAGGGATGAGGATGATGACGGATGGACAAGCTCAAAACAAGTTTTTAATTGCACTGCCTCCCTCGGTATAATCTTATTATTTTAATGCAAAATACTTAAAATTGTGATGATTGATGATTGTTAAATGGTATGTTTAATATGTAATTATTTTGTATGAATTTATTTACATGCACCTTCAAAGTCTGAAGAAAAAAAATTATATATTTTTACATTAATTGTCTTGAATCTTGCATGATGATGATGATAGTGATAGTGGATAGTACGGTTATGGAGGGGTGGCAGCAGTAACAATAACAATGATGATGATGTTGGTAATTGTGATGGTTGTGGTGGTGGTAATAATAATGGGGATGATGATGATGATGATGACAATGATAGTGGTGATGATGATTATGGTAGAAATGATAATGATATTGATGTGGATGATAAGAGAGGTGTGGTGGTGGTAATAATGACTTTGATGAATGTGATAACACAACTTTGTTTACCGATTTACTTTGTTGATATATCGTTAAATTCGGTTATTATTTTGTCTCACAGTTTTGGAAGAGAGTAAGACAGCTATACAGAAGGAGGCTGGAGACCTTCGAGCCAGTCTGAGGGAGGTGGAAAAGTCTCGTCTGGAGGCCAGACGAGAACTCCAGGAGCTCAGGAGACAGGTAATTATTGTAACATGATGATGGCCATAAAGCAACTGCTCCCTTTTAGATATCCTTTTCTTGTGTACTCATGAGTATTTTTCCAAGATAAATGTTTTTCTGCACTTAGTTTGCTCAAGTAGTAGTTAGAAAATGAGCGAAAGTCCCACTCCACTTCATGCTACACATTCTAGCCAAGGATCATCCCTGACATTAAATACAGGCTTCTGAGCTAGAAAATTTGTTAACCCTTAGAATTAATTTGTATAAAATTTGGCCTTGAACCATCTGAGAGGATAAATCTGGAGGATCAAAGCAATTTTACAGGAAGACAGTATGCTTAAACATATACTAATTTCCCTTGCCAGTTCCTTTTGCAAAGAGAGTTTTCCCTTGGTATTCTTTTTTAATATTTTGCTTGAAATGTACTTGTTTGGTATTGGCACCAAGGGGAATAATTTATGGTGAGATTTCTGATTTAATGTACCTGTAATTTAGCTTTTTGCATATTATCTTCACTGATGACATCACATTTGTTTCCTCCAATCAGGTCAAGACCCTTGACACGGATAAAGCCAAGCTGACCAAGGACATCCATGACCTTCAGAACCGTGTCGCCAGGGACGACGAAAAAGAGGAGGAGAATAGGAAGGAGATCTATGCCCTCAAACAAAAGGTAAAATAACAAAGAATGTTGGGTATTTACTGATGTTAAAAGTGATTCCATTCAATTTTACAACATATTTGACATCTGTTCAAACAATACAATTTATAGCTTGTAATGGGTACGCCCGACTACACAAATACATAATATTCATTATAAATAGAAGAAAGGGATAAGCAAAGAGGAGAGGAGGATAGAGAGCTTGGAGAAAGAGAAAAGAAGATACATTGTGTATCGAAAGATCATTAAAGTGTCATTACACATCTCTATATTTTAAAGGAACTTTCAATTTACTGGTTTGTATTTTTGTTCCCCTGGCATGAATGTAGGCTAGATGATCATCAACCAGAGGTCCTCTGTTTTATCTGAATAATTTTCAGTAAAGTAAATTGAAACACATATTACTCACTCATGCAGCATTGTGTCTGATAGGTGTCCTTTGATTTGCTAGCTTAAATATTCTCTAAATTTCCTTATCATGATATCCAAAGCGACAGTTTTAAATTGTCCGCCGCTGAAAGCAGAATTTGTTGTTATTATATCTATTATTGTTATCATTACCTTTCTAGGAGGAAATACGTACATATTTGTAATAGAATAGACAGGTGTTTCGAGAGCACCTGTCTATTCTATTACAAATATGTACGTATTTCCTCCTAGAAAGGTAATGATAGTTTGCAATCTCCTATCTCTTATGTACATAATTGTGATTGATATACGCTAGATATCAATCACAATTATGTACATAAGAGATAGGAGATTGCAAACTTGCAATTGATTGGAGGACTTGGGATTGATTCAGATCAATCGTAACTCTTTGTAAGAAGGCCAGGGTCCAGTGGTAGAAAACAAAGAGCAGTTGTTTGATTGAGTTTCACCCTCTATCCTTACTTTTCTCATGATTCAGGTGATGGAGACAGAGGCAGAGCGGGAGTCCGCCAGGAAGGACGCTCAGAACCTCACCCGTCGCTTTGGCGACCTGGAGGAGGAACTCCGTCTGAAGGAGAAGGATTACGCAATGTCCGTCGACGAGGCCCGCTCGGCCGAGAGACGCATCTCAGAGAGGCTACGCACCACGGAGAACGCGCTGGACGAGACCAAAGCAGATCTAGGAGACCTGAAGCTGAAGCTGAGTGCTGCAGAGGGAAGGGTCAATGGTCTGGAATCCCAGTTGGCTCAAGTTGAAGGTACATCTTTTAACTTTTTATCCTCTTCTTCTTCTTCTTCTTTGGGTTAAGTCTACCTCCTTCACAGTTGAAGATTCTTGCATACTGATGAGTGTGTGTGTGCTTACAAGAGCCAGGTGCATGGTGCAATTAAAATGGTGCAAGTAAAACAATTATTTCATTTCATTATTCATCCAGTAGCTCTTCATCCCCTCCTTTCTTTCCAATGTTTTCACCATTTTTAAAGTAATGGCACTGTAACATTACCGCGCATATTTCTTGCCTTTTTGCATGAAAGTAGTTGATATAATCTTGTATGATATCAACTTTAGCAGACTGAAAAATTTAGTTAATTTAGCGTAGTGGTAGGTATATAACGCTGCATCTTTCACATAAAATCCATAATTGTTGAAATAATAATTTTATCACATATTGGTACAACAATTTATACTTAGTTCATTGATCTATGCTAATTGATATCAAATTGTCAACCAGATACGGCAAGTGGCACTTTTGAATACACCAATATTACCAATAATTATGTCTTTTTCTTCCCGACCCATCTTTAATAGCAGAGTCAAGATCCAGTGACCTTTACCGTAAATCTTTGTGTATAAGACGCACTTTTTTCCACCGTAAAAATTTGAAAGTCGGGGGTGCGTCTTTTAGACAGGTACAGGATATTTTGAGTCCTCTTAGTGGTTTTCGAAAATCTCTGTGTCACAACATAGATTACATAATGCGAATAAAGAATAGAATCTACTATTTGAAGTTAACCTACGTTCCTTATTTGAAGGGAAGATAATTTTTTGTTTGTTTTTTGTCTTGAATATAGGGGTGCGTCTTATAGACAGAGATTTACCATAATTTTTTTTCTGTTTCTCTTTCTCATCTAGGAGCGAAGCAGGAGGTGGAGTTCAAGCTAGGGAGCCTGCATTCCACCCTACGTCGAACCCTAGGCATCGGAGCTGGTGGAATGGGTAGCTCACTCAGTCTAGCTAGTAGCACTTCACCAGGACCAAGATCTTCGCTGAGGGATAGGAGTCCTAGTCCGGTACGAGCACGTAGGACCAGGTCTCCTGTCAAAGGTGAGTCCTACCTCAAATTGTAGTTCTTAAGATATTTGTTAATGAGTCCAGCTAGTAGTACTTCACCAGGGCCAAGGGCGTCTCTTAGGGATAGGAGTCCTAGTCCGGTACGAGCACGTAGGACCAGGTCTCCTGTCATAGGACAGTCTAACATCTAATTTATATTTTAAGTTGTGTTCTCTCTTTAATCTATACATTGTACATCATTTACTATCCCTGTACATGTACATGTAGCTCCGGGCACTCTGTACCAACACATTCTTACCCTCCAGTAAAAGAAACACTCTTAACCGATCAATTTTCAGGTTTTGACAACACCTTCGCCTCCACTGCCGATGGCTTTGGCACCCCCATCCCCCGTACCGGGTCCCCTGAGCTACAGGACCGGTCCGCCAGCCCCCTCCCGACCCGCAGTACCTCCCCCACCCGTATGGAGCAGCTCGTGGCTGATATCGACCCTGAGACCGTCAGGATCGCCCTCAAAGACTTCTCCCAGCAGCTCAAGGATACAGAGAGAGAAAGGGTGAGTTCCTTTAAAGGGATTGGGTAACTTTGTCTCAGATTCTGAAACAAAATCCTGGAATTAGTTCAGGCTGCAATGATAATTATAAGCCTTTAGGTCAGTCAGGAACCCCATGATATTTACAAGCCGATTGCCTATCTGATTATCAATATATTTATGATTAGAAATTGAAATCAAATTTTGCGTTTTCATAACACTGCAGTTTTCTGGGGAATACGAGTATGGTAAAACCAGTCACTCAAAGATTTTTACTTTTTTGAGGCTTTTCTTGGTCACTTTGTAGCGCAATATTTTTAGGGCTTCAATACTACACCATATCACAGACACTGATAACACATTCAACACGTAGGGCCGTGCATCTGAGATTCAACATTGTTAAACGATGCCTCTAAAACCTTTTGGAATCAATATATTGTCTGATCTTGAGGTTAAAAGAAGAGTTGTTTTTTCGCCTCGTTTTTCTCAATAAGTCTAAAGTGACAAACTGTTTGTATGGATGGAATCTACTTTCTTTAAATCAGTTGCTAACATGTCAGATATGTTGGGGCAATGTTTCAGGTCTTCAAGAGAAAAAAAAATTATTCTCATGTTATCTTGTTTCAAATAAAAATAGATCAGTTAAACTGGTCCATTAAAAGTTGCTGGGGTAACTTTATTTGTGAGATTCCATTTTGAACTTGAATAAAAGCAGTAAGTCATGGGATCGTTTACACACATTTTTGCACCAAATTCATTCCCTGGCATACAAGAAAAGTGGTCTTTAGAGATACATTGTCTTCTTTTTTTCTTCTTGACAGGATTCTTTTATGCATGTTCAATGTGAAATCTTCAAGTTGGTCATTCTGTATAGATGGTTTCTGAAGCTGGTTTTATCATACACACATATAACTTAAATCATTGCCATTTCAGGATGAAGCCTTCTGTCGTATTCGCCTGATCACCCAAGAGCTTGCTGAGAACGAGGCAGCCAGGCACCGTGTCGACCAACGCCTGCAGCAGTTCCAGAAGTCCCTGACCGAGGCGGAGGAGGGCAAGCGCGGCGCTGATGGACGTCTCAGCAGCGCGCAGACTGCCCTCATGCTTCAGGAGGAGACAATCCGTCGAAGCGAGAGGGACCGTAAAGGCATGCAGGTAAGGTTTCTAGTGATCTATCTTTACGTGCCATGTTCTGAGACGTTGGCGACCATCGAATGCCACAACTCTCTGTCCCATATTTTATGAAGTAATTCATTCTCCCTGAGATCAATTCCACTTTCAGAAATCCCACTCCTTGAGCTACTCATCCACAGAATCCTCCTTCTACCCCTACTCCTCCCCCCTAGATTCTTCCAGGACAGTGCATGTGATTAAAGTCTGAAATCTAAAAGAGAGAATCATTAGTAAGTGGTCATCAGCCTTGGGAGTCGGTAATCAAAAGCTTTTAAAAAGACAAAGGCTTAAATTACAGCAGTACTTACAGGAGTTGTTTTCTAGTCATAATGTGCTCTATAAAGGAACAATTCTAAACAGCCATTTCGATTTTGATATATCTTTCTCGGTTAAATCAGTGGCTGAAGATGGGAGGAAAAATATGTTTGTCCATATAATCAATATGGTGTGTGGTGATAAAATGTAAAGACTAATTTTGGAAATGTATTTTACAATGTCTCATTTCATACGTATTGGAAATTACATGGTTTTGGACACTTGTGAATTCTGGGGCTGTCAGAGTGGCTTCAATTTTTTTTTTTATAGATTTAAGACTTTAATCACATGCACTGTCCTGGAAAAAAATATTTTATACTCCTTTATGTTGTTAATAATTTGTAAGTGGTCATCAGCCTTAGAAAGTCTTAGAATTACAGGAAGTTGTTGTCTACAAGGTGATGTTGCTAGTGAATTGGCAAAATCATCACCAAATAATATATGAGCAAGGAATAACTGAACAAATTTATTCAATCTTCAGGAAAAAATCAACACCTTGGAGCGTTCACTCCAGTCGGCCGAGGCCGAGAAGCGTAACCAGAGCGACCGCATTGCCAAGATGAACCAGGGCTCACAGAGGATGGAGGGAGACAAGCGATCTCTCCGCGAGACCCTCGAGGCATCGGAGAACCGCTGCACGCAGCTGGAGCTGAAGCGACGGGCACTAGAGGGCGACCTTCAGCGGTCCCACCTGTCAATGAACGACAAGGAGACGGAGAGCCAAGTCCTGCAGGATAGGATCGAGGCCCTGATGAGACAGATCCAGGACCTGGAGAGTAAGAACACCTCGTTGCAGTTGACCGTTGACCGATTGTCCAGCTCCCTGGCCAGGTCCGAGGAAGGAGAACACACTCTCAAGGATCAGGTGAGAATTGTTCAGTTGTACCCATCCTTCTCATAAACTTCAAAATGTCCCGAAAGCCATTTTTCATGTACAGTCAAACCTGTCTATAGCGACCGCCCAAGGGAAACACAAAAGGTGATCTTTGTAGGCAGGTTCCTTTAGTACATGTTTCAATGAGAAACCATTTTCAAGAGAAACAAAAAGTGTGGTCTTTGTAGACAGGTGGTCACTAAAGCTGTTATGAATGTATCTTACCATTACTGTAACTGTCTATGATTTTGATTATTTATTTTTGTACATTGACCTGTAAACTTTTACTGGTGAAAAAATGAATTTCCAAATCATATTAATCAAATTAATTTCATATCATTTGATTTCATTTCTTTTCAGCTGCAATCTCTATCCCTGTCTCTCAACGACACTGCAATGGAATCCACTCAGAAGCAAGAACAGTTACATCACCTACAACAGGCTGTGGCTAACAGCGAGAAGGACAGGAGAGTCCTGCAAGAAAGATTGGATGCTGCCAGGTAATACTACATCACTAAATTGCTATTTTTTAAAAGTGATTTATGCATTATTAAAGCCTGTCTGTACTAGTTTGGCCAGGGGGATTAGACCTCCTTGCAAGGTCACTGACAGGTGGTTATCTCATTAAATCAGCTCTCAATTAACATTTAAAAAAAGGGGGATCATGGGGGACCAACAGGCACCAATTAGCCATTGTTTGCTATATAGAGGGCACAAGTACCTACAAGTAGTACAGTGGGGCTTAAATGAATTGAAGTTGGACAAGTGGATAGTTGGCACCTTCCTCTTCTGAAGATATGTAACTTTATTTTAAGAACTATTGAAATAATGCCCTCGAGTTTGAAAGGAAACTATCATGAATCTAATAAAAAAATCTCTTGGGGAAAGAGATAAGCTTCTTCTGATTTTACATGATCCTAATGGAATACATTTGAATACATAAGCATAATGTTTTGTTTTAATGCCTCCGCCCACCAAGGGTGGTGCCGGAGGCATTATCTTTTTGGGTCGTTCATCCGTCCATTTCGTAATGTAACCAAATTTATACTCGATATTTAATTCACCTGTTAAGTATATTTGTATTTCCATTGTTAGAATGCAAAGTGCATATATTACATGTTGTTAGGTTGAGCAAGCCATAATGTTTGTCCTACCTAGCAACAATTTGAATTCTTATTGAGGCGCATCACAAAGGCATATATGCATAAGTTTGCGTAAATGGTATATTGCTCAATGTGTATTTCTTTAATCACAGACATGGTGCTAGTGATGCCAAGAAGCAGAACCATCAATTGATAGAGAGAGTTCAGCAGGGACAGAACGATCTAGCCGAGTGTGAGCTGAGGAGGGCAGAGCTGGAGCAACAAGTCAGGTCTTCACAACAGGTCAGTGGTTAATTATAATATTAAGTTCTTCTACAGTGCATTTCAGGACCGTAGGCCCTCACAATGCACTTTACAAAGTGCAATTTATTTACAACCAATAGTGACACTTATCAATCAAAAAGATCAACGTCTGTAAAGAGGCGTAGTAATACTGGGAGACCATTCCAAAGTTTTGGATTTCCACATGCCATTGCTCTGGGGCCATAGGTCTTAGTTGCTCCTGGTGTGATATAACAATGTGATGAGGGCATTAACATCTGTGGTAACAAAGTATATGAGTTCATGCCCTCTTGGCTTCCAAACAGACGATGTTATACATTATATTTTCCTTTGAAGTCTTCTAGGTGTTACTCCACATGCTCTGTTGACCATTGCTCAGCCGCTAGTGTCCTACACTAATAAAACTTCAACCCTAGGTGGTCCAGCACTTATACCTAAACCTAAATTTAACCATTTGCAATCATGGTGAAATGCTGTTTCGTCTACAACCATTTCTTGTACTACCCAATTATGTTGCCCTTGTTAAAGCAAAGAGGACCAAAAAATAGTTGTAGTCTCACAGGGAAACATAGTTGCCAACCAGAATATTCTCATGCAAGTATATCATCGATTAATTCATTATGATTATTAATCTATGTCCCCACACAGCTCGTGAAGCAGCACCAGGAATCGGAGGAGACCACCATGACTCAGATCCAGAGATTCCAAGCAGAGAAACGATCCTTGAAGGAACACGTCACCACACTGCAGAAGGCCTACAGTAACCTAGAGACTGAGAAGAGAGAGGTGCAACGCAGTGCGGGTCGTCTGGAGAAAGATAAGACTGCTCTCAAGAAAACCCTGGATAAGGTAAGCCCTGGGGATATAGATTAAAGCCCCTCTGCACTAGTTTGCCTAGAATGGATTAGACCTCCGTGCAAGGTCACTGACAGGTGGTTATCTCATCTAATCAGCTCTAAATTAACATAAGAAAAAGGGGAACATGGGGGACCAATGGTCACCGATTAGGCATTGTTTGCTATATAGAGGGCGCAAGTAGCTATAATTAGTGCAGTAGGGCTTGAAGTTTTATATTGCATTCTGCATTCTGGCATGGAAACTACAAAGTGATTTGTGTACAAGATGAATTTCATATAAATTCCTCCCTCCGATTTCCATATTGTATTGAAAAGAACAAATCTATTTTGTTCTGAAAAATTAAATGTAAAAAATATTTTACAAGTGACTTTAAATCGTGAATACTTTGTGAATAGCATTCAAGTATTATTCATAATCCTCTTTAGTAAACAATTATTCCAACAGTTCATTATCAGTTTGAGACAGGGGAATGATTCACAAAAACAGATGAAAACTGAAATACAGTTTTCATTGTAATTGGGCTAGTTGAGGTATTTTGTCCCATATGTTAGCAATCACATTTTGGTATACCCTGTGATCGTGGTGAGTAGATTGTTTTACCGAAGCTGAGATGATGATGATGATCCACAGCACTTGCATGGCGTCATGGCCTACACATTTGCTTGAAAAGATGGGTTTTGAGGCCTGACTTAAAGCTTTCTAGCTTGTCGGTGTCGCGAAGAATGGGAGGGAGGTAGTTCCAGAGGCCTGAAGACAGAAGACTTATGAAAATAATAGTTTCATTGTTTATAAAGTTCTTAATGTAATCCTGTGAATCGTAGTAACATACGGGACACAGAAATAAAAATTACATTGGACTGTCCATATCAAGAAAAAAGTGCTTATCGTATTTCTCTCCCCATTTTTCCTGCACTTCAGGTTGAGCGAGAGAAGATGCGCCATGAGGAGGCCGTAATGAGGGCCACGTCGGAGAAAGGAGCCTTAGACCAGTCCCTAACCTCCCTGGACCAAGAAAATATTGAGCTTCAGAGACAGACCCAGGCCCTACAGGCTACTCTGGCTGAGACAGAGCAGCAACATGCCCAGAGGTTAGGATACAAAGCATACTTCTCAAATTTGATCGATCAAACCTAATCAATCAAATCTTTCAATAATCCAGTTGTCGGAATGTTTGTACTGGTGTATGTATGGGACTATCAGACCTAAGGATAACCAATTGTCACGATTGTCTTTTTAGTTGCCATATTCAAAATATGAGCATGCATGTCAAGCTATCTTATTGGATATTGAGCTTCAGGTGTTGGAAAGACAGGGCAAGCAATCATGTGATGTACTACGCTTCCAAACAACGTGGTAATTCTTTTTGTAGCACATTGCCTCCTTGATGAATAGAAATGGCTGCCTCAGTCCCTTGGAAACAAGATGTGTCCTAAAAAGAGTAAGGGTAAAGTTTAACCCTGTGTTGTTCATTCTTAAATGAGGCCAGTGTCCATGTCTTGTCTACATTGTAGTACCTTACCAATATTATGAGATTTAGAACCCGTAGTCCTTTAAAGACCGTCTGCACTAGTTTGGCCAGGGGGGATTAGACCTTCCTGCAAGGTCGCTGACAGACGGTTATCTCATCGAATCAGCTCTCATTTAACATAAGAAAAAGAGGATCATGGGGTACCAACAGACACCGATTAGGCTTTGTTTGCTATATAGAGGGCGCAAGTAGCTATAAGTAGTGCAGTGGGGCTTTAAATCAAGCTTACATGTATGTGTAGCCTTTTATATTTTCATTTGTTTGTTTGTTTGTTTGTTTGTAGATTGATTGAGCTGACGACAAGACACAGACAAGAGACAGAGATCGAGACAGAGAGATTGAGAACAGCTCAGCTTCAGGCTGAGAGGACCCTGGAGGCCAGGGAGAGGGCTCACAGACAGAGGGTCAAAGGACTTGAAGAGCAGGTTAGTATACCCTAATGCAAAGTGGAATAGTCAAGCTTTTGGTGGTAGTGCTATGATAAAACAGTGTATACCATTTTGTTATGGGTATGAAATCTAAATAGCATGTACCGGTAACCAAAATTGTTGGTAAAGTGAGCTAATGTGACAGATAAAGTCTCCCCAATGCAAAGTGGAATAGTCCAGCTTTTGGTGATGGTGCCATGAAAAAACAGCTTATAACATTTTGTCAAGTCTGAAGACATCAGTGCTATACAAGAACTCACTATTACTATTATTATTATTATCTCTGTTTTTCTTCTTCTTTAGAATTCCACCTTGAAGGATCAGATGCATCATGAGGTCAGGAAAAGACAACAGTACATCTCCATGAGTTCCAAGACTAATGATGAGATCCAGGACCTCAGGAATATGCTCAGTAAGAACCAAGTCCAGTTTCTGATTCATGTCTTTATGAGTTTTTCTTTCAGATTACATCATATCTAGTTGGGTTCAGAAATATATTTGGACCTTTCAAGAGAATTCCATATTTCTTAGCCTGTTGAATTGTGATTATGAGATAACTCACCAAAATCAAATTGTAGTCATGGTGTTAATAGAATGTATTGGATGGCAAGCAAGCAAAGAAGAAATTAAGAACCAATATAATGCATTAAATACTGAATTCTCTCCTTCCCATTTAATTTGATAATATAAAACTGCTTGATTCCTTCGGTGTGTGAAGAAAAAAACACCTTGAGACCATGAATTGGCACTAACTGTACAGAATGCAGATAAGTGTAGCAGAAGGGGAGAATAAAGGAGATGATTGTAAGCTGTAGGGAGCATGAAGGAATTCAACATTACTAGTGCATCCACGTCCACGTCCTACATGTACGTCACAATCCACTGACGAAACTACCAATTTGAGATTCGCGTAGACTTAGTGATCTCTTCTTTCAATCATTCATAAAGTCCTTACCATTGGTCCGATTCATTTCAATCTTTTACCATTCTGTTTCTCTTATTTTTGCTTTCATTCAAATCAACTTATCACAAAGGTTGGATTGCCCTTTAAAGTAATTCTGTCACGAGTAAGCTGCACTCGTCATTAGAATTTTGCTATCAATAGGGTCAAAGTTGATTTATGAACATTTGTCTTTACTCCATTCAGGTGACTCGTTGCACTCTGTGGCCCGCGACCCGACCCTTGACCCTGTGCTGCTGGAGCACGAGACCAGGAAGCTAGATGAGTCCATGGGATACTCCTCCTCTCTGCGCAGGTCGGCCAGAGGGGCGTCGCCTCCTACCAGTCTATCACCACGCCTAGCCAAGGACCGCAACCGTAGTATATCCCCCGTTAGGCTGGGTAAACCAGCCAGCACCTCAACACCGGGCATGGGTAAGTTAACTTAACCCTCTAGCATCTCCAAAATGCCCCTTGTACTTTCACATGTTCAGGAAGCGCATCAAGGGGGTGTTTCACAAAGATTCTAAGTCGAACTTAACTCTAAGTCGAACTTAACTTAAGTTGGATTTAAAGTTGTAGCCTTAAAATAAAATATATCCTAAAGCAAAAAATTTAGTATTTTAGCCTTTTTATAATTTCCTCATCAAGAACATGAAATCATGTTGTGTTTTCTTCCAAATAATGTTCTCTCCTTCCTCCGTCTTTTCTTACTATATAGATTCCAAGCTTAGAAGTAGCAGTGGCCGAACTCGATCAGCGCGAGGCCTCAGTCCGTCATCGCTTCGCGGCTCGTTACGAAAGTGATCCGTTTTTTGTAGATTAGCCATGCAATATGTATAGAATTCATCTGCATTCCATTCCAGTGTTAAGAGACTCAGAAGACTTTAACTCTATGATAAAAACCCATGAGTTAATGTCCTTCTGGTTCCAAAACAGACGATACAATGACGTCTCAGATGATTTGTCAGAAAATTTTGAAAGTAAATAATTCATTAGAAATGAGATATCGGAAATCCTGGTTAGGCGATGTTAACAGCATTCCATGTTCAAAGGCAGGAGTTCTCCATTTAAGTTTAACCCTGTTATGACAGTAAGCTGATAGACCGTGTATGAGGTAACTTGCCTTTGAGGCTTGTTGTAGCTAAAGGGTTCACCCATAGCTAGTTGAGAGAATAGTTGCATCACCAGAAGTCACTCCCGATCAGTCAGTCACTTCCTTGAGCTTCAAAGACAAGTTAGTCTCTCTCATAGAAATCATACATGGGAGGGAAGTCTTTGAAGCCCCATGATTTAACCGCACTTACGTTAACGGGGAGATGCGAGTTGGTCTAGTGTTAATGTCCGTGGTACGGTCAGCTCTCTGTCTTCACCTAGAAGTATTTCGGATGGTGACCGTCTGACGCTAAAGTCAGTCCCCAGACGTAAATCATATCTGATTGATACACTTCTGAAAAAAACACAAGTTACAAACTTGTTCCCTTCGTCACAACTATCTCTTTCAATGTGCTATGGGTTAACCCTATTATTGCCATGTGAAGTTATACAATTTAGACAATCAGTAGGATTTTAGCTTTTTATGATCAAATGAGAAAATATTGCAGAGAAAATAGAAAGTTGGCCTAAGCTGTAGATAGCATTGATTCATGTGCAGTGGTGCTGTTTTTGTTGTTGAGGTGTTGAGACAACATGCTCTCATGACTGCCATTTGCTAGGTTGTTTGAACTGCCATTCATGGAACGATCATTCCCTTTCTTGGACCAATTGGATGTGTTGTGCTGAAAGACAAAAATAGAGTGTTTGCGAATATGCTAGAAACTAGTGAATGCAAGATTGCAGTACTTAATGTTTTATGCTAGGAGCATGTAGGGTCATGACATTGGATAGTTGAAGTTGGTGTTCATTTTTTATTTGTTTGATGATGATTGTTTTACCTGACTGCAAAGAAAGCATGTATATGCTTGTAAGTAAACAACCAGGGGACCAATAGCTTTAAGTCCTCTCCGAAGGACTTGGTAATGAGGAGTAATGCCTTACCAAACGGCACGAGCGCATTGACATGGTTTCGAACCCGGGACCTCCCGGTAACGAGACCACTACTCTACCACTGAGCCATCGTGCCTCCTTAAGCGCCTCGTCTGATGTCAGAAAGCAAGTATACATGTAAGGCTGTGGGCAAGAGAACAAGGCAATTATGAATTTGTACCGTGCTTACAGGCACCATTGCACTACATAGGTTTTCAAATCCCAACATCAGGGAAACAAGATCGATGCTTTACTCAAAGAATGATTACATAACAACCACCTGTCTCAAAGTTTTAAACCGTATCGTCTTGTTACGATGCAAAGTGCACAACCTTTGGAGACATATTTCAAAGAGTTATTTGTAAATTTGTCTCTTGGTGCTCGCACTTTGCAGATAAGGTACACTCTCGTTATGAGGATTATGTAAGATAACTATTCACAGGTGCAAAATATTCAAGCTTCTAGATAAAATAGGTTTGATCGTGAATTTGCAAACGGCTTTCTGTGTAGAAATTAGACGTGGCATGACAAAACAGTTCTGTACGATTATTTATTTTAGATTTGATGATAGCTTGCTCATTGTTGAAGACTTACGTAATGTGTACATTGACAGTGGATACTGAAAAGAGATATTTAAAGATGACGTGAGTTGAAATAGTTGAGAGTTTATATCTTGATGTGCGTTTTCTGATCAGATAGACTTTATCGTGTATGTTACAGCGGAAATTGAAAAGAGATATTATAAGCTGTATTGAATTGATTGAGATTGGTATGCAGGCATTATTTGCTTGGTTTGTTGCAGATTCTCCTAATTGTTATCATAACATTTTAGAGTTTGTATGAAAGACAGATTTTTGATGTGCACATTAGAAAGATATTTGCAATGCTTGGTTTTGGAATTCAATCTGATATTTTAACTTATTCAACTTGCATGTTTTGTTCATGTTTTTTTGTTGGTGGTAATTGAAATTACAGTATATTATTCTCTACTTCACTCAAAACAGTACCTTATATCATTTACGGGAATTCTCATGTGGAAAGAAATGTTAGGTTAAAATATGCTCTTGAATTTGCATTTTTATTTAAACCTTTTTTTCATGTACTTCCAGTACATCCTTTTCAAGACCTGTATTTTAAAAAAGATAATAAGATGGGCTGTTTTTTCATTGAATTGATTGAATTGAATTGGTTTAATTATAAAAGAAACATTACATGCAGCTCAAGGCTGATATTGTCTGTTTTACAAAGTAATCAAATATTTTCATTATAATACAAACATCAAAATACATGGTAACATCACTCAGCAATATTATAAAAGATTTCGAAAAATTTATCGCGGATGTGGTTATCAAAAGTAGTTATCAAAATAATTAAGGCAATGTCATTAAATATTCAAGGATAAATTCAATTAAGTCTATTAAGGAATATGAATATTTTTCAAGCAAGAAGTGTAATTAGTCTCTGTCGTTTTGGTGTGAGTACTTAAAATGAGAAATATATTATCAAAAGATTTGCAGGCAATGCTGACTGTAAATGATTACTTTCTCAGCTTTTATCATACTTGAAACCATAGCTACCCTCAGGCTTAATCCATGAGCATTGGTTGTAATAGGACTGTGTTAGTAAATTTCATTCAGTATTAATTCTATTTGCATGATTTAATGAATCAGCGCAAATTGTTATTTTGTTTTGTTTCAACGAATTGATGTGCTTAGCGTGCAGTAGATAATCTATCAGCAATTTTCTGTGTGTGCAAGTGAGTTTTTTGTTTTGTTCTTTCTGCTGTAAGTTTTATTTTGTAAAATCATTGTAATGAAATACTGTAATTCTTTTTTGTTCTGTCTAAAAATAAGAATGATTTTAATTTCTTATGTAATATAATGTCCTATAGTATGGACATAACTGCTTTTTAAAGGGAAATGGTGCAGAAAAGATGATGTACAATTCAAACATTCCATGAGATGAGAATTTTACAGACAAATATGCCCATGGCCATCCTGCTATGTTAGGCAGCCCTTTATTTGAACATGAGTTTTTCTTTAAAACATGACCTTGAAAATATCTTTCCGTCCAAAAAGACATTATTATGATTTTGTTTCTTTCTCGGTTGCTTAGGATATACTTTCTAGAATGTGATACATGATTTTAAATAGGATATAGAGTTGTAAGTAACCTTATTTGACCAGATGCAGTTACCCTATTATGAAGTAGAATAACCCAGGTTTTGTGATGTTCATATTAGAAAGTGGTTTGTACCATTTTGAAATAGGTATGGTCAGATTTTAAATTATGTAGACAGAGCAGTGAGTAAAGCAAGCTTTTGGCTGGATTTAGTCACCCCTATTGTAAAGTAGAACGGCCTAGCTTTTGTTGGTAGTGATATGAGGAAGTGGTTGATACCATTTTGAAAATGGGGATGGTTTCACAGTGGGTTGCCTTGATTTGGAAGTGCCCTTACTTTGTGTGCCCGAGAAGGATGAGTAAATGAATTGACATTACAGTAACCTGGGGGTGTTTCACAAAGCCTTTTTTCAATGAAAAATGACAAAAATCAGTGACAAATCTGCTGATAACCAATCAGAAGCAAGGATTTCACTAGCTTATAATGGAAACACTCAATATGTCACTGATGACAAGTTTTGTGAAACACCCCCCTGAAGAAAAAAAAAAATATCTTCTAAATAAAATAGAGTGAAAATAAATTATTATTATCTCATGCAGGGTGATTTCCAATGCTTACGCTATTAGTGAACTTTGTAATAAGTAGTTAGTTTTATAACATTATGCAAATCTTATCATTTTACTGTATAAATATGAGAACAAATTAGCTTTTTTCATACAATCAGGATTTTAAAAGTTCTTATGCAATCTTTCTATCTTGACTTCTGCTATTTTTGTGAGGATTTACTATGTATATAGAGAAGAGAAAAACAATCAGATTTTAATTGAAGATAATCAAAACTCTGTGTGCTGTGTATTAGCTATATATATTCTTTGTAAAGTAAAATATTGTAGAAATGTGCGTGTGGTGCCTTTGTAGATAATAGGGTGTGCCAAAATATTTCAAATCAGATTAAATTGCTGGACTAATCACTAGAGAAAAAGGGTCTATCTTGAGATGAAGTGTAATGATGTGTAGAGGTGTACGGAAAGAAAACTTTGCTGCACAATCTTTTTCTCTTTTCATTGATGTGATGTAATGATGGAATAAACTATAAAAACATCCAATAAATGTGTCATATTACTTATTTATCTTCAGGCCTGAGGCGTTATGAACCAACTATTTTTTTAATGAGATTATTCACCCTTTCTTCCATTTTCCCTCTCTTTATTTCTTTCAATTCGCCATCTTCTGTTATATCGTATGATTACATTTCTTTCAATTGCTGTATGATCAAAAGTTCTTCCAATTTGATTTCTTCTCATTGTCAATTTACTTTGGTTCTTTCTCTGGTTTGTTTTTCATCCAGGTTATTTTGAAGATTCTCTATCAAGCTTTCACAATTCAAATTTGAAACACAACCCCTCCCCCCCCCCCCTCCTTGAAAAAAGGAACGCTTTTATTGGTGATTCAAAAATATTCACAAAATATAATGTAGTGTTTTTGAGCAAGTTTTAAGTACGCATTTGATTTGTAGAAAGATGTTATCGAATAGTGAATAAGTTTAAGGAAAATTAGGGGAAAATGAAGTAAATAAGATTGCAACTACTTTTGAAAATTTAATTTTAGTAGCCCTGTCCACTGAAGTTGCCCTCGGGTTGGTTTTTTCTAAAGTAGTAGCGATTCTCTTTAAACTTAATAGCCTTTATCCTTCAAACAAAGAAAACTATTACAAAAAAACGTTTCAAACATAATTATTTCCAATACATTATGGACTTGTGTGATTGAATATGAAACCTTTTCCATTGTTATCATTTACTTGACTATCACTTTCTACAAATAAAACGGAACTAAAAAAAAAAATTATTACCAATACTTTTGGACATGTACAATTGAATGAAATCTTGTTCATTGTCATCATTTTACTTGATGACCACTAAAGGAATTGACATTCATGCTTTTATGGACCAGTATGAATTGAGTTAATAAGAGGACTATTAGGAACGTTGACTCATAGAGATGGGAGATGGCGAAATATTGGCCCTTAATAGAAATATAGCTTAGTTAATCATAATTATTTCAAACCGGAGTTGTTGAAACGTTTTTTGACATGATGAAACAATATATTGGCGGGTGGAAATTATACTACTGCCCTCTGCTGGCTTTGACAGAATGTGCATCGGGAAGTGTCAAATGGGTAGCTATTACCCCATTCACAGTGGTTTTGAAATTTGTAGCGGCGTTGTAGCGGAGCGGCGACACCGCCATAACACCGCTACAAATGCATTCACAGTAGAAAAGTTATCCCGCTGCAGCAGCGGGATAAATATCATGTACCCATTTACGCTGCAGCGGGTGATTTTTATTACCTCCGTAACAAACACGTGTATGCATGGCTCATGACCCGCGAGTGACCCCGATATGACCGGAAATACTTCAGCGCGGGGTTTTCGATGAGGCAAGTTTGCAAAAGGTAATCATGTCAAGTTGCTTTTTGTATCCTCGATCATATTACTTTTTAAAAAACTAGCATTTTTATTGCTTCCAGTCAGAATATTTTAATTTTTTGAAGTGTGAAATATTTTTATTTGGATAATTATAATATCTACATAATAATAAAATCAATTTGAATCCACTGGTTACTTTATTTCTATTTCACTTTATGTTCCCCATTGCTGGAGAAAAGAGGTCAGTGATAGGTAAGTAAACAAATCACACGTGTTTGTCGCGGTGTTATAGCGGAGAGCCTTCACACTGAGTAAACACCGCGACAGCAGCGGGACTGTCCCGCTGCTGTAGCTAGGCGAACCTAGCGATAGTTTGTCGCGGCGTTATCTCGAGGCGGTGTTATCCCGCGATAGTTTATAACGCGTCCGAGCCTTCACACTGAAGACAACACCGCGACAGCAGCGGGACAGTCCCGCTGCTGTCGCGGTGTTTGAGGCCACTGTGAATGGGGTATATGAGAAACAAAACGTGTGGATAGAGAGAGAGAGAGGGGGTGGGAGGGAGAGAGACAGAGACAGACAGATGGGAAAAGAGACGGTGACAGACAGACAAGAGGAGGAGCTCTAGAAAGGAGAGAGACACACAGACACAAGCGAGAAAGAGATAGAGAGGGAGCAAAACAGAGAGAGGGATAGATAGCGAGAAACAGAGAGACAGAGATCGAGAAAGAGAAAGATAGATAATGGGGGGGGGGGGGGTATGAGAATGTAAGGGGAGTGAATGCGTGCTTGTTGGTGTGTGTGTGTGTGTGTGTGTGTTGTTTGTTGTTGTGTTTTTTTTTTGGGGGGGGGGTAATGGTCGGGAGGCACAAAGGCAGTGAGGTCGAGCGATTATAGACTTGACTTTCACAGCAGAATGAAATAATATAGGCATTGAATATGTTTGCAATTCCTATATATTATCTTTCGAACTCGACTACTAAATCTAGCTTCTTATTTTTATCTATACTGACTTCGAATCATCCCATCTTCTAATATTCCGCATATCCATGTTAAATTACTTTGTATTTACTCTTTTTTTCCTTGAAAGAGAAAACAAAGTTTAAGTTCAAATTTGATTTGATATCACACTGAATGGTAATTAATGAAATCAATGGAATTCTTCAAAAGAGAAATTTTGATGAGCATGACCGGGATGAACTTTTAAGAACTCTCATCTCATATTGCGTTAGATTCAACCGACGTTTCCAGGCTTTACACTATCAAAACAATCCCGAGCCCGACAGCCTGCTTTTAAGAGAGACAATGAAAATCAAAATGAAGGAGAGAAAAACGGGTGCACAAACCTACAATCTTAAAGTATCGCTGTCATAATATTTTCTCTCTCCTACAATTCCCCCCAAAATTCCTATACTGTCATTTCATTTTCTTCCTTTTTTTTCTCCCTTCTCGGTGAGCCTGCAGCACACCACGTCGTCACATACACACGATGAAAACAACATTTAATCGACATGCTGTCGGCGACAGACACAAATTCTTACAAAAGCTCACATTTTCTGCAGGAGAGCGGCTGCGGCAGCGCCAGTGAGGTAGGGCGGAATCACACAAATCGAATAAAACGCCGGGCAAAGAAAATCAGGCGATGTGACGACACAATAGATAGTACTTTATTACTCCTTATGCGAAGGAACACTTACATAAATATTATCACGTGCCTATATATAACCCAACGGGTAGATGGAGATAAAAGCTGACGTTAGGTTTATAGAGGTTATGTTTTTACAATGGAAAATACGATGGTTATCATAACAATCTGAAATTTAGGCGCTGCTAAGTGTTCGATTTCAATTTATTTTAAAAAGACAGGCGATTCTGATGGTTCTAGTTACGGAATGGGAAAATGTAATTTTTCATCATAATGACCTACGGAAGCGTTAAAGTGCCATTCTACTTGAGTACATGACGAGATATTTCATCTTGTCAAGTCGACTTAATATCCATATCATGTCGACATGTAAAGATATTTAACCTACCATGTCGACTTATCAACTTTTATTAGTCGACATGGCGAAATAAATTATCTTGCCAAGTCGACTTCACAAAAAGTTCATGTCGTCATGGCGACATAAGTTATCTTACCAAGTCGACTTCTAAAACATACATGTCGTCATGGCGACATATATTATCTTACCAAGTCGACTACCCAAAAAGTAATGTCAACATGGCGAAATAAATTATCTTCCCAAGTCGACTTCACAAAAAGTTCATACGGAAGCGTTAAAGTGCCATTCTACTTGACGAGATATTCCATCTTGTCAAGTTGACTTAATATTCATATCATGTCGACATGTACAAATATTTAACTTACCATGTCGACTTATCAACTTTTATTAGTCGACATGGCGAAATAAATTATCTTGCCAAGTCGACTTCACAAAAAGTTCATGTTGTCATGGCGACATAAGTTATCTAACCAAGTCGACTTCTAAAAAAATACATGTCGTCATGGCGAAATAAATCATCTTGCCAAGTCGACTTCACAAAAAGTTCATGTCGTCATGGCGACATGTATTATCTTGCCAAGTCGACTTCACAAAAAAGTTCATCTCGTAATAGCGACATAAATTATCTCACCAAGTCGACTTCCCAAAAAGTATATGTCGTCATGGCGAGATATGTAGTGTGACGACTATTTCATGCAGCGCGCGTATGACGGGCGGATCGTGCCATAAAGATGACAACTATACAACTATACATCCATCGAATGGATGTAAGTTTTTAACCAATCAGAACGCAGGAAACTATACAACTATACGACTATGACGGGCGATCCAATATTATTTAGTACTAGTAGGCCTATAAGATCAATTTTTATTTTTATTTATTCCATCATTGCTATGCTATGTTCAGCATTCAATGGCTTTAGAGGCATAAGTGTCGGTTAAATTCAGACATTCTCGCCGCTATGGCTGTATAGTTTCCTGCATTATGATTGGTTAAAACCGTACAGCCATAAAACTATACAGACATTCTCGCCGCCATGGCTGTATAGTTTCCTGCATTATGATTGGTTAAAACCGTACAGCCATAAAACTATACAGACATTCTCGCCGCCATGGCTGTATAGTTTCCTGCATTGTGATTGGTTAAAACCGTACAGCCATAAAAGTATACAGATATTCTCGCCGCCATGGCTGTATAGTTTCCTGCATTGTGATTGGTTAAAACCGTACAGCCATAAAACTATACAGACATTCTCGCCACCATGGCTGTATAGTTTCCTGCATTGTGATTGGTTAAATCCGTACAGCCATAGAGCTTAATGGATGTAAGGTTGTTCGCAATTATGGCATTTCGGCCCGCAAACGTAACAACCATACATGCGTTCTATAGCTGTATGGTTGCATAGTTGTATAGTTGTACAGTTTCCTGCGTTCTGATTGGTTAAAACCTTACATCCATTCGATGGATGTATAGTTGTATAGTTGTCATCTTTATGGCACGATCCGCCCGTCATACGCGCGCTGCATGAAATAGTCGTCACACTACATATCTCGCCATGACGACATATACTTTTTGGGAAGTCGACTTGATGAGATAATTTATGTCGCTATTACGAGATGAACTTTTTTGTGAAGTCGACTTGGCAAGATAATACATGTCGCCATGACGACATGAACTTTTTGTGAAGTCAACTTGGCAAGATGATTTATTTCGCCATGACGACATGTATTTTTTTAGAAGTTGACTTGGTAAGATAACTTATGTCGCCATGACAACATGAACTTTTTGTGAAGTCGACTTGGCAAGATAATTTATTTCGCCATGTCGACTAATAAAAGTTGATAAGTCGACATGGTAAGTTAAATATCTTTCCATGTCGACATGATATGGATATTAAGTCGACTTGACAAGATGAAATATCTCGTCATGTCGTCAAGTAGAATGGCACTTTAACGCTTCCGTAAGTTCATGTGGATATTATGTGGATATTAAGTCGACTTGACAAGATGAAATATCTCGTCATGTCGTCAAGTAGAATGGCACTTTAACGCTTCCGTACATACCAGTCCGTGGATTAACTTATCCCGTGACATTTTTGGTAGTTTTTCAGTCTCATTAGCGCCTTTAAAAGCAACTAGATATTGGCGCTTTATAAATACCTAAATTGGATTGGATTGGATAAGTGCGTAGGTAACAGAAATAATATGTGGAAAAATTGAATACTGCGTATGTATTTTTTTTTCAGTTTTGTTGAAGGTTTTTCATCATACTATAGATTTGCTGACATACAGTGTGAGTTAAAACAAAGTTTACACCTAGAAAATTGCTAATTATTTAAAAAATCATCCATGAACAGTAAATTATTATACATCTTTTGAAAGAGTGTTTTATCCCAAATCATTTGGTATCATATTTGTGTGGTATGTGTTCACGCTTGGATATGAACAGGAGGCATTATTTGCGAGAGTGCAAAAATAGACTTGCGCCAAAGTTGCTTATGTGATGTTTGAATATAAAAACAATTGGGATTTCGGTATTAATTCGGTCTTTGCAGATCCAAATAGCATCCCTAACAAAATTAATCATGCCACATAATTATATCAAATATCAAATATCAACGAATGTGTGCGTGTGTGTGCGTATGTGTGTGTGTTTGACTTTGCTTGTGCAAAAAACATAACTTTACTATGCAATGCATTTCATTTCATTTGATACATTCTCTCACTCCGCTAATCCCAACATACTGTAGGCATCACTTTGAGGCAATTCGATTTTTGCACTCTCGCAAACAATGCCTCCTGTTCCTCCAAGCGTGATCACAATCATACCACACAAATAATGATACCAAATGATTTGGGATAAAACTCTCTTTCATAAGATGTATAATAATTTACTGTGCATAGATGATTTTAAAAATAATAAGCAATTTTCTAGGTGTAAACCTTTTTTTGACTCACACTGTATACTTTAGTTGAGTTTGAATGGTTTTCTACTCTTATTATTTTACAAGTTTTCACACATACACACACACACAACAACAACACAAAGGTAGTTTCAATTTGAGTATAGCATATCCAGATTTATTTACATGGATATAATTGAGTATTTGTCATTTTTTAAACAAAAACATATCGGAGGTTCAATTGTTAGAATCCAGTTTGAAGGCGACCTCAGAAATGATTTCATCTAGAAATGTTGTTGCAATGATAAAATCACTTTCGATTGTTTGGTCTCTACCATTGATAAGTTCGTATTCATATTTGGTGAGGGAGAGATCAAGTATGACGTCACTGCTGTCGTCATCGAAAAGATCATGGGTGTAGTATGTCAAATCGGTGACTGTCGTAAACGTGTCGATATCGTCTTCATTGTCGGTTGTAATGCTGGACACGTCTGTGAAATCTTCGTCCATTTCGTCCATGAATCTGATCAAACTAGAAGTAGTGTCAGATAACAAGGAATCGTTATCATCTTCATGATGAATCTCGATCAAGACTTCGTTATGGAGCTGACAGCAGTCGGATGCGATACTTGTTCCGTTATCGTTATCATCGTCGACGTCGTTGTTATCGCTGTCGTTTTGCTTTGAAGCGATGATTGGGTAATACGTGATGCTTGGGAAGCCCTCTTCCGAACTCCACAATGATGTCGAGTCACTGAATGTATCGTTGATATTACATGTAGTAGAGTGGAACTGTGTTTGAACGAAGAAAAAGAATTATATGAGATGAGAGCTGAATATTGTGTAATAGCTTTAAAATTGCATACAGAGAGGCGGGCAAACCAATACGGAGAGAGAATATTGTGTATTCGTAGAGAGAAAATTAAAATGAAAATCTAATTAAAGCAGGAGAACAAAATGCGCGTGAGAGCAAAAGAATGATTTAATTCCAACTATGATTGTCTTGGTTGAATAGAACTTTTGCGAATATTGAAGAATTGGGTTTTAATAGAATTCTTACCATTTTGAGGGCTTCTGCTGTCAAAACATTACTTCGGTTGGCAGTACTGTCATCCTCGGTGGCTGTAATTAAATAAATACCACCCAAAAAATAAAATCGTAATTTTTCAAAGTTGCTATAGAAAATAATGATAGAACAAAGCTGAACAGTGAATGGTGGTCAAAAAAGTACCACCCTGTTTTCGGGTCGTGCTCGACGAAGCTTTGGAGTTTGGTAACTGCAGAAACAATAAATCTGATTTACATTAAGACACTATTAAAATGTGAATACTGTGTGTATGTGTTTAATAAGGTTATATGACCATTGGGGGAGCTTTAGGAAAATATTCCTACCTGACAAGAGACAACACAGTCTCCTCATACTCTTTCCCATTCTCTTTCGAAGTCGGGCGAAAAATCGTCGCTTACGAGAAGATCGGCGAGCCATTTCTCTTTGAGATATAAAGACAGGAGCAGAGCAAACGTCTTTAATGCAAGGGGAATTCATTAAGAATGAATCGCTTGTAGGTAAAGCGTTACTAATGTAAACACAAAACTTGCGCATTTCATTGTTACGTATGATTTTGGAGTAGGATTTTAGTAACGCGTTCCTGTTTGGTCAAAAGTTTCTACTCGAACCCATTGGTGATGAGTATACATTATTACGTAGGTCAATGCGCGTAAATGTGTGAGAGGGCTTTTCCTATAGGTTGAAGTGAATGCACGCGATGACCTCACAATATGATTGTGTAGGTTTTGTCCCTTATAAACTGCCAAAAGCATGAAAGACATTGGCGGCAGTGACTGCAGGGGGCAGAGGTGGTACGTTCCTAGGGCGGCCTTTAGTGGAGATGAACAAAATCCGCAAAAAAAACTACAGGTGCAAAACAAGAAGAAAAAAAAAGAAAGGAAAGGGGAGAAAAGGAAGACAAGATTATTAAGATAATGAGGATTATATGCGCTCCCAATACGTTAGGTAAATTGCATCAGATATAAAATTTTGTGTGGGTTTACAATGAAATCTTTTGCTAAAACTCAGTCGCTTCACTCTCTCACATACTGTTACACTAGGATCTCGTTATTGCGAAACCCAATATAGTCTACAATCGGTGATTCTAGATTGATCATTTTGTTTTGGTTTTTAATATACAGTGCGTCCCAGAAATAACGAAACCGAGAAGTATCGATGTTTTATCATAACTTAATCACAACCATAATTAATGAATGATACATATTTGGAAAGCTTAGAGTCTCTTCTTTCAGTTGATGCTTCTTAGATGATGCATATTTCACGCATGAGTGATTAAAAGCAATTTGAAGGAAGGAAACCAAAAAGACATTTGGCGGTCGGTATCTGAATTTCGAAGAAAAATTCACATTTCTAAAAAGTTGAGTTTCTGCCCTTTCATATGACACCTCAATCAGGAAAAATGAGCGAGGAATAACAAAGTTCTGTTTGTTTAAAGTAGCCCTTACATTTTCATAATTTTAACAAACGAATTCGTTTTCACTGGGTGCCTGCCGTAGCAAAAAGCAGATTTGACAAAAGACTTAACTCCGTTTCGTTGACAATCAGCCATGCATGAAGACTCTCGTCTACGGACGTCATTTAAGATACACCTCTGAAAAGATTTCCCCAAAAATAATGTGTTTAAACTCGAATATTGATAAAAGAATACAACATTTAGGTTCTCGCAGTAAACATGAATTACGTATTTTAAATGACATCCTATTTTATATTATGATACAACTTAAATGAATTTTTTTTTCCATCCAATTTGTGGGGCTCCCAATACTTTAGAGGGGCTTTGACTACGGATTTGAGCGGGCTACTCAGGCCTGGATGACAATAGATCGGTTTACTAACATATTCAAATGTATGGATGTTTATACTGGGGACCTAGTGACATGTTATTCATAAAATACTAGGAATCCATGTCGGGTAATCATTGGGCAAGCTTTCAGGCTGTCAAGTTTGTTTAGAAAGGATGAATAAAATTGTTATATATTAGTCGGCCGGTTTATTAGCTTAAAGGAGATATTCATTGATTTTAAAAACTAACTTTATTTTCATTATTGCAAAATTGAAACTTTGATTCGACAAGGTTATCAAAATTCAATGCTTGGAAACATCCGAAGTACTGATTATCATAAATTACAAAACGCTTAAATACAGCCCCGGCATAGCACCCGAAGAGCTCTCCGAACGCTGCTGAGATGTGTGAGATCACAGTATGGACATGACTTGCACAAGCAGACGATGTCCCATGACATATCACACATTTTCAGTGCCTGTGTTTTATCTTCTCTTGAGTTCTTTCTATTACTTCATTACCGTCAGGCAAAATGTATAATCTATTGCCTCACTCTTAACCCCGCGCATGGTTTTATTTTGATGACAAATGCAGCGATACAAAAATAAAGGAATCTGTCGCCTGTAAAAAATATAAGACGCCATTGTATATTCAGCTGCACACGCCGGGGTATGTTCGGCGTTTCAAGAGGGAACAAATGCCGTCCTTAATATCATTCTGGGGGTTTTTCAATTTGAAAGTCTGGTTTCTTTGATTGTTAATTAACTCCTATCCTGTGTATTTACAAGCAAAAGATTTTAGTTATCAGAATCGGGTCATATCCCCTTTTTAATTGTTTTGGCATGCCATTACATTTATGTACACTTAACTCATTATAATTTGAGAAATAATAGCTTTGCAATTATGTTCATTCTCTATGGGATGTCGTCTGCTTGGGCAGTGTTGGTCCATATAGTGACGTCATTAAAACATCGTTATTTTTTCCGGCAAATCTCTCGTATATCCCAGCTGCTATGGAGGTGGTTGTATTTGTATTTTTATAAATCACCCAATATGTAGTTGACCTAAAACTTGTCCGATGGCACTCTGTTAGCTTACCAGTTTCTAGTGATACATTAGTTGACATATTTGTGATCTTCTTTGAATTTCACCTTTAATAACCTATACCGTATGCAGTAGTTTGAGTGAGGTGATGGCTACAGGGAGCAGACATGGTCTGGTTTTGTGATATAAAATCCACTTAATCTTGCACTGTTAACTGCAGATCGTGTATTTTATTTACCTGATTTTGCTTCTTGAACATATCTTCAAGCTTTTGATATGATTATTTTGTTCTTTGATACCTTCTGGAGGTAGAATATTGTGATAGTTTTACAGCCATTTTCTGCCAAGGAATTTGAACACACACCTGTAGTCCCATATGGAGGATCCTGAGTTTGCTTATTTTGCCCAGCCTTCTTCATACCTACACTACAGGCAACAATAACTGTAATGTATATTTTCTGACTGAATTATGCTTATATTATTCTTATGATATAGAAGCAATTACTCACTGGGATTTAAATCATTTACCAGATGATTTAGCTAACCGTCTACTACTACTAATAGCTAACCTACATAAAATGGGTGTAGCTGAGTGAGTGAGACTGCTGTGAGCTTTTCTGACTTCCCTTTGTTTGTTCTGAATACGTATTGAATATTGAATACTGTCCTGCCAAATTTAATCACCGGTATTCATCACCGTTCGACTTGCAAACGCCATCATGAAGAATTACTTCTTACCACCCTCTTCTTCTAGATCACATCCACTCCTTCTAGCAATACTCTCAATAGTGTGTGCACTTAAACTATTGAAGAGTGGAAACCTGTACACGCAGATTGCAGACCATAGATCAGCTTCTTTACCCTTCTTCGATCTACACGCAACGCTTTGTGAACCAAGATCACTACACCAGCCTACTAGAAGGCGTACTTACACTGCAGATATTGATAACTGCAAACTGTTACTTTTTATATCATCCTGTAATAAGTGGAATCGAAATACAAAGCTTTGTCCACTTGACTTCAGGTCGACTTCTTTGAGCCACCTAACCATCCTACTTCTCCTCAGCGGACAAGTTGAAACCAACCCTGGTCCATCAACTAGTGCTCCTGAGACATTTCCATGTGCCATCTGTGGGGATGAAGTGAGAGACAACGACCCTGCTCTCTTATGCGATCACTGCGACTGCTGGTGCCACATCTCATGTGTCGGTATCTCCCCAGACTCCTATGATATCTTGACGAAGAAGTCCAGGAGCTTCGCTTGGGTGTGCTGCCAGTGTTCCTCTACCAACATAGGGTCAAGCAGCTCGCTGCAAGGTCTTAACCTCTCACAGACCAATCGTTTCTCACCCCTTCACCACGACTCCAGTAATGAAGAAATCCTTCCCTCCATCAACCCTCTAACCTCTACGCCTACATCGAGCCCTGGGGGACGTCGTCAACCACGATTTCACCCTCCATCAAGAAATCGCAAAAAGGCATTTAAAGTGATGGTTGTAAACTGCAATGGTCTTAAGGGGAATGCTAAAAAAATCAAGCTTCCATGCAGCCATTGCTCACCACACTCCTGATTTTGTTTTTGGTTGTGAATCAAAACTGGATGACAGCTTATCATCATACTCAATCTTCCCAAGCAATTACTCAATCTACCGTAAGGACAGAAACATCCATGGAGGTGGTGTTTTCATAGCAATCATCGACACGCTAATTGTCACTGAATGTCCAGAGTTTGACTCAGACTGTGAGATACAGTGGTGCAATGTGCAACTTGCAAATGCCAAGCCACTGTATATTGGTAGCTACTACTGCCCCCCCAACAACAGACAACAAGGTCTTGAAGGCTTGCACCAGTCATTGTCCAAGATTATGACAAGGCACCGGCGCAGCCACCCTAACATCTTGATAGCCGGCGACTTTAATCACCCAGACATCAACTGGGATGACCAGTCGACTACAAATCCAGCCACTTCTACTTGTCACCAGAAGCTGTTGGATATCCTTTTGCACAACTCCTTGTCTCAAACAGTCAGGGAAGTCACCCGACCTTCATCCAACAACATCCTGGATCTAGTTGTGACGTCGAATCCCGCCCTGGTTGAGAATGTGTGCGTAAAGTCTGGGATATCAGACCACAACATCGTCACTTTTACTCTTGCTGCAAATCCAAAGATCTCTGTCAAGCCCCTGAGGAAGATCTACCAGTTCCACAAAGCTGACGAACAGCAACTGAGAGATGCAGCAGCCGAATTTGCGACGGAATTCCTCCAATCAGATCCAGAAAGAAGATCAGTGGAGACAAACTGGTCCATCATTGTCAACTTCTTGAACAGGTGTTTGTCTGAGCTTATTCCTTCCAAAATGAGCAAAGGAAGGAAACATCTTCCTTGGATTACTCCTCCTTTGAAACGCCAGATGAGGAAGAGAGATAGCCTATTCAAGAAGGCACACAGCCAGTCTTGCTCCACAGCTTGGACAGCCTACCGACAATTCAGGAACCAAGTTGCCAAGAATGTGCACAGAGCACGTTGTGAGTACGTCAACAACATCATCGGGGCAAGCCTTAAGGACAACCCAAAGTCTTTCTGGTCTTACATCAAGACATGTCGTTCTGAAAACATTGGTATTCCTACCTTGCGTACTCCATCTAAACTATGCGCCTCAGCATTAGACAAGGCAGAGACACTGAACGACTACTTCCAGTCTGTCTTTACTCCTCACCAGCTCCAACCTCTTGTACAGAAAGGACCTTCTCCTTTTCCAACTATTGGTCACCTGCATGTTCACAGGACTGGTGTCGAGAAACGCCTCCAACAACTGGACCCTTCAAAGGCCAGCGGACCTGATGAACTCCCACCCAAGCTCCTTAAGTTGGTAGCTCGCGAGATTGCTTCTCCACTGTCCTTCCTGTTTCAACAAAGCTACAACAGTGGCATCGTTCCAGCCCAATGGAAACAGGCACTGGTTACCCCTATTCACAAGTCGGGAGAAAAGTGTGACCCCTCCAACTACAGACCGATCTCACTTACCTGCGTTTGCTGCAAAGTCATGGAACATATCATCCTGAGCCATGTGTCGAAGCATGTTGCAGTGAATAATATCCTCACTGATGCACAGCATGGCTTCCGACGAGGGTTGTCAACAACCACTCAATTGACAACAGCCGTCCACGACTGGTCCTCCATCCTACAGCAGCGTAGCCAAGCTGATATAATCTTCTTGGACTTCAAGAAGGCATTTGATCGAGTACCACACCTTCTCCTGTCAACCAAACTTCAGTACTATGGAATAAGTGGTGACTCACTCCAGTGGATAATGTCTCTCCTCACTGATAGACAACAGGCAGTCGTAGTTGATGGATCCAAATCAACATGGAGGGATGTAACATCTGGAGTCCCCCAGGGATCCGTCATCGGCCCTACCCTCTTCCTGTTGTATATCAACGATATCCAAGACAACATCCAGTCCACAATGCGTCTCTTCGCAGATGACAGCACCCTCTATCGTGAGATTCGATGCCCTGAGGACCATCAAATCCTAAAGGACGATCTCCAACAGCTGTCCAGGTGGTCTTCAAACTGGATGATGGACTTTAACGTGAAAAAGTGCGCTATCCTCACCATCACACGGAAGCGTACTCCCAGCATCCGAGAATACCACCTGTCAAATGGACTGATTCCGAGAGTGAAAGAGTACAAGTACCTTGGAGTAACGGTTGCTGCTGATCTCCGTTGGAACAAGCACTGCCAAACCATTCGGCATAAAGCAAGCCGTACTCTAGGTCTTCTTCGCAGGACTCTCTCACCCTGTACCAGGGATGTAAAGTCCAGGGCCTACACAGCCTTAGTGCGCCCCCAATTGGAGTATGCCTCGGAGGCTTGGAACCCACACAGCGTCACGGTCACAAAAATGCTAGAGCAAGTACAAAGAACAGCGGCTCGCTTTGTGTACCGTGACTACAGATACACCACATCACCATCAGCTCTTGTGGCAGCTCTAGGGTGGGACACGCTTCACACACGTCGAATCCTCGACCAATGCACCCTTCTCTACAAGATCCATCACCGACTTGTCCCCATACCTGCACCAACTATTGTTATCCCTGCTACATACTTCGGAAGACATGACCACAACCTGAAGTATGTAATTCCTGTTGCAACTATCGACTCCTTCAAGTTCTCATACTACCCAAGAGCAATAAGGATCTGGAACCATCTGCCAGGCTCAGCAGTCAATGCAACAGGAATAACCAACTTCAAGGAGGCTGCTCTACCCTCCATCAGAATGATGCAGCCCCCCGTTGGTTCTCACATCATATAAGCTTACTAGCTTGGTTTTTACTTGCACTGGACTTAGCATATTTTACTGTAAATTGACAAGTGCTTTGTCCACACACCATTCCAGCAATTCATGACACTCCTTGTAGTCACTTGCCTCACCTACCATCCCAGTATAGCTTCCTGAGTGAGCTGCCAAAGGGATTACCCAACCAAGTACCAAGTTTGACTCATCAGCGTCTTCGATTTGGCGACTAGATTATTAGCGCTCTACATATTTTTTGATCGGATTGGATAGGACAGGATTTTCAGAAGTCCCAACGTATGCTATCAGGGGGAGTATGAATTCGAGAACCAGTACAAATTATTATTTTTCAATCACAAAATGTATGGTAGCTCCTAAATCAAAACCCATTTCGATTCAATTCAATTAAATTCATCATGTTATCGGCCAATTATTGGAAATTTGTTTCATTTGCATGTCAATACAAAATTACAGATTATAAACATCAATAAGATACAAATGAATACAGAACAGTACATTTGACTTGAACAAAGATAACACGAAATGCGATATTTCAAAATGCAGACTAAAATCAATTCATGATTTAATTTATTTTATTTTATTTATTAAAATTGTTTACATTTAATAGTTCAATATTATCATGATAACGACAGTCAATTTAAGATAATTGATAGAGATATTAAATGAATTTTGTTCACAAATAATTCTTTATTTCTTGCATCTAAACGGTATATTTTTAGCAGTGGTTGTGCCCTTCCATTCGGCATAATACAATAAGCACAATCATGATAACAACGGTATAGTTATAACATTATAAACATTAAAGAAAATCAGTATATTCTTGAAATAAGGGATAAAGAAGACAAAGATGCCTCAATTCCCATCATATTAACATACATATTTGTTACATTTTTACATAGATTGAAACCTAATCGTCAATATTCATAACCTTCTAGGAATACAATCTCATTTATGTTTCTAGTATAGTACGTAAAACGACTACTGACAAGATATATTAACTTACGATCCATAAACATCATAGATCAACATTACATGGAAATTGTTACATTCATCATGATTAAATACTCTACGATTTTCGTTATTTAAACGGCATGCTTTCAAACATGACGCCGATGTTTTTTCAACTGGGCACTTAGAATATAGATCTTCAATAAAAAGAATTAACCGAATATGCCTCTCTTTAGTAGAGCTAATTATTTTTTTATGAAGCATAATCGTTCCCGAATTCTGAGATTTAAATCAGATAATATTCAGAGCGACATAATTATACGCGTTAAGGAAACACCGCGTTGAATGGAAATCTTGCGATCTTTTGTGACTATGTTATGTTTTAGCCAAGACAAACCGAAAAAGAAGAAGAAGGAGAAAGAAGAAGAAGAAGAAAAAGAAGAAGGAGAAGAAGAAGAAAAGAAGAGGGGGAAATAAGAAGAAAAAAAAGGAAGAAGAAGAGAGAGAGAAGAAAAGGAAGAAGAAGAAGAAGAAGAAGAAGAAGAAAAATGAGGAAGAGGAGGAGAAGGAGAAGGAAAAATAAGAAAAAGATAATAGGAAAAGAAGAAGAAGGAGTAGGAGGAGAAAAAGGAAATCAAGAAGAAGAAGAAGCAGAAAGAGGAAAGGAAAAAAAGAAGAGAGGAAGATTAAGAAGAAGAAGGAGTAGAACGAAAAGGAGAAGAAGGAGGTGTAGGAGGAGGAGGAGGAGGAAGGAGAAGAAGAATTCTAGAATGACGCACGTAGGTACTATGATACTATATCATCTAGGGTAGAAAGATTGGACATGAGCTTGCAACTCAGATATCATTTGGTATTTGATCTACTTGACACAGATTGACACGGATCTAAATGTCAAAGAAAATTTGGAAATGCATACAAATGTGAAAGGATTACCAACTGCTTCATGTTCTCGCTGTAATGCTCGGATATTCAGATAATTTGGATTTTTAAAACATGAAAATAGGGTAGGCCTAAACGAAAGTCATGAATAAGAATATCAACTAGATATGGTATGAGCTTGTAACACAGATATCATTTGGCATTTGATCTACTTGACACAGATTGGCACAGATCTAAATGTCAAAGAAAATTTGGAAATGCATACAAACGTATAAGGATTACCAACTACTATAGTACTTGCTGCTCTCGCTATATATTATGCTGGGGTATTCAGATAATTTGGATTTTTTAAAACATGAAAATAGGTAATCTTAATATAAACGAAAGTCATGAAAAAGAAGATGAACTAGATAGGGCATGAGCTTGTAGCTCAGATATCATTTAGTATTTGATCCACTTGAAAACAGATTGGCACAGATCTAAATGTCAAAGAAAATTTGAAAATGCATACAATGAATGTAAAAGGATTACCAACTTATTTATGTTCTCGCTAAGCTGGGGTATTCAGATTATATAATTTGGATTTATTAAACATGAAAATATGGTAGGCCTAATCATAATATAAACGAAACTCATGAAAAAAAAATCAACTAGATAGAGCATGAGCTTGTAACTCAGATATCTTTATTTGATCTACTTGACACAGATTTTTCAATATAATTTCCTCGTATATTGTATCTAAATGTCAGAGAAAATTTGGAAATGCATACGAATGTAAAAGGATTACCAACTGCTTTACGATCTGGCTATGCTGGGGTATTCATATAATTGGGATTTTCGTAATACATGGAAAAAGGGTAATCTTAATGTAAAGGCAAATCATGAAAAGTAGAATCAAGGAAGAATTTCAGTATATCAGAGTTTTGTAATATAATTTCCTGTACTTTAAATCTAAATGTGAAAGGAAATTTGGAAATGCATATAAATGTAAAAAGATAACCAACTGCTTTTATGATCTTCATATGATGGGGTATTCGAATAATTCGGATTTCTTTATACATGAAAAATGTGTAATCTTAATAATAATATTAATAATAATAATTAATAATAGCCTAATATTCCACTCCAAATTAAAAGGAAAATCAAGGAATAGGAAGTTCGTTTAATTTCAGTATATCAGAGATTTGTAATATAATTTCCTGTACATTGAATATAAATGTCGAAGGAAATTGGAGATTCATGAAGAATGAATTCAAAATTAACCAAATGCTTAATTTTTATTTTATATGTTGATATTTTTTATTTAATACATGAACAAAGTGTAATTTTAATGTGTACGAAAATCATGAAAAGGAGAATCAAGGAAGAGGGATTTCGTTGAATTTCAGTACCAAATTTAGTACACCCTCCCTTCATAATGCCCCCTCCTCCCCCCCCCCCCCCCCCCACTCAACTCTGAATAGAGGTAATGAAGGAACGTCTATACCATAAAGGCAATCTGCACTCGTACAGGTGCATCACACACGCACCAAGCAATCTGATCGCCCGTCATGTCACCTGCTTCCAGACTCCATTCTCACAAATTAAAAAGCAATTACTAGACGCAGGCGAATATAAAGATTGCATCGATTTGCATGTATCCATGGTTGGATTCTTGAATGATGTGCCCTATATTTTTCCCCTATTCAACTAAGTTCTTTCTTCTTCTTTTTTTCCTGCTAGCGCAAGGCGTACGTGGGTGGTATCGAGTAACTCCCAGAAGCGCATGCTGTATTTGTGGCACCTTCCAGCTGTGCAGGTATATATCATTACGTGTATATCCTCCGAGACCGCTCATCGAGGTTTTGGGGTTTTACACAATTTTCGATTTGAATTTCAGTTATTCTGAATGTCAATTTCATAATGTACGGAAGAGATTTTAACAAATTTCGAATCGAATTTCAATTTGCTACATGTTACGCGATTCACGAACGTGAATTTTATTTCATAGTTTATCGATTTGTATTTTGAGTCTGAATGTCAATTTGATTGAAAACGATTTACTTCGAGCTTTTACAATGTAGATTAGACTATGGAGTTTTAGATTCATATTTCCTTCCTCAGGCGTTATGGTTGACACATAGCAGAATACAAGCCTGTAACATGACCAAAGTACAGACTTGACATAACAAAGAATTCGAATTACAATTACTGCCTTCCTTTAAATTGTATTCGCAAATTGGGTTTCTTGTTCGTTTCTAACAATTATTAACGTTGTAGTGGTGAAATTTGATTTTCTCCTGTCAAACATCTGATAAAATGTCAAGAAATATAAAAAAAATGCTTATAGTAGAAACCAAAGATAGTAACAAATGTGAATAGTCCACGACTAAAACAACTAAAACTTGCTTACATAGTGATTCAAATCATGATCGTTTAATTAACGTCCTTCTTTATTGTACGTTTATATCCATCGTCTCTTGTACGTGGAATATTGTTATTAATTTCAAATATCAAATACTATTTTTAAAGTGATCATCAACAGATAAAATACCCCCCCCAAAAAAAAAAAACCAAAAAAAAAACCCCACCAAGATAGAGACAAGTATAGTTAGCGCAATACAACTAATCAACTGGATTTCAAAATGTATACCAGTTTATATAGAATTTCATATGAAAGTCAGTTATTTTAAAGCATTTGTCACCGCCACGTTAAATTAGGCTCATTCAAAATAATTGATTATTTCCAAGACTTTCACAAGCTTGTAAATTCATTAGGATGTTGGACAGTTGCAGCATCTCACTTGATTCTAGAAGGATATTTTTCAATACTGAATTTAGAATCTAGGCCCATATGTTGGCTATAATTATTGTTAGAGTATAGAGATGGTGTACACAGTACGTGGCAATTAAACCGGTCTAAAGCTATAATCTTCAAAGCCCTTGAATATAAAGTGTTACCGGAGTAATGGCTGTCCAGTAGATTGTAACATGAATATTAATGAGTATTCTTCTTCTTTCGTATATCGTGGCGGTGTTGTGGTATAGTGGTTCATTCACTTGACTCCGAACATGCTCAATCCCAGGGTTGAGGGATCGAATCCCAGCCCGGCACTTACGTCCTTTGACAAGGCCTTAATCCATATTTGCCACTCTCCACCCAGGTGTCAATTGGTACCTGGTATAACCTCAGGGATAATGATGACTACAGGGCCCTCGGGAAGAACAGCAAGGAAGCTGGTGAGGCCTCCCTGGGTAAACAAAATCATCATCATCATCATCATCATCACCATTATTATTTTTATTATTATTAATATTATTATTATAATTATTATTATCATAACGTTTTGCAGCTAAAGTGGCAAATCATGTTTGGAGAGCCACACAAAAGCATCACCTGACACAAGACACGGTCGTATTCCTAACACTGCTGCCGTCGGCTTCATCGGTTTCATCATCATCATAGGTGTCCATATTTTGCCAGCAGTACATAATCTTTTCATACATCCTTTATTCATGTACGACTTGGAGCATGATCCGCTTGTCGATGTGGGGGTTCATCACGGCAGCTCTCGGCGGCCACTCGGCAAATCTCACGGGCAATACACTGCTTGTTCCCATACCACTGATATCAGCGGTCATCGTGCTGTTGGTGAAAAACATCATCGGTGAGATCATCACCGAGTTCGTTCCGGATTCCTCGTCGGTGGATAACTTTCCGACGTCGATGACACTGATGGTAGTCGGTGTGTTGGGGACGTAGAAGTTGTTACCGTGGACATCGTGTGAGTTTTCCGCCATGCTGTTACGATATTGACGTCGCCATGTCAGGAAAACGACAGCGTTGACCAAGGCGACGATGACGAGGAGGCCGAGTGTGGCTAGGAGAGTCCAGATGTCGAGGTAGAAAGTCGACGTCTTTGTGAAATCGAACTCGAAGTGGACCGGACGTGGTTGTGGTTTTGTGAGGAGCCCCGTAGTTGAAGTCAGGTTAGATGCTGCTAACCCGCTCATGTTTGCCGATTTCTTGAATCTGGATTTGAGAATAATACAAAAATATGCATGTTTTGATAAACCTACAATACTTGATACGGTAAAAAAAAAAAGAAGACATGATGTTAATAATGAAACAACCTCTTTGTTTATTTGCCAGCCTTCTATACACATTCCGAGGTGTATCTTAATACTCCAATATTCTCTTATTTATCTTTTCCTGTTTTTATTGATGATAAATATTGTCGACAGACTTCCCGCTAACCGCGCAAAGAGAATACAGTCTTGAACGTTAACTCTAATAACATGTTACACCAAACAAATATATACCACAACTACCAGTATCAACACCATCACGGCAACACCACCAGCATCATTATCATCATCATCATCATCATCATCATCATCACCATCATCATCATCATCATCATCATCATCATCACCATCATCATCATCATCATCATCACCATCATCATCATCATCATCATCATCATCATCATCATCATTATCATCATCATCATCGTCATCATCATCATCATCACCAACACCACGGGTATCATCATCATCACCATCATCATCATCATCACCACAACCACCATCATCATCATCATCATCATCACCAACAACAGCCACAAGTACAAAATTCATCAAAACATACCTTGGTTTCAAATAAGTTATCCTCAAACAATATTGATTGTGATTTTATTCCAGAAATTTGTCCAAATATAAAGGTTATGTACGATCACCATAGATTAGGGCAAAGACCGGTCGCATCACTCTTCCCGATCAAGACATGAACCAGAAATAAGCTTCTCATCTTCTTCGCCTGTGTTAAGTAATGTTTTTGTAATATCACCAACGCCGCCGGCTTAAGTTTTAATCACGCCCCTGCAAAGCGCGATGAAAAATAAATCCTCTTAGCTTAGTACGAGTCGTCTCCCTACAGACTACGAGGACGACGCGGAAAAGATGAGGGAGGTTAATGAAAAATATGCTCCTTCTCAAAAAATTGAAGTTCGAGAGTGTAAAGATAATTCGATAATATCACAGGTGCAATGCTTAAGTTCAAAGTTGGTATCACTCGAAGTATAAATCATCTATAGATAAGGAAAGCAACATTTACGTTTTTCAGCGAGAGCAAAAATTAATATAGGAGCGTGCAACAGTCTCCAGAAGAAGAAAAGAATCCCCGCGAATTCTTTAAGTCAGACGACAAAAATTACTCATAATTATGCGATAACGAATATGCGATTGGTGTTAGTCCAATAGATACCAGAAATATGTATACACTGCAGAAGAAAAAAGTTCCTTGCAAAATCAAAAGACAAAATGTTGATGAATGATTGAAACGCGAGAGCTCATGAAAGCAGAACGATGAAACAAATATTCCCAGAGAGGAACCCTGTAAACGTCGCTAAACGTCGCTAGTACTATCTTCCGCACGCACTTTTTAAATGAGGACGATGTGAATTGTGATAGCAGCGACGACGGGGATGGTATTATTCTGATGCCGCGCACCTCTCTTCATCATCAATTCTCTCATTCGCACCCTACCCCCTTTGGCTTTCTACCGATGGGAGTGACAAACTGACAATTGTGATGGCAGATGTAAAAATAGGGTCAGTCCGAGAAAATCAAAACTAGCGTTCCGTCAAACACTAATAAAATTTGTCCCCTTTCCCTCTCTTACTTTTTGTTTTTTGGCGTCGCGTAATTAAAAATAAACAACAAGCAGGCTTTAGAAAGTAGGGTCTGGATAGTTAGGCACCCTATACTCACAAGTTTGGTCGGAACAAACAAGAGTGGACATTTGTAAATTTCAGAGCTTTCTGGCTGTATTTTCAAAACCCTTTTTTGGGCGGTTGAACAAATCTTTTAGATAAGGAAAACATTAGACATTAATTATCTGTAAATTTTGAGGCATTCCTACTTTAACTTAACCCCTTTTTAAAGATGTGAGAATTTTCTTTTCTTTTCTGTATATTATTGACTAACTTTGCTTCTAAAGCGAACAGCATGTCGGTAGAAATTACTCCTAAATGTTCTCACCCCCCCCCCCCCTCTCCGTCTAAATGTTCTAGAACGCCACGAACGCGAGGGTTTGCATATAATATTATTGCGTTAAATGGGGTACCCTATTTATTCACGTGTTATTAATAGCAATAAGGCTAATTTGATAATGGTAATATTCCTAATAACTCTTTCAGTTCCAGATATTAGCGTCTTTTCCAATTACCCCTCAAAGTGCTTCGCATCCCATTACCTCTGCCTTTAAATTGAATTACGATTCCCCACATTCAGTCCCGTGTACGCTCTCTCCTCTCTCTTCTCTCTTCCATAACAGTCACCAATTTACAGAAGCACCCTAACTATGGAGTACCATGGGAATAGCGATTGATGAGGGCACTAGTGTTATTGGGGCATCGAAAATATTCAATTTAATGAAGTTCACTTCAATGCCAGTGTAATTGGTTAAAAAACACATGAAAAAAGTCAGAAGACCAATGCTGTCATAATTATGTACAATAAAAACATCAACGTGTGCATACATTGTAGTGTATTACACACATAAAAATGTACATTATTTTCATAGCGATCAACTATAGACACAAAAATGTGTATGGTTTAAAACATAAAATGAAAAATAATAATAATTATATTTGCTTATATAGCGCCTAACACTTACTTTATCTTACATTACACTTACCGTATCGCTTTATCTAAGCGCTCTACAATAATGCAGCAATTGAAAATTACAAAATATGAAAAACAATATTTGAGTTGTACTTAAAATGACGAAAATAATTGCAAATCATCATCGCAATCTTAAGGTGATGTAAATTGGTACCTGGCAGGAATTAATTCCTTGAAATGCTAAAGCGCCGTAATGGCAGCACAACTAAAGCCCGGGTAATAATCTCCCAATTTGGAAGCGCTTAGAGACTTAATTGTAATTCGCGCTATATAAAAGCTGAGTATTATTATTATTATTATTATTATTATTGAATGAAGGAAGAGAGAGAGAGAGAGAGAGAGAGAGAGAGAGAGAGAGAAAGAGAGAGAGAGAGAGAAAGAGAGAGAGGGGAGGGGAGAGAGGGAGAGAGATAGAGAGAGAGAGAGAGAGAGAGAGAGAGAGAGAGGGGGCAGAGGAGCGAGTGTATGTACGGTACATAATGTTGTGTACGGGTCCAATTGTTTACTTTTCGCCTTGCCTTCCTCCTCTCCTCTTCTTAATTCTCTCTTTCCATCTTTTTTATTTCGCACGGTCTGGGGAGGGGGCAGGTGCCCCCGTGCATCCCGTAGCTACGCCACGGTCGAGCCCACAATAAAATTCTCATCCTAACAGAGCGCGAAAAGCTGTGATAATTGCATTCATGATGGTTATTTTCCTTGTGCCTTGTTTCGGACTGATAACCTGAGAATCATTAGTCAAGATTTCAAACTACTTTACCTCTAACAAAATACCAGAGCAGAAGAATCTTGCGAATTCAATTTTTTCCCGATATGGAAAATTCATTAAAAAAAAAAAAGATCCCGCAACCTTTGCCCTTTTACATGGGAAATATAAAGACCAATGTATTAATCCGAGGATGTAGCAATGATAAAGAAAATTAGGAGCATATAATGAGAGGGATCAGTGGCGGATCCAGGGGGGGGGGTTGGGGGGGTTGCAACCCCCCCCCCCCTTGGGCGGCCCCAAAAAAAAAAAAAAAAAAAAAAAGGAAAGAAAAAAGAAAAAAAGAAAGAAAAAAAGAAAGAAAAAGAACGCACGCTGGAGAGAAACCCTTTCAAGTGCAAATATTGTGAGAAGATATTCAACTCATCTGGTAACTTAACCAAACACATGATAACTCTGGATATAACTATGTATTAAACTGTTACTTGATTTAAAAAGACGTTATCATGCACTGCTTTTTATGGTCTCCATTGTGTTAATAGATGCCAGGAAAACATCACTTACGGGGTTCAAATAAACACCCCCCAAAAAATCGGCTCGCCGCTTCGCGGCTCGTGGACGATGCTCCGCATCGTCATTATTTTGGTCAAACCCCCCCCCTTAGCAAAAAGCTAGATCCGCCCCTGGGGATATTTAAAGACCGTCACCACTACTGGGCAAGAAGGGATTAGACCACACAGCGAGCCATCGAGGTCACTGTGACAGGTGGCTATGTCATTAACTCAGCTCTCATTTAACATAAGAAAAAGAGGATCATGGGGGACCAACAGGCACCGATTGTGGAAGTTTTCTATATAGAGGGAGCAAGTAGCTACAAGTATGGCAGTGTGCCTTTAAGGCTAGTATGCAATTGTAAATCCCCCTCCCCAGCCCCCATCCCAGGAATGGCAGTTATAGAATAAAAAGGATCACGCGAGATTATATTTGTGAAGGTAACCTCTAACGGTAATAGAATAATCCTCTTTTCAAGTTTTATTTCGGCGTTGGGTATTCATTTCAAATGTTAGCTTTGTATTCTGATCAGCCACTTAAATGTTTGCTGTTATTGTTGTTTTTTGATGATTTTCAAAATAAAGATTTTTTAAAAACATTTTTAAATTGTGGAATGATCTCCATAGTCTTAAGCGCTTCCCAAATCATGGTCAATATTTCATCATATTTTTCACAAAATGCGATTTTTGAAATATTGATTATTAAAAAGCTTTTCAAGGAAACGTTTCAAAACGATAAATAGTTATCCCGTCAGCGTAGTCTCAAACGCTTGCTCCGTTCACCATTGACTTGAATGTTCCTCGGATTGTGCACTAATTCTCCAAATCCAAAATAAAATCTGTCGGCTTCATCATCATCATAATAGGTGTCCATATTTTGCCAGCAGTAAATAATCTTTTCATATTTTCATCCCTACCCGCTCCCCTACCCTTTGCCCGCGTGAACCCGTTGCTGTAACTTGTTTGATATGGTAATGAATATGACCGGAGGGTGATTGGCCATACGTCAGCTAGCCATAGCTCCGCCATAGCTCGCAGCCATCAAACAGCAGGCCAGATGTCAAGAATGAATTGACATTTTACTTCTATATTCCTCTTCAAATGCTCCGTTTCAACTGCCAACAGTGTCTCTAGGGTTTTCCTTATAGCGGCGAAGCGCAACAATAATATTAGTTCGTCACGATAAAAATGATGATGCAAGAGCAAGGGGAAGAAGTGAAGAAGAAGGAAAAAAAAAAAAGATTTATCATATTTTTAGGTTGAAAAAGGAAACAACAACACAATAAAGGGCACTTTATTTCCGTGTACTTAAGATAATAAAGCCATATATGTTTTTTTAATTGTTTAATTGGGGCGCGGGCCGTTTGTGTCCACTCCTACCCCGTAAATCTACCAGTGAGATGTATGAACATGAAAGTATAGACCAAATCGGTTAAAATGCTTCGTCTTCCATTATAGCTGGGCCCATCTAAGAGCATTTGAAAAGATTATTCAATATCGTAGGTGAATGGCCATTCCTGAACTAAAGCAGGAATAATATTATTCACGTATTATTCAGCATTCTCGATGTCCCCCATGCAGTAATTAATGACTCCTGACGCTTTCATGTTCAATTCTCCGAATCAGTGTCTACGCGTGGGTTGTGATAATTCTGGAAGTGGGAACGCACCACCTTGTTGCCACTCCAAGGCGGAAACAAAGTGAAGTCTAAACGATTACCGGGCGATAAAGGGGAAACATGGTTACAGGCGGGTCGCGATTGCTGATTGCCCCTATGCGTTCACACAATGTCAGGACATCAGCTCAAGTTGTGCTTATGACGTCCCCAATTTTCTATTTACGAATTTACGTGACCATATACATATTAGAAAGTCATATATGCGTGATGATGTATACGGAAAATAAATGAACATCAAATATAATAAAAATCAGTTTGTTGAGAAATATATATCTTTACATTTAAAGAAATTATCTATTCAAGGACATCAGCTCAAGTTGTGCTTATGACGTCCCCAATTTTCTATTTACGAATTTACGTGACCATATACATATTAGAAAGTCATATATGCGTGATGATGTATACGGAAAATAAATGAACATCAAATATAATAAAAATCAGTTTGTTGAGAAGTATATATCTTCACATTTAAAGAAATTATCTATTTTTGGCAGGCTGTCATTCTGCGACCTGTGATGGAGATTTTGTTGTTTAGGCTATTTATTTTCATAATCGGTTATAAAAAGCAGACTCGCTGATTGCATTTTTCAAAGGTTAAATGATAAGAAGATGCCTTTTCAAATGCATAGACTATAAGTAGATATTGTTTCCTCTAAAATCATTATTTAGAGGGGCACATATACAGTACCTGCCCTATAGCTACGACCATAGGCGCCGGAAGTGGGGGGGGGGGCAGGGGGGGCAGTTGCCCCCCCAGTCAAAAAAGTGGGGGGGCAAAACGCATTTTTGCCCCCCCAAAACGCCCCCCCCTCCAAAAAAAAAAAAAAAAAGCAGTAAAGGAATAAACATGGTTTGTATTTTTAACCCAAAAGAACATAACAATAATAAAAACCTGAATTAAAGCACATATACCATTCCATTCAAAGAAAAGGAAAGTTCACAGGAATTAAATTTTTATAAACATTGCGCATGCTACCTATACGGTTTATAATAGCGATACGCGCATATCGTGGACATATTGTGCGAGAATGGGAAAACGTGTCTGTTTTTTTGGTTTTGTTATAGGGGTGAGAAGACATGAGCCCCTGAACGCTGGCGTACTGATGGGGGGGGGGGGGGGGTATATCTATACGATACCAGTGATTTACACATGTTGCTGTTATGACATGATTTTCCGGTATTTTTTCTCCATTTTTTTTTAAGTCATACCTTTTTATGCGTTTGTTGGAAAATAAGAAATTCCCAAATTACAGTCGGGCGAAAAATACGCTTATTTAGAAGCCTTTATGACATGGTCTGCAAAGTGGCTGGGCTCGAGCCCCTCCCCCCTCACTTTTTGAAAAAGTATGTTAAAGAGAAAAAGAAAGAAAGACGGAGAGAAAAAATAAGTGACCTGCCAATGTCACAAATAAGGCATAAAAAATGCTCATCTGACCGTAATTAAATGCCTAAAACCCCAGAGCTTACGGGTGCTCCGCCCCCGGACCCCACCAAGGGCCATAAGGCGGGCCCCTGGATGCTCATCTGACCGTAATTAAATACCTAAAACCCCTGAGCTTCCGGGGGCTCTGCCCCCTGGACCCCACCAAGGGCTCTAAGGCGGGCCCCTGGATGCTCATCTGACCGTAATTAAATACCTAAAACCCCTGAGCTTCCGGGGGCTCTGCCCCCTGGACCCCACCAAGGGCCCTATAAGGCGGGCCCCTGGATGCTCATCTGACCATTATTAAATACCTAAAACCCCTGAGCTTCCGGGGGCTCTGCCCCCTGGACCCCACCAAGGGCCCTATAAGGCGGGCCCCTGGATGCTCATCTGACCATTATTCAATACCTAAAACCCCTGAGCTTCCGGGGGCCCTGCCCCCTGGACCCCACCAAGTGCCCTAGGGCGGCCCCTGGTTGCTCATCTGACCGTAGTTAAATACCTAAAACCCCTGAGCTTCCGGGGGCTCTGCCCCCTGGACCCCACCAAGGGCCCTATAAGGCGGGCCCCTGGATGCTCATCTGACCATTATTAAATACCTAAAACCCCTGAGCTTCCGGGGGCTCTGCCCCCTGGACCCCACCAAGGGCCCTATAAGGCGGGCCCCTGGATGCTCATCTGACCATTATTCAATACCTAAAACCCCTGAGCTTCCGGGGGCCCTGCCCCCTGGACCCCACCAAGTGCCCTAGGCCGGCCCCTGGTTGCTCATCTGACCGTAGTTAAATATTAAAACCTCTGAGCTTCTGGGGGCTCCCCCCCCCCCCTCTGGAACACGTCAATGGCCTTAAAGAGGCCCCTGGATGCTCATCTAACCGTAATTAAATACCTAAAATCCCTGAGCTTCCGGGGGCTCAGCCCCTTGACACCCTGCCGAGGCTGGACCCCACGCCAATTTACGCTCTACCTGATCGTTAATACTTCACTTTGAAAAACGTTCCGCGGGACCTGCATGTAACGTGTAAGACTGGTGGTGATGCAGATTTTTCGTCTGCCCCCCCCCCCCTTCCGAACGTTTTTTCTCATTACGTCACTGCCCTCGGAAGGTGAGCCCCCTGGAATGTTTGCCCCCCCAATCCCAAACTGCTTCCGGCGCGCCTGGCTACGACAATATTTCTATACATTATCATCAGTGATTCATTATCTGTCTGTTGAGCTCTCTCAGTCCACCCCACCTCTTTTCATTCCAATGTATCTCTCTCATTTTGCTTTTGCCTAATGTGTGATTATATATTGAAATTGCTAATTGTATAAGCGGTTTCAGAAGATAGCCCGCATTATTAATAATGATTGTGTTTACCCAGCTAGGGAAGCCTCGTCAGCATCAATGCTGTTCTACCCGAAGGCCTTGCAATTATTATTACCCCAGCAATTATTTTCAGGTACCCATTTACACCTGGGTGGAGAGTGGCAAATGCGGATTCATGTCTTGCCAAAAGACGTTAGTGCCGGGCTGGGATTCGAACCCTAAACCCTCGGATTGAGAGTCAAGTGAATGAACCGCTATACCTTGACACCGCCACATTGATAAGGATAAGGATCGAAAGAAAATAATAAATTACGTCCATGGTTAAAATTAAGATCAAATTCCTAACTAAAACAAGGAAGTACTTTGAAGATGAAAATAAACAAGACATTTGAGAATAAATGAATGTAGAATAAGAGAGGGCAATGAAGAATGGAACCAGGGAAAGATCGGGGAAGGGCCGGGAGATAGGGGATGGAGAGAGAGAAGGGTAGATGTAAAGAAAGATTAAGAAAGAGATAAAAAAAAGAGGAGATGGAGAGAGAGAGAGAGAGAGAGAGAGAGAGAGAGAGAGAGAGAAAGAGAGATAGAGAGAGAGATATAGAGAGAGAGAGAGAGAGAGAGAGAGAGAGAGAGAGAGAGAGAATCTAAAAAAGTGGGAAAAGAGGGAGGGATGATGAACAGAATTACAAGAAAAGCGACAACAGAAGAGAGATACTTGTGCAGCCAGATAATTGGCTAAAAAAGATCAAGAAAATGTGCTCATTCCATCTTTCATTTCATTTCTTTCATTCCATTAATTAAACATTAATAAAATCATCACAATGTAGTCCTAAAATTAAACATAGGACACGAATATCTGAAGCAATGTAAGTATTTTTCCATTTCGTCAACAAAAAATTCCAATCGATATATAAATAATGTAGAGAAATAGCAACCGTTCAGCTGCTTTAAAAAAGCAAAAATATCTGTAATATATTTTAATGAGTAAAAGTAAGCAGTTCATATTGTGTGTTAATCACACGTTATAAACTGCTAAACATCCATAAACTGTATGGATGTTTATGAAATGATATGAGTTAGCGTTGTGAAATATTGTAATGTATAAGTTGAAATAAATAAAAAGAAAGAATACTTTTAAGAAAATAGAAGCTGAGAAACTGCAACAATCAGAAGTTTTATGTGCGACTTATTTTTGTTCTGTTTGGTCGAGGAGGACGACAATCGTGTTCTCAATTCATCTGTTAAATTGTAAACACATTGTAAAATATTTTACGTGATTGGGGAAAAATCAAACAATGATCAAACAAAATAGAAAGAAAAGGGGTGAAATTAAATCACACTTCGTTTTTGTTCAGGGAAGTGATCGAGCATTTGGCGCTCAGTATACACCATCGTTCCTACGGGGAAATCGAGAGGGCACAGTGCTAATGTGAACGAATCCCTCACGAAAACATTTAATCTGCCCATCCCCGAGGGTTTAGAATACTTGAATTTCCTTGCTCGCTTTTGACTTGGCGACTAACATTGTAACGCAGTTGTTCCGCCAATGAATATGGGAGGGTATCTGGTATCTTGTGTAGCATATTTATAGAAAACATCAGAAAGGTCTGTTTTGTAAACCGAACCTCCTCTATTTTGCTCTCCTCATAATTTGTACATGTTATTGACTCTCTGAGGCACTTTTATAGTTTAGGGGTTCATATACTTGACTTTCAATCGAGAGGTTGAGGGTTCGAATCCGAGCCCGACAATTATAATAGATAAATAATAATAGGCATTTCTATAGCGCCGTCTATCTAGAAATTCTATTCCGAGGCGCATTTATTATTACCCTGGCTTTAGCCTAGGTGCCATTACAGCGCTCAAGCATTTCAAGGAATTAATTCCTGTCAGGTACCCATTTACATTGGGTTGAGTGTGGCAAATGTAGATCAATGTCTTGCCAAAGGACATTGGTGCCGCGGCGGGGGGCGGGACTCGAACCACGGACCTTGTGAGCGACGTATCCACTCGACCACGACACCTCGACAATGTCCTTTGGCAAGCCATTAATCTCAATTTGTTACCCACAACCCAGCTAAAATAAATTGGTACATTGCAAGGTATCATGGTATAGTGGTTCAATCATTTGACTTTCAAATATTCAATAATATTATAATCAGCTTGAGCAAGTCACAGTATTAATTAATTGACTGATCACACGCCTGCGTCTCTGTGAATTTAACCACTTCGCATCGCTCAAGTTCACTCCGCGAACCCACAAGCGGTCGCGTATAAAACACAACACATAACGCTAACGAAAATTAATGATGTACAAACATGACATGCCAAATATTTCTATTTTTCTTCATTAATGCTGCGACCATTCCTTCAAATATAAATCATATTCTTTGTATTTATCACTTTCACCGACTGTATCACTCAACTACATAGTTTACCAATCGCATCGAACACAGACAAGAGGTTAAAGCAAATCTTGAGCTCTGGTATGGGAAATGTATGTCGAGGGAACATGGCTTTAATTCATTCTGGATGGTTTATCCTGCAGTAGATTGATTGTTCGAACCAGTAGAATAAAAACAAACTCACAAAAGCTTGCTAGAAATCATCTTCAATAAAAAAAAAAAAAAACTCTCATTTGCACATAGTGCCGCGGGCCTAATACCTTGATTTCCGTATCTTTTTGTGCTCATTACTCAGCCCTATATACATTTTCTACCAAAATCGTTTGGCACATGTAATTTATTTGTAATCTTGAACAATCAGTGTGAGTTTTGTTGGATTCTATGAGAATTTATTTTCTATCATTACCAGAACTCGAGCTTATCTTTAAAGAGTTGTTTGGAGTTGGGATTTCTTCAAAGGGAGTGGAGACTGAGCATTCATTTTGATGACTCATACTATGTTTAGCATGTAGAATTTTGGAGTATTACATTTCCTCACAGTAGCTTATTTATTTCGCTACCCCTCTCCTCCTTTTTCTTTCTCTCTTCTCTACCCCTCTCTCTTTCTCTCTCTCTCTCCATCTTGCCCCAACTCTTTCTCTCTCTCTCTCCCCCTCTCTCTCTCTCTCTCTCTCTCTCTCTCTCATCTTCCTCCTCCACTTCCATAGGTCTTGGGTCGCTTTGCCTCTATCCATTACCATAAATTGCCACAAGAAGAAAAATAAAACACTTAAACTATTGTCATCCTCCATTACCGTGTCTGCGACGAATTCCCCCAACAACATTGCATTGCTTTGAATTTGGTTAAAGGACGTCATTAGGCCTTCATAAATGGATATTGTCAACCGATTTAGCGAGTAATGTTTCGTTTAAAAGCAGATTTGTGAGAAAGTGGAAAAAGAGTAAAATGCGAACCTTCCACCAATACATTATATCCCTTGCAGTATATTTTTAAAAGCCGAATTGTGCATGTATGTCGCAGGGTCAGGGCGGCGATTTCTGTTATTGACCGGGGGGGGGGGGCGAAATGCAATTTTTTTTTACAAGGATGTTATGCGAGGGAGCGAGATTTTTTTTGCAATTTTATTAGTCTAAACGCTGCACTCTTGGGCCTTCCGGAGCCTAAAAGTGTGTTGCAGTCATTATTCAGTATATACTATACAATTTGTTTTGCACTTTTTCAAATTTCTAGGGGGGACGATCCCCCCCCCTAAAAAAATTGAGGGGGGGGGGACGTCCCCCCCCCCGGGATCGCCGCCCCTGCGCATGGTCATACTAGTGCTACGCCTCTCTTGTATAGTACCATACGTTTAAATCATAATTATAATGACTGTCAGGGGCGGCGATTCGGGGGGGGGGGACGGGGGAGACACATTCCCTCAATGTTTTAAGGGGGGATCGTCCCCCCCCCCCCCCATGAAAAAATGAAAAAGTGAGAAAAAAAAGTGTATAGCAAATACTGACTAAAAATTTCAACAAACTTTTAGGCTCTGGAAGGCCTAAAAGTGCAGCGTTTAGACAAATAAAAATGCAAAAATCTTCTCGCTCGGAAGCTACGCTCCCTCGCATAATATTCTTCAAAGAGTACAGTAAATATTCTAGAAAAGTGTTGTGTGAAAAAGGTATATTGCTTGTGTTTATACCATTGTTTTGCTAAGAAATGTAATTTGTTAATACATGTACAACAACATTTCTAAACCCTGTGAGGGGGAAGGTATACTTCCGTTCACTATGCTCCCTCACCCTGGTGCAATGATGGGGGGGGGGGGGGGTTGGGATAGTTGCCCCCCTAATATTTCTAACTCGATACCAGTGATTTACAAATGTTGCTGAAATGGCATGTTTTTTTCCCTGAGCTTCCGGAGCCTCTGCCCCCTGGACCCCACCATGGGCTCTAAGGCGGTCACCTGGATGCTCATCTAACCGTAGTCCAGAATCTGCACGGTCCTTTATAATTTCCCTACACTTGATTCAAGCCGTCGAAGATGGCGTTATCAACAAACTCATAATTATGCTCACAAGCCCAGCCTTTCGCCGGGCGGCGCGTTTCCGTTTTACACCCTGCCCTAGGCTTTTCGGCAAGAAATTACACGAAACATGCTGTATCCGAAGTCTAAGTTTGTTTATATCGACGTCAAGAATAGCGAAGCCAAAGCTTATGCGAGGGTCTTCTTGTTCAAGACGGTTTTCCCCGATATATTATTGTTTTGTTATCGCTGGGCTAAATTTTGCGAGCTGATCACGCATCCTCACGCTCTTAGAGTATTGCGTATTAATGGATAAAAATAAATGATACGACTAGGAAGATCAACTAGTTAGTATAGAGAGTTAGCTAGCGCTACGTGACGTTTTCAGAGTTCTGGTGGTGTGCAGAGCGCCGAGGCAAGATGTGGACGACTAGACTCCAAATACCAGTCGGTTTGTAAAATTTTATTGGAGAAAAGCCTAGGGCAGGGTGTAAAACGGAAACGCGCCGCCGGGCGTCCTAATTTCATGATCACGCCATCATCGGCTGGGAGCAAGTAAGTATAGTAGGGAGAGGTTAGCGTTGGTGGTGGAGATCAAAATTAAATAGGCCAGATTTTCGCCGGGCGTCCTAATTTCATGATCACGCCATCATCGGCTGGGAGCAAGTAAGTATAGTAGGGAGAGGTTAGCGTTGGTGGTGGAGATCAAAATTAAATAGGCCAGATTCTGGACTAATCTAACCGTTGTTAAATGCCTAAAACCCCTGAGCTTCCGCGGGCTCCGCCACCTGGATGCTCAGTTGACCGTTATTAAATGCCTAAAACTCCTGAGCTCCATGGGGCTACGCCCCTTGCCCCTGGACCCCAGGCCAATTTACGCTCCACTTGCTTCGCTCTACCTGATCGAAAATACTTTAGCCCCCCCCCCCCCACTTTGAAAAACGTCCCGCAGGGCCTGCATGCACCATGTAAGAGTGGGGATGCAGATTTTTTTCTCCCCCCCCCCCCCTTTGCTCATTATACGCCACTGCTCCCCGTCCCTCGCATTTCGTCCTCCCCCCTTCGGTCATGAAAAGAAATCGCCGCCCCTGATGACTTATAATTATATTATTATAAATATCATAATTTTCATGATTATCATCATCATAATTGATTATTCTTCTATTTTTTCTTCTTCTCATAGTCATCTTAAATGTTTCACATGGTTCTCTTAGTGACCATCACTCTTTATCTCTCCATCCATTACCCCCCCCCCCTCCCCCCCCCCCAAAAAAAACCCTCTTTCTCTCTCTCTTCGTAATTTCAACCCTGTCATGCTCCTAGCCGTACTCTCTAGATCCACATCGTCTCCTGTTCTAACACTGTTCTGACTAACGGGATGTTTTATTTTCCCCGATTCCGTTTTTTTGTATTCTGTTGTTTTTTCTTATCGCCCTTTTTGTTTGAAGCCTTGATGTAACAAAATGTGATTTAACAATTTTCACAAGGTTCTAGTGCATTTTCGATTCCCCCCCCCCCCCCCCCCCCTTTCAGAATCTCCTTTCGGTACCTCAATCTCTACACTCTCTTTCTCATTCTCTCTCATATTCTCTCTCTTTCTCTCTCTCTCTCTCTCTCTCATTCTCTCTCATTCTCTCTCGTTCTCCCTCTCTCTCTATAGAATATCTTTATTCATTTTTTTTAATATACAAATTGTTTCCGGATTAAATAACGTCTTAAAATATGAATCGATACAAAATAAAAGCAGAAAGTGCAGTTAGAAGGCAATTCATGTATAATATTTTATCATTGAAATCAAAGACAAATCAAAAGAAAATCAAATAACATTTCTTTGGGCAGAGATTCAAATGCAACATTTTGTACACCACATTTTGTACACCACTGATAGTCAGAGAAGTACATGTACCTCATTGAGCACACTTTTGTAAAAAAAAAGAAAAAGAAAAAGAAAAAGAAAAAGAAAAGGAAAAAAAAACACAACTTATTAAGTCAGAATAAAAAGCCATTACAATGTCACATTCGTTTGTTCTATTGTTAGGAAAGTACATTCATCCTTTTAGGAAAATAAAGAAAAACAAAAATTTAAAATAAACAGACTTGCTCAGCAAACGTCAGAATGAATTACAAGTAGGAGAATTTTATACATATAACTTAAGTTTGGTGTGGATAAGGGAGGGAGGAGGGGTGCATTTTAGACTACGATATTTTATGTACTTTCCACTCAAGATCTTTCCTGATCATTTTCACATCTCCAACATTCAAAAAGAAACAAAATTTAATGCCCTTCAAACCCTTTAAACTTTTTGATTCCTAGGTGAGGTTTTTCTTTAAACGCCACATTCTAATGTCTGGAATTGTGTGATTATGTCTTGCAATTAAAGCCCCACTGTACTACTTGTAGCTACTTGCGCCCTCTATATAGCCCCTCATGATCCCCTTTTTCTTATCTTAATTGGAGCTGATTTGATGAGATAACCACCTGTCAGTGACCTTGCAGGGAGGTCTAATCCCTCCTAGCTAAACTAGTGCAGAGGGGCTTTAAATGTACTTGGTTGTGACTGAAAGGCATAACAGGAAAAAGTCTGTCTGGAGCCAGAAGGGCTTTAACTCTGCGTTTACAGTTTATGATTTAATAATTAATATGCTTCTGGCTCTAAAGAGAATTGGCCTGCTGAATAAATAAAGAACAAAATCAAGAAACATAAAGAATGAGAACAGACAAAATAAATCTAGCAAAGTTTGCTTTTAAATATAATGCAAGAGATGGAGAAAAGGAGAGAGGGGGAAATCACTATCAGCAAACACTTAAACATACATTCAGAAAACATCATAAGTGATCGATATCAACTTTGGAATGTGAAAGCAAATTTATTTATATTTACATCATTCCATACTATCTACATAATATACAGATTTATAGACAGTTTATGCAGGTTATTTATAAAATAACTTATGTGCGGGTACGTACCAACAATTTTTATAATGAAATACATTACCTTGAAGAGAACAAGCACCAAAGAATTCACGCTGCAAATGACCAATGTAGTAGGAAGCTTAATATATCCTACATTTCTCAAACTCCTGAGTATTATTTATGGTACTTCTTAATATCTAGTACAAAGTGACGGAAACAATATAAGTCCATTGTGCTGGGCAGCGAAAGAAACATCATAGAAACACAGAAGCATCATTTTTAAGTTTTAACAAAATGAATTTTTGTGACATCTTGACAGGAATTGGTGGATGGTGTCATTTTTTATGGCTGTCCTTTTCATGGGAATCTAAATATTTGTGCTTAATTAGTCTGCTAAGCTTTCATCAATAAGAAACATCACCAAAATATTATGATTTTTTGCTACTGCAGAGAACAAGTATTTAAGAAAGAAAATTATCTGAAGAACCATCTGCAAAACTTTCTCAAATCACTGACTGATCACTGATCATAGTATTTCACTCATCAAAACCTGAAAGCAATTCCTCCGCAAGCAACAATAAATAAGATCCATAATGCTCAAAGCTTTCTTCTCATCCTGGCACAATTTTGGATGGTATTCTAAAAACAATAACATTAATGCTAGTGATAGGTATGCTGATTGTCTCAAGAAAATTTAATCACAAGTCTCCGGTTAATCCTCCGTACAAAACTGGCTGTGACGCAGTATACGTGTGTAGCAAAGAAAAATAACTGGGGGGTGTTTCACAAAGATTCTAAGTCGAACTTAACTCTCAAGTTGGAATTAAACATTATGGAGAGCTATTTGTAGCCTTTAAAAAAAACTTATTCAAAAATAAAAATTCAAGTATTTTAGAATTTTTACAAATTCCACATCAAAGACATGAAATCTCCTGATAATAGAAATATAAATGATTTCAATCAACATTTTATGCCTTAAAGAAAAAACTTTTACAAAATATTTTCAAAGATGCTAATGTCTTTCCATAATTGTTAAGTCCAATTTAGAGATAAATTCAACTTAGGATCTTTGTGAAACACTCCCCTGGTTGTTCAATTTCAAGTCATTATGACAATGAACAATTCGTCGCTGTTTTCACGAAGTGACGGTAGTGAAAAAAAATTGCATTCACTTTGCGTTACGATTTTCCTCACTACCGTCACTTCGTGAAAACAAGGACGAATTATGACAGTGCACTGACACATAAGATAGCATAGCATAGTTTTCCAAGACACAGCCCCCTGAAGATATCAGAAAATGGAAACAACTTTGGAGTTTGGAGGTCCTTAATCTTGTTCCATGACTTCTACTTGTATATTGGTGATGTTCTCTGATGACGTAGTCTCCTCCTCCTCCTGGACCACCAGCATCATCTCTTGACCGTCTTCCGTGTGTATGGTGCCATCGGACATCACCATGGACACCGTTTGACCGTTGTCCACCACCTCGTCCCCACCACTGGCCGACAGGGTGATCTGATTGCCCTGCGAGTCCTGGAGTCCGCCGGCGGTGGTGGTGATGATCATGCTCCCGTCTTCGGTGGTCAGGGTTCCCCCGTTGGCGGCGGCCTGGAGGGCCAGTTGATGGGCCTCCTCCTCGGAGATGGCGTGGACGGAACCGTCCGGCTGGGTGGCCAGGTTGATCACCACCATGCTCGTTTCTCCGTTCTCGTTCTGCAGCGTGGCCTGCATGGTGGAGAGGCCTTCTTGACCGGATGGATGCAAGATGACCTGGGTACAGTTAAGAATACATCGTGTTAACTAAATAGATTCCACACATCAGTTCAACTCTTTGTAAGACAGAGCCCGGAACTGCATAATTAGGTTGATGCGGTCATTCACTGTAATATTCAGGGATCATCAGCTCATCAGATGATGGGCACATGCATGAACACAGCATTAAAAACACAAACAAAATCAAATCTTTACAATGCTCTGTAATCCATGGTGTCAACCCACCCCTTCCCCCCAACCTGTTCCTCTCCATCCCATTCACAAGCCTATAAATTGAGAAACTTCCAAATAGTTACCTGTGCATTCTCTGCGGCTAGCTGCTGCAGCACAAGGGCAGCCTGTTCACTGGTGGCCCCCTCCATCGTGATCTCTGTAGCGCCGCCCATCAGAACGTTGCCCTGCTCCGTACCGTCTCCCTGCATGCCTGCAGCCTGAGCTTGGGCCTGGGCCATGGCCTCCTGGATGGCTGCGGAGGCAGAGTTGGTAGCGAAGGTGGTGCCATCGGCCAGCTGGAGATACTGGGTACCGGCTTGGATATCATTAGACATGGCCTGCAGGGGTAAGACATCAATTAACATCTTAAAGTGACTCAGTAACATTGCATGAGACTCTGGATTTAGCTCATGCTGCAATCATAATCATAAGCCTTGAGGTCAGTTAGGAATCCCATGACTTTTACAAGCCGATCGGCCGTCTGATTATCAAGATATTTATGATTAGAAATCGAAATTTCATTTTGTGTTTTCCTAACGGTTTTGATAACACTACATTCTATTGGGGAAAATGAGTATGGGAAAACCGGTCACTTTGGATTTTTACTTTGCACTTCATGATCATTTTGAAGCGCAATTATTTTTAGGGCTTCACTATTACAACATATTACAGACACTGATAACACGTAGGGCCGTGCATCTCAGATTTAACATTGTTAAACGATGCCTCTAAGGTAGCAGTGTAACATGATATTTGCCTAAAAAGGATCACAGAATGCCGATACGATCACTGACTATTTAGCAAATAAAGGGAATGATGGACATTAGCCCATCAAGTGTACGCATATTTGTGTTAGTAGTTCTGGGTGTATGTGAATTCCATGGAGTTGTAATCTCAACTAAATTTTACAAATAATAACTAACCATTCACTTCATGAAAATTAAGTTAGAGAAAAACTTAACTAATTTGGGTTAAATATCAAGGAAGCTTGTGAAGGATCATTTGGCTGGAGAAAGTCCAAATTGGTATCTTATTTGAAGGTCTGTATGAGCTTAAACAACAGTAACTAGAACAATAACTGTTTATCATTTGGCGTTGTAAGTTCTTAGAAGATTAATGTACATGCACGTTAAAGCCTATCTGCACTAGTTTGGCCAGGAGGGATTAGACCTCCCTGCATGGTCACTGAGAGGTGGTTATCTCATCAAATCAGTTCTCAATTACCATAAGAAAAAGAGGACCATGGGGGACCAACAGTCACCACTTAGGCATTGTTTGCTATGTAGAGGGCGCAATACCTGTAGCTATTAGTAGTGCAGTGGGGCTTTAAAAAGAACTTTGACCGCTTACATAAGAAGCGAGACTAACCTGTTGAGCTGCTTGCTGGACAATGTCTCCTGCATCAGTCGTATGAACAACTTGTGTTTCATCTGCAGTGATTTCAACAGGCACCTACACCATTGATAAACAAATAATTAAACAGAAGGAATCATAGTCAGGGGTGATGTGAGCACTGAAGAAAAAAAAAATCCCTTGAGTAAAACAGAAAGAAAAGAGGATTCGGGGGTAAAAAAATGGCATCTAACATCATTCCGCTCTTTTGAGTGAGAAAATTGGGGAAAAATGGGGAAAAAATGGGGAAAAAATAGGGAAACAGAAAATAAGGGGAAAAATTAGGAAAATAGGGATAAAATCAGGTAGAAAAAAAAAATTGTTTTTTTTTTTATTTTTAATCGGGTAATTATCAGGCCTGCATAGTACTTGTATCAATTATACATTGCATATCTTTGTTCTCAAAGGAAACCTACCAATCTAATCTGTTACTTGGGTAGGTATAGAGTGATCCATTAATTCTTATTTGTGTGTCTTTACACATGTACATGCATGAGTTCATTTTCACTTACATTTATAGAGGGTACTAAAGGTAACAACAAATAAACTCTAGGAAATGAAAAGCTGTCCAACTAAATCTTCCAAATATACAGCCTCGTTCATACGCGATGCAGTAAACTATCTAAAAAGCGGTAACTGCTGCGGCGAATGTTGGAAGCATGTGTTGCACTTTTTTTTAATAATACACAGGTAAATGAATATGCTTAGGATCCTTTGTTGCAATCCTCTGTTCATTCCACTTCTCCTTCATTTGTACATGCAACATGTTTTAATTTTGCCCAGATCTTGGAAAGGAGACTTACATATTCGCAGCGGAATAGTCATGTTTTTTATGTATTGTTATCATCTTGCCTGGAAATAAAATGAATAAAAATAAATAAATTAAGAGCTCACATTTTGTAGGTTATCAAGAGCAATCAGAGCTTCAGCCGTAATGTCCCCATCGGCCAGCGTCGGATCAGGTTCGATGGACACCACCACGTTCTGTCCTTGAATCTTGACCGCTCTCTCCATCGGCCACGGAACCTTGATGGTCACCGTCTCCTCTATAGGGGGCGCCGCGTCGATCTGCTCCCCCCGCAGGATGTGACGCTTCTCGTGGCCCTTCAGGTAGTCACTCCGGGTGAAGCAGTTGCTGCAGTAGCGACATCTGTACAGCTTGGCACCTGGATATGGATACAAATTAAGTGAAACTATTTTGTTAATTCTGCAGATAAGCTTCTACATAGCATCACTTCATGGAACATGAGGTGTTGTGGACTAGTGGATAAGCCACCTGACTGCAGATCACAAGATACGGGGTTCAAGTCCCGCTGTGGCACTGATGTCTTTTGGCAAGATGTTAATCTACATTTGCCACTCTCCACCCCGGTGTAAATGGGTACCTGATATGCTTGAGCGCTAGTTACTTTGGCAGATCGGCTACGACCAGGGTAATATGTGTAAAGCACCATGAGCGTCAGAGCCTGACGGATACTGGCGCTATATAGATAACCATATTATCATTATTATTAAATCAGCATGTACCTGTTGGCCTCCATGTAAAGATCATTCAAATGTTTACAAAATAGGTCAGGTTAATTTAGCAGTTTCTTGTGTATCAGCCAACTAATATTCAGCATGAGCAATGAGCTGTTTCATTCTTCTCCTTTCTATCATTGATAACATAGAAGGAAGATCTTTCAATTGTCTAGTCAGTTAAGGGAATATAAGTAAACAATTATGCACTCCATGTATTCCATCCTTCCCATGATTGCTATAAAATTGTAGCTCTACAATGTATATCCAGTAAGACAAAATTGCAATTTACCTTGCTGCTTACACATGTCAGACAAGTGAATTGTGCACCAACAAACAAGAAAGACCTAATTCCATATCCAAATAAATTTCATTCTCCCATACCATTGAAATCACTGTTCCCCTATTTTACAAGGGGCCCGTTGCATAAAACCTACCATCGATGGTGACTTTGCCATTAATGGTAACTACCATGGCAAAATCACCCAACAGCTAATCAAATCCAGGTTTCCAGGTTTCCATGGAAGTTACTATTGATGGCAACGTTACCATTAATGATAGGTTATATGCAACGGGCCCCAGACAAATGAATGTGTATGCCCTGCTTATGTCTACTCCCAACTGATTACATGTACATACCTGTGTGGTAGATCAAATGCCTCTTGTAGTCAATGACAGCCACGAACCGCTTGTTACAGCCTGGCTTGGGGCAGACGTAGGGTGTCTCGTTACGATGCTTGCGTTCATGATACGATCTTGAGCTTCGTCTGCTGAAGGATGCTGGGCAGAAACGACACCCGAGCTTCTCCTTGCCGGCTAGAGATGGGTGTTAGGAAATAAAATAATAGAAGTCAAGGGTTATAGGAAGAATGATAGATACATGAGCAGTAAAACAGGAATGCACCTTTTTATAACATTATATCTGTGGTAAAGGATAAAAACTAAACAAACAATCAAACAAAACAAGGTAATATCACAAAATGTTTAGACACACTCATACTAAAGTTAAAGGCCATAAGCGTCACAGTAATTGTGGCATACATCTAATTAATTTTATTCATCTTACAAACTTCCAAACATGTCAATATCTAAAAATAATTGAAGAATCAATGAAAAAAGGAATTATTAAGGTGATCAAATGATAAAAAGCCATTCTTTCACTTTTCATTTACTGCAAACTCCACTCCAAAAAAAGAAAGAAACAAATAAACAAAATGATCATAATCAATTACCTATATGATTTATTAACTAAATTATGAGAAATCTAAAGTTTGAGTACTTGAAAAAAGCCATACATGGGCTTCAAAATGACAATTGTGTCAACATGGCATCAGTATCCCAAATCTCTGTACCCTATGTGAAATTCCCCCCTACACAAACCAGTACTAAACCACTTTACTCACTGTCTGTGTGTGCTTCTAGCTTGTGATCTTTGAGTTCTGGTCTTGTTTTGAAGGCACGTCCACACTCGTCACAGAGCTCGTTCTTCTCCGTGCTGTGCGTCTTCATGTGCTCCCGCAGTCTGCCGATCTTCACCCATGTCTTGCCGCATATCTCACACGCAAAAGGCCTGAAAGACAGAATCCAGCAACAGATAGTAGTGTGTTTATTGAATATTCTTTTCAGAAGAGACAAGTCTAGATTTCTTTAAAAGGCTGCACATTGAACCTTTTGCCTACTCAATCCATCAATTTTGCCATTCAAGCTACCCATTATCAAACATTATTTCTTAAAAAAAGAAATACTTGTCTCCATCATTCCACAAGAGTGCTACTTGTCATGCTTTATCCAACGTTGTATTATGTTACAAAAAAAGAAAGAAATCTCATGTTTAATAGACCAGTTACTAACATACTCAATTTTATGCATACTTTTTAAACAAACGTTGTTCTTGACAACCTGAAAGATTGCCTGAGGCTTACCCGACATAAATGTAGCAACAACTAATGTATGCAGAATGGATTCCCAGTATGGTAGTTCATTCATCAATAACAGGTTAATAGAATAACTCGTCACTACTGTAGGTCCCCAGGAAGAAACATTCATTCTAAATATGTTATTAAACTGGTCTATTTCACAGCAACCCATGGTTATCATGGGAGATGATGCTTACTTTTCTAACGTATGCCTGAGTGCATAGTGGTAGTTGAGAGAAGCCACAGTGGTGTATGCCTTGTTACATCCAGTGACGGGACACTTGTAGATATGGCATGGATCCAAACCATGGATACCTTCTAGATGCGTCGCTCGATCCTCTGTCAACAAAGCAAAGAGAAGAATACATCAGGGGGTGTTTCACAAAACTTGTCATCAGTGGCACATGACAGTTTTTGTTATAAGCTAGTGAAATCCTTGCTTCTGATTGGTTATCAGCAGATTTGTCACAGTTTTTTGTCATTGGTCATTGAAAAACGGCTTTGTGAAACAGGTCCCTGTGTCAGGTCCCTTGTGAGACACCAGTGTCTCACAATTTCATAACAAACACTCCAGATTCACTTGAAATTCACTCGAAACCAACAAACAATTTGAAAATCAAAGATTGACCCCAAAAATGATCTTCTAGTCCTATAAATATCTTCAACTGAAATTTATGAAAATTACACATAAATTCACATATCTTTAACTGAAATTTATGAAAATTACACGTAAATTCACACATCTTCAACTGAAATTTATGAAAATTACATGTAAATTCACATTCATAATTTGTAAATCTGTGATTAAATGGTAATGTTTTACCCTTGGTGCAGAAGGTCTCAAGACAATCATCAGCAGTGCACTGATATCTGTTGAATTCAGGATGAGCCCTCATTGTATGGTTCTCTAAACCTTGCTCCATTGTGAATGTCTTCTCACAGAACTTACACTTCACCTGCACTGGGCCTTTAGGAGGGGGCTCTGTAAAGAAAAATGAGTGTGATTTATTGCAGAACTGACATTTTGCTATATATTCATTTCATATGTGAGATAATTAATATTTATGAGAATTCTTAAAAAGGTACAGAAACAGCTCTTGAGGAGTGCAACAATTTTATATGTCTGACCTCAAATGGGTTTGAGATTAAATTGGGAAATGAAACTTAGAAGACAGTCAAAACACAAAGGGCAAGGGAATTTCAATGGAGTATTTAGAATTTCTCAGTAAGAGGTGAATACAGAGATGCCAACCTCTTGACACAAAAAAACAGACTGAGTATCCTAAAAAAAAATCAGGTTTTAGAGAGAAATCAGATTTTCACGAAAACTCGACTCGGGGCCGACGGACCAGTAAAATTTCAGAAAAATGTTTTACTAGTAAGTAAGGTCAAGTAAAATGTTTGCTCTTTCATTAAAATTTAATGAGGACATTGTAAAGCAAAGTTTTTTGGGTTTTTTGGGCGTTGCGGGGGTTTACTTGTACATGTTTCTATGCGATTCCGCTGTTTTGATGGGTTTTAAAATTTAACTATTTAAGAAACAATTTAAAAAAAATTGTATTAAATTGTATTTTAAGAGAGGTGAAATCGTATTTCACTCTTATTATCGTACTAGATACAATTTAATCGTACTGGTCGGCATCTCTGTGAATACTGCAGCACCCTTTAATCAATATCATGACTAATGAAATTAATATAGAGTGAATTCATATACAGTACATCTGTACATCAAATGTGTAGAAAGTAGAAGTTTACAAAACATTGAAAGTACATCTGTATTTGGGAGTCTCCATTGGAACATGTTCTTTCACTTCTTTGGATTTATATACTACATGTATCTTCTACTTTTTTTTTTTATCAAAGGCTGGCCAGTTATTGTATAGGGGGTCATAATGGTCCTTCACATAGGAAAAAAGAGTACAAATAGAGGATATAATTACCTGCATTGTTAGCCTTTCTGATGTGCCTTTCAAGATGAATGGGTGACCTGAAGGCTCTCTTACATACATCACATCTGAACTTCTCCGACATAGTTTGTTCTCTTTTGCTCATGCCTGCATGAACTTCAGTCATATGAGTGTTGTAGGTCATGAGATACCTGAAGGCCTCATCGCATTTATTACAGATCAGGTACTGCAGTTTGGAATCCTCATGCTGCAGGCAGTGTAGCTCAAACCAGGACTGCGTGGGGAAGTGATTATTGCAGGTCTCGCAGGTGAAGGGGTACTTCTCAGGGTCGAAGAGCGTGGCCGTGCACTCAGGAGGAGGGGGAGCAGACGACTGGCGCACGGTGCGAGCGTTGAAGTCATCATCATCATCGTTATAGCGACGCCGCTTCTTCCTGCCCCTGCGCTTCTTGCGAGGGATGGGCGGTTGCCCGTCCTTTCGTGGGCGTCCTCGTGGTCTCTTTGGCGCCGGAACAAGCCATTCATTTGTCGATTGAGCCGTCGCTTCATCTGTCAAGGTTGCTAACGTCTCCCCCTCCTCTTCTCCCTCCCGAGCCACGTCTAAGATGCTCACCTCTCCCTCCTCCCGGCCGTCAGCGAGATTCTCCGCCAGGCTAGACATCTCGGTGCCCTCCGGCATCTCAATCCCGTCCATGGAATCCTCTGCCGTTTCTCCCTCAGCTGCATCATCACCTTCCTCCTCCTCCTCGTCGTCTTCCTCATCATCAAGCTTCTCTCCTAAGACCTCTTTGATGACTCCACATGCCCTCCTGTGCTTCATGAAGATGACCGAATTAACAAACCTCTGCCCACAGACAACACACTTTCTGCTGCGTCCTGGAGTGAGGCTGCTGCTACCATCAGCTGCTTGTTCTAGAAGAATTTGGGCCTGTGCAGAGAGAATCAACACATACAAATAATGATTTACATGTATTTTATTTTCTGAGTGTAAATGTGCTGTAATTATAACTTCTACTCCTTGAAATTCAAATTAACAGAGTTACAATATTCTTTTTAATGTACCAGCATTCCAAACAATACAAAAATGTCTCTGATTTATCATCAAAACTTAGTAGTAGTAGTAGTGGTAGAGTTTATTGGATAACTTATTCAGCAAAAGGCTAATCTGCCACAAGATAGATAGTTATAGTGCCCAATGTAACCGACATCGACCTTACTATTCAATCAGCTAACCCAAACTATGATTAACATTTATCTATAAATAAACATCAGGTAAAAACACACAAATCAAGAACCTGTAACAATTCTAAAAGCACAGCAAAAAAATTGATAAATGTGACATACTTTCTTAGCCCTGGCTTCTTCAAGCTTTCTTCTGTTCTCTGCATCGACCTCTGCCTGCTCTTCCGGAGAGAGTTTGATCTTGCGAGGACGTCCTCTCTTTTTCTTGTTTGGGTCAGGAGGGGGTGGGGGAGGGGGCTCCTCATCCTTAATCCCCAACAGGCCATGCTCCATCCCCTTCTTGACATCTATGGTTACCTGTCAATCAAATCAGTTTGAATGAGAATAAATGAGGGAAAAAATACACTGGGGCTCAGGGCAAATTAGCCCCCGAAAGTCATAAAAGAGCCCTAAAAAGTTTGCACAGAGTTCAATACAAAACAAATTAAAGAGTGTTATTTTCATGCAAGCAAGCTTGAAAAGTAGCCCCTGAAATTGTTTAAATATTTTTTTCCCTGAATGAGATTCAGTGAAGAAGGGTTCTAGTTACACCACACGCAAATTGTACAAGTTTACACTAGAGTTCACTGGCCTCATACCCTTCTAAGATGAAAAAGCTTTGGCAATTTAAGCCATGCCTTTGCTGTTTGTTGTGGCTTTTGTGCCCATGAGACATTTGAATGATACATGATTAGGCTTGGGTAGCAATTACATGGAGCCTGGAGGTTTATGTCCTGGGTGGACAATAGTTTTAGGTATTGCCTGCAGAGCAATTATTGTTGGAACATGCATCATGAAGTCCCTGAATCTCCTGTTTTCTTTTATTTTTCTATTCATAAAAAGTTACAAAGTGATAAAATAGGCCATCTACATAACCTCTACTATGCAACACAAGAAAAATGTAACAAATTAAGGAAATGTTCTTCTTGATTCTACGACATATATGCACCACCGTCAAGTGCTCCAGAACTTCCTCCAGTTTAATTTCTAAGTTTAACCCATGACCCAACACTACTATACCTAACCCGAACCCAGATCTTAATGTAAAACCCAATTGCTAGCCTTAATCTCAGCCTGTAGAGCAATCGTCAAGAAACCTAGTTCTCTTTTGATTTATATCACTGACCTCAAAGAAGTAGACCTTCCCCTGCTGGATGAGGGTAAGGGTTTGTTCATCTTTGTCTGTTGTAGTCTTGACAAATCTTAGCCAGCCCGGGATGGAGAAATCATTGCTTTCCAACTGGTGGCACTTCTTTCCATCGTTGGCAAAAATCTAGTACGCAAAAGAAAAACACCATGTTTGTACTAATAATGAAACTGTCCATCCGTCCATTTATCAGTGTCAGTGTACAAACAGAATGAACAGATCGATCAGAGGACTTAGATAAGTTTTGTGTAGGTTCTTAAGCACCGATTCCCCTCTCTCTATAAACTTGAACGAAAATGCACCCATATCAGGCATGTATACAACACTTTAAAATTTTACTCCATCACCTCCACGTTCGTTCAACAAAAAGAAAGAAAAAAGTTCAGTAAATAACTTCCAAATGTTAACTGCACACAGTAAATGTGCAGCCATCTATACTTACCCCCAAACATGTACAAAATTAATCTGCAAGTTTAAACTTATAATATATGTTATAGCTTTATTTTGTCATGAAAATGTTTGATGGAGACAAGTTATCCTAATCAATTTACATCAGACTCAAGAGTTGGAATCAAGGTCACCTAGTCCATGCCTTGACTAGAATTGTTAGGTGTGTTTTGTTGCGAAAACACAAGACGACCATGAAATCGTCTGCTAGGTGCCGGAAGATCATTAACTTTTATACTTTAACACAAAGTCAACACATTTCCGGCTCTCAGCAGCTGATAAATCAATACATGATTGTGGCTTCTGGGCAAGAATACCACATCTGAAACACTTTTTTCTTCTCCTAATTCTCACCTTCCACTGGCCCATCTCCACTTCTTCATCAGCCCCAATGTCTGAAAGCTTGGCCTTGAATGGTCCATAGCGATGTCCCTGGCTGAGATCTTGTCTGGCATAAACCTTCACACTCGCATCTGTAATGCAGACAAATGAAGAGGATCACATTTATTAATAATCAATAGGTAACGGCAGGCAGATATTACTGAAAAATCAAGTGGAAGTACATAGCCAATCAGGCTTTCTCTAGTATGGGAATAGGAGTCGGACTACTGTACAGTAGAATAGATCAAGGGGTCATGGTTAGGGTCCACCACTCATTGATTTTACATTTTAACTAAACCCTCCAGAACTGAAGATTTGATTTTTTAAGGGGGGGGGGGGGGCACCCTGGTTTTCACTTAGCCATAGAAAATGAGAATTTTGAAACTCAATGGTAAAATTTAAAGGATATAGCAAAGCCATGAAGTTAAATTTATGATCAACCAAACAGAAATTAGTACGGGTACCTTTCCTTTGGGAAAAGATTTTGATTTCTTTTGTTTGTACCACCCCCCCCCCCTCGCAAAAAAAGACAGGGCACATTGCTATTTTCTTTCAAAGAAAACAATACAATTCACAAGGCCTTTCAACCCCAATTATTTGATTATATTTTATCATAAAAACTAGACTCAGCCTCTAGAGCTCTTGTTATTGTCATTTTGTTGGTGTTTTGTTGTTACCGCATCATTGTGCAGGATTATCCTTCTGATTTTCTTTTATTTTTCGTCATTAGGTCTAGTTCAAGACTTCAAGTTTCAAGAAATTTAACTTCCTTGCAATTGTTGCATGCTTGCATTTGCAATTAGGCCTACTTTAATTAAAGTTGAATTTACTGATTCGCTTGAGCTGAGTTGAGCCTTGAAAGTAATGAAAATGAACGGCCCTGAACTGAACTGAAGTTGAACGGTTTACCAAAATTTAAAAATTAATTAGACTCTAATTAGATCTAAGTTAGATCTAAATATTACTTTAAATGAGGATATTTTCTTTGAAGTAAAAGTTCTGCTATTGTGTCCCCTTTGCTTGGGGATTTCGCGTGCTCAATGGCCAGCCATAGCAATTCCACCACCGGTACCCCACCAATTATGCGACCACGGAAAGGCGGGCATCGAGCCTCGAGGAACCCCAGGCGCGGGCCGCGTTTGCATTCCTGCAAGCTGGAAGCTCAGCGTACCGTACGAGGATGGCGCACAAAAAATAACGGTCAATGGAACGAGCCTGATAAATCCCCTGTTCGTCCGCATCATTTAATTAAAATTACGTTCTTAAAATTCACACCATTACTCTCTCAAATATAAGACAAATCACTGATATAAATTAAAATTACTGCTTGAAGTATAAACTGAATGAAATTTGGCTTTATTTCGACCAATATAAGAATAAACTCTTACCGTCAGATGACGCCATCTTCACATTATACACATAATTATTTTTCCCATGAGGCCTCGCGCGAAAAGTGCAAATATAAATTTATAATGTAGTTAATTCACCTTTTATGAATTATAATTATTTTTCATTGATATTATATTCACATGATACTTCGTTTCTGTTTGTTTCATTTTTTGTTGCTGTGATCGATTTAATTTCCGTTTTCGTTTACCTTTCTTCTCTACTTCATAAATTCCGGACATTGACGGAAATTACCGAACTTTCTAACAAGTTCGTCCCCGTAAAGATCGCATTTGCTTAATTCGGACCATGCATATTATATCGACTGGTGGTAAATGAATTAAAATAAAATAAAAATAGAAAACATCGAGAAAGGTGGAAAGGGCCGGGGGGGGGGGAGCATCAGTGCATCACGGTCCCCCATGTTTTGTCAGAAAAGAAGAGGGACCACCAGGGAGAAACGAATCTTTATACAAATGAATCTCATTGGCATGATTGGGAAAACAAAATTGCGCTCTTACCCCTCGCTTATTCACTGGCTGGATGATTCGCAGCTAAATACTTCCTCACGAATTGGGGCAAAAACAAAAAACAAAAATGATTTTAGTATTTACCATTCTGGGATTTCAATTCCTAAAATTCTAAAAAATTCTTGATTAAAATTTTGTAAGATTACTTCAAACAAACAAATAAACAAAAGGTACTCACTTGTTATTGCTGCTGTAAAGGAGGCAAAATGATGTGGGGAAAACATTTTGGCGTCGCTCGACCCAAAACAGGAGAGGAAATGGTGCTAAGGTAGTGACTTCAATGCTCGATGTACATAAAGATAATCTGAAAATTTGAGTGAAAACGGTGATTGATTAAAGATACTTGGGACTCTGATCTGATCAATTCCTTAATTTTCCCAACTATATTTACTTAGTACAATTTAATTACATTTTAGGTGAAATCGTCACAGGGTAATGAATTGGCTCTATATCATTCCAGACATTTTAGTGTTGAAAGGTTAGCCTGATTTATGTCTTAATTTCTTCATGGAAAAACGGTTGGGAAAATTCAAAAATGGTTGGGAGAATTTACTGTCAATCACTGTTAGGGGGGGGGGGGGGGTGGTGACAGTTTCACAGAAAACTATAGATATCTTTGTGGTTTGAGAACTTTTTCAGAATTGTGTGCATATTGGAGGGTTAGTACATTAGAAGGAATATAATAAGCAAATTTCATACAAAAATTAGGCAATTTTTTCATCAACCCGTTCAACAATGTTACTGGGTCACTTTGAAAGATAAAAAAGGCTCAGTAATTTAGGTTAAAAACAATGTAGGCCTAGGCCTATATACAGAAAAAATTGTTTTGGAATAAATTGTTTTGGGAAGGGGGAGGAAAAAATGAATCATAAGCTTCTTCTGTATATAGAAATGCCGAAGGGGGGGGGGGGGGGCATTTAATTGGCTTAATTGGCCTAGCTTGTTAATAAAGTTTTCGGTGGAGAATGGAAAATGCAAAGAATGTCTTTAACACCTAATATATGTGTTACTCCATTGCGCTTCTTTTATTTTATCTTACCTTTATTGTTTTCATTCTATCAGTTATTTTACACATGTAGGCTAATCTTAATAGTACGAGGTTAATCATTAAAAAAAAAAAATATTTGTGTTTTTGCTCTTTTTTCTATTAATTTTGTTTGTTTGTTGTTGTTGTCTTTTAGGGAAGGGAGGGTTGCCAACGTGAAAACGGTCCAAAGATCTCTATGTAGGAAACGAATCACCGTACGACTTTTCTTTCGGGCGAATTGTTTAGCGCAGATCCTCGGAAATTGAAACTGGACGAGATATTTTCGCGGCCGATGACTAGACTTTTTCTATTCGGCATCAAAATAAAGATGGCGCTGCCCATGAGTGAGAAGAAAATTACTGTTTCCTCCTTTTGTGAGGCAAATTCACAAATTCCAGAATGGCTAAGATCAGAACATCTAACAGGGGTAAGTTATGTTAGCTTTTACTTTTTACAATATGAATATAATCACGTGAATTATTCTGTTTTGATAGTGTTTTTTTTTTTTAATGCCAATGGCAATGGCATGCAATGGATGACTGTCAAAAATGAGTGGTGTAATATTTGCTTGTAATTTTCGGTCACTTATGTCATGAATGGGCATGGCCCTGGGCCCTTTCGAAGCTTTAGGCTAATAATGGCAACATCAAATAGGATAATATGAAATCACTAATCCTTAGTTAATCAACATTTATTGTCCGTCCTCCCAAGCCCAAGGATTTATCGCTCACAAGTCGAGTAGGCCTAGAGTCTAGTAGATCTAGATTCTAAAATGCATCCCCAACACGAGAATCAGAAATTTATATGAAACGTCTGCGAAAATGCGGACGCTGCTTATTTTTGCGGACGCGTCTTTCCGCAGTTATGAAGACGATCCTCGTTTATGCGGACAATCCTCATTTTTGGAGTAGCGCCCCTAGTCCCTACTGTTTAACAATAAAAACTAAAATCAGATCAAACAGAAATCGCAAGCCTTCTCCTCGCACTAATTTGAATATCTTATAATGTTGAGCAAATGTCAACCAGCGATACTCCAATGACCAATCTGAAGGGCCCTTGTAAAATCAGGCTGAGACCTGATGAACGCAATGCGCATGCGCTAGATGATAAGCTAAAGTTCTTCGTGCAGGGGCCAATTTCTCGAAATCATCATGAAAATCTAAGTTCGTAGACATCCCATAGAAACACGTATTAAATCTTTTACAAAGTCAAAGGGTTTCTCTTTTTACTTCTCATACAAAGCAATTTGCAGTTGGTAAAGAATTTAACCAAAATGTTCCAAATATATGGATTTTTTTTTTAGTACCAGAGTGATACTGATAGAGCTAATAATAATGATAATAAATAATTCAGACATTTATAATGCGCAACATATCCACCTAGAGGGTGCTCAAGGTGCTTACAATGAGCTACATAATATACTTAGATATAATTTTGTTTACATTACATTACACATGGTTATAAAAAAAGAAGAAGATGATATTAGTTAATACTTTTCATGTGTTTCTAATGATAAATGAGCTGCTTCTATCTCTTTCTTATTTTTCTTACATTACTCTTTGTTTTTCCTTCTATGATTTTATCCTCTTCTCTGCTATCTTTTCCTTTACGGTACTCTTCATTCTTTATCCTTCTTTCATATTCTTAATCTTGTTCTTTCTTTACACTTAATTTATTTTTTGTTTTGAACATTTCATTTTCTCTTTCCGTCTTTCCTGATGTTTTTATTTGATTTTATCCATTCATGATTATTCTAGCATTATTATCCTTCTCTTTGTTCTCCGACTATCTCTTTTCATTGTTATTCTTTATCTGTATCATTTTACCACTTTCTCTTTCTGTCTTTCCTTATGTTGTCCCTTGATATTTCCTCCCCTCTATTTACACATGTTCCTACTTTATATTTATGATTTCCAGATTGTCTTCTATTTCTTACTCTTTTCATATTTCTGTTTTACTTCCAAAACTCATTTCTTTCCTGCAAACACAGTTCACATGCTTGCGTTGGAGCGGTTTAGGAAACAAACCGGTCTAGAAGTTCACAAACTTCTTGAGCCCTGTCATTTTATGGCAGTTCAAGAGAAGATCTAGTTGATTATCAGCTGTTAACTTGTTGTCTTTTAACCTTCCCCATGACTTTAAAATGTTCAGAATTTATAATGTTTTCATTTTCATTGTTTTCAGACTACCATCATGGCAGTGGAATTTGATGGCGGTGTGGTAATTGGAGCCGACTCAAGGACAACCACTGGGTATGTACATGTAAAGCCTGATAATAATAATAATAATATGTAGCTTTTATATAGCGCTCAATACAATGTCTCTAAGCACTTTACAAATATACTATTACCCCAGTCATTAGATTCAGTGCTTGCCCAAACACACCGTGTGCACAATGTGTTACTTGACGCTCAAAAACCGATGCATACAAGGTGTTATTCCAATAAAAACAACAACAACAACATTAACAATAATAATAATAATAAAAATAATAATGAGAAGAAATTAATAATAATAATAGTAACGATAATAATAATGATCATGATTATGATTGCGATAATTAATCTGCAATAGCTCACACAAGCTCTTTGGAGATGCAAGTTCAAACATTTTACCTACAGTAACTCTGCATAAGTAGAATCTGTTGGGACCACAACAAAAAAATTTGGCTCATGCAAAATTCAACTTAGAAAGTGTAACATAACATAACACATGTTTGCTTCTTTTTTTCTTTTTTAGTCCAAAATATTGATTAGACTTGGAAAAAAAATTGACTTGTGCATCTTAGAGTTAACTGTAGTTGTAGAAGTAGTTCAATTGTCATGTGATATGACTTTGTTGTAAGAAAAACATATCGCCCCTCATCAAGTTGTAATGTTAAAAATAGGTCAATCAATGTTAATTTTTCGACATACATGTAAGTGCATTGAGAACTCTCTTTGTCGAGAAGTACTTTCATTGTTTTACATGATATCCTAATCCTTCTTATCTTTCATGCAGGTCTTACGTTGCCAACCGTGTGACTGACAAGCTGACCAAGGTGTGTGATCGTATCTACTGCTGTCGATCAGGTTCTGCAGCTGACACCCAGGCTATTGCAGATATTGTCTCCTATCTCTTGGAGTTTCACAGGTAACACATCCTTTTTTGCTACATACATGTATACTTCAGAGCAACTCCCCATATATTTGGAGATTCTGTCCATAAGTTTAAGTCCATCAAGTATCATGGTATTAACAACGTAATATACATTGAAACTGTTAATTTATTTGATATCTGGGGGGTGTTTCACAAAGACTAAGATCGACTTTAAATTGGACTTAACTATGACAGGCTGTACATGCCACTGTTTTCTCTCACCATTATGATCTTTAGATAATATTTTTTCCTTCAATAATGAATTATCAAAAAAATGCAAATTCTTTTGATTTGTGAGCATGATTTGTACATGCCTTGAAATACCAATGCCAGTAAATTGTGAGAGCAAACAGTGGCATGAACGGCCTGGCATAGTTAAGCCCTACTTAATGTTGATCTTAGTCTTTGTGAAACACCCCCTGGCCTGCACCCATCTATGGTAAGGTTATCATCTTGATACAATCATCAGGTGTACTTGAAGTGGTCGGTAATGCATGGGACAAAATATCTTGGACCTGCCCTGCCAACAAGCAATCAACATGCTTCACCTCGAGTCCAATACTGATTTTAATGATAATGCTTACGTTGTACATTGCATGTTGAAATTGTCTCTAATTCTCTATGCACTTTCATAGTGGATGATACTACCCATCAGTAGTTATCAGTGCATAATGCATGTAAAAGAAATAAATCCTACCTGGTACCTAATTACTCCGCCTAGATGGAGAGTGTAGAAGTCTTGTCTGAGCATTTTAGTGCTATACTGGAACTTGAACCCTGTTAAGCATACAAACCACTTGACTATGTCACTTTGTAGTTCATAATAAACAACAGATGTTTACATTGGATGTGAAAATTGGGGTTAAAATCGAATACAGTTTAGGCAAAGAACATAACTAAATTGGACATCTATCTACTGTGTACCACCTACATGTACTCCAGTGGTATAATGGAATAAGCAGTTTAATCAGATGAATGCTGTTTGTAAGTGATCTAAATCATATTTTGTTGTTTTAGTATATATTAGTAGTGATTCTAGATCATTCTATGTTGCAATTTTTTCTTTGCAGCATCAACCAAAACGAACCGCCCCTCGTACACACAGCTGCCAACCTCTTCAGGAACCGTTGCTATGACTACAGAGACTCGCTCTTGGCTGGTATCATTGTAGGAGGCTGGGACAAGGAGAAGGGAGGCCAGGTGAGACGAGATTTGAAACTTTATACCATGTGGGGTCAAAGGTCATAGAGATAGAGACCATTGCCAATACAGTGAAACCTGTCTATTAAGAGTAGACCACCCAAGGGGCGTGAAGGGGGACAAGAAAAGTGGTCTTTATGTACAGGTTCCTCTAGTACATGTTTCAATGAGAGACCATTTTTAAGAGAAACAAAAAATGTGGCTTTTGTAGACGGGTGGCGACAGGTGGTCGCTAAACCAGGTTTGACTGTTAAATTACGTTACATGAACCTGTCTAACTACTTGATTATTTCCGCTATTTAGTGTATGAATTACAGTCTGAAAATCAGTCAGTTGATAGATTATTTCACATTCTGAATATGTCGAGATTGTGGAAGCAACTACATCTATGGCTTTAATGTGGATGCTCATTTAATACAAGGAGGGGATGAACAAAGATGAATGCCTGAACTTTAACATATAACCACCTTTAAATGTATTTGTTTCTTGTCTTGATCTATTACAGGTGTATTCTGTACCTCTTGGAGGTATGTTTGTAAGACAACCATGTGCCATCGGAGGCTCAGGTAGCACCTACATCTATGGCTATGTGGATGCCCATTACAAGGAGGGCATGAGCAAAGATGAATGCCTCCAGTTTGTGTCTAACGGTGAGTAGGTCCTTTCAGAAGACATGAATACGCTCCATGTCAGTCTTCAGTGTCAAGTGAATGAACGTGATTGTTCAATTATTGCAATTAATGCAAATGTTGTATTCCTATGTGTGTGATGGTGCTTTTCAATGTATGTAATTTCCTGCAAGCTTTTGACAATTTTGCTGCTCTAAAGTCTAAACAATCCATTGGCTACATGTGAAATACTTGAGATAAATTTGAGTTCTGATCTTGGAATTATATTTATGAAAGAAACTGTTTGAAAAAAATAATTATACCATCTTGTCCCTTACGTAAATATCTACAAACATGCAAATTTTCGCGTTCATCAGACTTTCGACGGCCGAGATCATATGGGGGGGGGGGGCCTCCCAGGCCCCCCCCCCCCCCAGTCACGAGGTGCTGAAAATAGCCCAGTACAGTAAGGGTTAAGAGAAATCGTTTTTCAGAAGACGTTTAGATGATATACTTTCGAATTGACATACAAAAAATGAGAAAGCGCACAGATTATTTTTTTGAACATTACCAGAACTCAACTTTCTCATTAAGAAGGTTTTATGGACATCTGTATTCATTAAAAGCATTGTTTAACAATGTTTCCAGTTTTACAAATCACTTTGCACAGCACTCTCTTCACCCGCTCTTTCTTTCTGTCTCCTCTCCTCCTTTTGTAAGGCCGATATCATTTCAAGCTCTGCTTACGATATCGGTCTTCTGCATTCTCCCCCTTTTCTTTCTTTTCAAATACGATTAATTGTACTAGCGATTATTTATATTTATTTATTTGTGAATTACTACTTGTATTACTTATCATTATATTGCTAAAATGTATTCATTGTTATTTTTGTTATTGTTTATGGAAAATGCAGAAATAAAACTTGAAACTGAACTGAACTGAAACTGAGATGCATGGACCTACGTGTTATCAATGTCTGTGATATGGTGTAATATTAAAGCCCTAAAAAAATTAAGCTTCAAAATGATGAGGTGCCTCAAAAATTAAAATTATTTGAGTGACCGGTTTTACCATACTCATTTTTCCCTAATAGAGGAATAGACTGTAGTGTAACAAAAATCGTTGGGAAAATGGTTTTTGAAATTTCGAATTCCAATTATAAATATCTTGATAATCAGACAGGTGATCGGCTTGTAAGAGTCATGGGATTCCTGACTGACCTAAAGGTTTATAATTATGATTGCAGCATGAGCTAAATCAAGAATTTTCTTTAGAATCTAGGGCAAAGATACCCAATCCCTTTAAAAGAGATTGGACATAACATTCTCTCTATTTTTGCTCTTTATCTCACAGCTGTATCCCTGGCCATGTTCCGTGATGGTTCCAGCGGTGGCATCGTACGTCTCGCCGTCATCACCGAGGATGGAGTTGAAAGGAAGACCATCCTGGGCAATGAATTACCTCGTTTCTATGAAGGATAAAAACAACCTGATTTAGAAACGTTAAACTGTTAATGCATTCATCACACCAACTGAAGGGTTTAACTGGGCAAGTCCAGGGTTTTGGGGTCATTTGTCCCGTAATATTGTGAAGTTCTGAACCTAAATTGACATCAACTGCGTCATTTCACTTCATATTCGGTCTAATCCAAACTGTAGTAGGATTGTTAACTTTATAGCTTTTGGATAATGTTATAAAGAATGAAATAGCTTGGACGTCCCAACTAAAATTATAAGGAAAGCATCTTCATGTGAAGTAATTCTGTCCTTTGAAAATATTTAGCTTTTGCAGAAAATGCTTTATGATAATCATATATCCCAACATTCATGTCTTTCTTTTAGGCATTATTATTCCCTTTAACTTTGGGGTGTGGCAATATCATTTGCTACTTAGTAATGAACAGATTCGGTGAGAAATTTGATCACGAAACGCAATTACTGGATAAATTTGAAAGATAATTTCTCTCTATACCTGATAATACTTTGAAAAGAAATGCCCAATAAATATGCTCTGAAACTCTAAATTGTTTCTATTTTCATTTGTATTTGTATCAAGCCTTACGCACACACACAAATGTAAACAATCATTGACCGTTGTTTAGTGATGTGCACAAAGTCATTAAAAACAGTATCCAAGGAAACTCTGATTCACACTCGAGTCATACTGTATTTGGATGGACATGTGCTCTGAACAAGACCCCACTTTCTTCATTTTTGTAATCATTTAAAAAAAAAAACTACAGTTGGTGTGATGATATCATTCTTTTGTATGTATTTCTTGTAAGTAATGTGTTTAAAACATGTAGATAACATGGTCTTGAATGTGTTTGTTGTATTGCATCAGTCCACCTCTCAAAATCAGTCCTCTCAGTTTATGCAGTTTATGCAGTTTAACAAAAAAATAAGACTAGAAACTAAAATTATTAAAGAGGTATTCTAGCAGAATAAGTTTCTGAAACTGTATCTTCATCTCTTTCTTACTCTGTGCTCCTTAGATGTTTTTGTTTCTTGACAGACATTCCTGCGTAAACACCAAATGCATAGAGAAAACAAAACCCATTTAACCATAATAATAGTTAAAGTAATTGGATTTATAAAGATGAAAGAAATTGTAAATAAACTCATTAAGTTTACCTAAATAATATAGGCTTATCAGTATATAGTTTACTTTGCAGAATCAGCCTTACCGGTACCTTAATAATAACTGAATTTTCTCTTTGAGATTATATGCGTTGTTTTTATTTATCACGTCTTACGGAAATGTTCTTGAAAATAAATTGTTTTTTGGACATCACATTCACGATTCTGCTTTGATAATTAAGATTGAAGAAAAAAATAGATTTGTTTGATATGTTTGCAGAAAAATTAAACACATTGGTTGTTCTTTTGGCCAAATCACTGGACAGACTATAAAAAGCTCAAGACTGTGTCGCAGTCCTACATATGATGTAAGAGACTGCAGTGTCATTGAAAAGATGAAACAAGTTGTCAATAAATTCAATTAGTTTAACTCGATTTTGTTGTTCTTTTAGCTTGATTGCTGTGGATGCCATTGCTTTAAGTTCATCCTATATTGGTTTTGAGATGGAGTGAAAAAATGTTGTTCTTTACTCCACATATTTCTACTTGAGAGATGCGCACAAGAAAGAGAGAGAGAAAGAGATGGTGAGATCTTCTTCTCCCTCTTTGTCTTCATCTTTGTCCTCTTCTCCCTCTTCTTCTTCTTCTCTGTTTTCTCCCTTTTCTTCTTCTTCGTCTTCTTGTCTTCTTCTTTTCTACTTCTCTTCCTCATTCTTCTCACCCCCTACATAACTTCCTTTGTCTTCTTCTTCCTCCTCCACCGTTTCTTCTTGTTTTTCTTCTCCTCTTTTCTTTTAACCGTATCCTCGATCCGCCCCTCTTGTCTTAATACCTATACATGTTACACAAACGCATTACGTGGAATTGGCCACTTCGTGATTTCATTTCATAGCCTAGCCATGAGACACCGAGACTGCACAATCCCAACATATATAGGGAAATCTATGGAAATCTATTTCCCCCCATCAGGGTCATAATTACATGTATTTTGTGTATCTTATGTTACCACTGACATGTATATCAGGGGGGGGGGCATTTCACAAAACTTGTCAACAGTGACAAATGACAGTTTAATAAGCTACTTAAATCCTTGCCTCTGATTGAATATCAGCAGATTTGTCATTGAATTTTGTCATTTTTCATTGAAAAAAGGCTTTGTGAAAGGCCTCCTGGTATCTGTATAGGGCTGTCAAATGTTGGTTGTCAGATAAATAAGTCTAGCGAAAGTTATTGAGCTGGAGACATGATGCTGGAGACGAGAGGTCCTCTAATTATGGTTATTCTTCCTGTCGGTTAATGTTTGATGTGTTGTAAAGGCTATAATGTGCTTACTTACTTGCTTAAGTCAGGTCAACTGCCCGAGCTGTGATGGCCTTCCACACATTCCTGTCCAGCATGCCTGCTTTAACCTCTGACAGTTGAAGTCCCGTATCCTTCTTTAGTAGGTCTGTATAGGTAAAATGAGGTCTTCCAGGTTTCTTCTTCCCGTGCTATAATGTAGAGGTCGGATAATTATATTTTAATGTGGAAAAAAGAACGGAAGGATTTATCTACTTTTTCCCTTCTTTTTCTTGTCTCTTTCTTTTCTTTCTTTTTCCTTTCTTTTCTTTTCTTTTGCTTTACTTTTTCTTTTCGCTCTCTCTCTCTCTCTCTTATTTTCTTTTCCCGGACAGCTTAGGAGTGACAGGGCACCCCTAGCTCAGCAACCCCAGTGAAAAGATCTATCACTCATCGCAGGTGCCTGGCTGGCTGGGATATAATTATATGTTACATTTTTAGAGTGCTACTCGATCTTTAGGCCCGTTCACACAATAAGGGCGATTTGGATCGCGACGCAAAAGTCTACGCCCCTATTGTGTGTGTTGGTTTATATAGGGTTTAATATAGGTAGTTGATGAAAGTATGATGTAATCATTAATGACTGAATGATTTATTGACTTCCGGGTTGACTTCTTAGGGTCAAAGAACGATCCTTTTAACAAAAGGAACTTCGAGTACCTGTACCAGCAGTGGCGAAATGATCTGTCTGTTGTGGAGTATTAGACCATGAAACTCGGCAGTCTGGTTAAAGACATCGTTCAACAATGATACAACTGAGATGCATGGCCCTACGTGTTATCAGTGTCTGTGATAATTATGATGTAATATTGAAGCCTTAAACAAATTGCCATTCAAAATGATCATGAAGTGCCTCACAAAAGTAAAAATCTTTGAGTGACCGGTTTTACCATACTCATTTCCCCCAATAGACGTTAGGAAAACGAATTCTGACTTTTCTAATTCCAATCATAGATATCTTGATAATCAGACAGGCGATTAGTTGTAAAAATCATGACACAGGAATGACCTAAAGGGTTGATGATTATGATTGCAGCATGAGCTAAATCCAGGATTATGACTTAAGGACGTAGGTCCCCTAGTTGTTAAGCATAGTAACACATATATGCTTTAGCAGTCACGCAGAACAAACGCTCGCGAAGTATTATTCAATAAAATCTGAGATGTATACTCACTATGAATATGACGGACAAAGAAAGAGGACAAAATATACAGTTCCTCAGGTAGACAAAGGAACATCCCTTCACTGCTATTATGTAAAAATGTGTAGAACAGGTGTTACATGCATATTCACCTGTTTTACACATTTTTACATAATAGCAGTGAAAGGATGTTCATTTGTCTACCTGAGGAACTGTATATTTTGTCCTCTTTCTTTGTCCGTCATGTTTATAGTGACTATTATCTATTATTCAGTTTATCAGCGTATACGATCCAAAAGCTACTTAGGCCTACACATCTATGACTTCTATCCTATCTATCTTCCCTACCATCTTCAATAAAAGGAAAACAACTGTTGTTCACCCGATGGTGGCCTTCTATTTGATCAACCCCTCTCTTGTCTCAACCCGCATTTTTGTTAACTCATGTAAGACACATCTAGACATTTCCTGCAGATATTCAATTATAATTTGTAGGCCTGGTCAAAACGTTGTAGGAGGATGGATTGATGTTAGGCGCAATTTCGATTCAGCCAAGGGGGCGCTTTTCTCATCATCTTTAATTCGACGAATACAAGTTGTTGTTTACTCGGAGATGGTCCCTGTTTATTTAATCGGCCCTTTTCTCGTCTCCTCCGTTATCACTCATGTAAGACAACATCCAGGAATTTCATGCATGACTAGATATTCAAATATATTTACAGAGCTAGTGCAGACACTGTTCTAGGAGATTCCCCCCCCCCGGGGGGGGGGGGGGGACTTTAGGAAACTTGTGGGTTCGTGCATTCATTTCCAGTATGTGATTCGCTTAGATTTATATAGAATAAAGAGAAAATTGGGAAAGGCTTGCAGACATTTTGGGGCGCTATAACCGAGCCCCACTCTATAACTGCTATTGGGCAAAGTAAAATTGTTGCAATGGGACTGGTAATTTTAGGGGCAACAGCCAGTGACGTAAGGTGGATCAAACCCTAGAGGGGGCACTTGTATCATAGGGGAGAGGAGGGGGGGGGGGGGGACTGGTATTACCCCAGTGGATGAAATTCGCATCCGTGCGACCGATTAGGGAACAGTGAAGGAGGGGGTCCTAGCATCTTCTTTTCTCCATCTCCCAGTTTACACTAACTCTTATCTCATTGTTTTCTTACCGCCCCACTTTTTTTTCAATTCCGTGAGGACACGTGCTCCTGACCCCCATACCTATACACTAGCTACTGTCCTGCTCATTGGCGTATCGAGAGGGGGGGGGGGGTGTTTTGGGTGTTCAAACACTCCACCCCCCCCCCCCCCCCGCTTATTCACCGGCTGGTTGATTCACCACTAAAGATTTTCTTACGAATTGGGCATAAAAACACATCCCCTTAAAAAAATCCAGGATACGCTCTTGGTCCTGCTACACTTTTGCCATTCTATGAGGACACGTGCCCTGGCCCCACGTTCCTATGCAATGGGTATTATCAAGTCTCGTGTTTTTGTAATTCCATGAGGGCATGTGACCCCATCCTCACGTTCCTACGTACACAACTGGGCATTTTTTTAAATCTCGTTTCTCCATTCCATTAGGCCACGAACCCCATGTCCTCCTTTAGCTTCATCAGCTATAGGCTACTATAAACAAAACAACATTTTCATCAAACAAACGCCTTATTTTCGCAAATCAAGCGAACCTCATCGATGATACATTGTGTCTCGATCCTAAGTTGTCTGTATATCCAATAACGTCTGAGCCGGGATTAGACACGGTACGGTTTCCCTGAGAAAAAGAAAAGCAACAGTCATCATATAGCTCGACATTTTGAAGAATAGATGCACGGGGACAAAAACCTTGTGAGTCGGTGCGCAAAACAAAAATGTATACACGGAGTGACTATGCAGACTGGCATGCCTTTTTATCGTTAAAAAAAATTATTATTCTCCTTTCTCCTCCTCCTCCTCCTCCTCCTCTTCTTCTTCTTCTTCTTCTTTTTCTTTTTCTTCTTCTTCTTCTTCTTCTTTTTCTTCTTCTTCTTTTTTTCTTCTTCTTCTTCTCCTTCTTCGTCTTTGTATTCTTCTACTCCTCTTCCTCCTCCTCCTCCTTTTTCTTCTTCTTCTTCTTCTTTCTCTTTTGTTTCTTCTTCTATATACTTGCCTTATATATACTGCACACCATTACAGGGAAACCCAACCCAAATAGAAAACTGAAGCAAACTGATGAAAGTTTGTATTAATTCTGACAAAATTTAAGAAAGGTATGCATTTTTGAAAGTCGTAATCTCTATACGCATGGGCACTTCAAATTGGCTAAAGCAGTAATGTCAAGGTGATGTAGTGCCGGATCGACTTCTTTCCCATATGTTCCAAAATATAAAATGACTAAAATTAAACATTTTCAGAAATTCATGGCTCAGGAGGGACTATTCTTTTAGAAGACCTATAATGATATGCTAGGCTCGACTCAAGGCTTTATGGGAGTGTCAAATTAGAGTCCATGCCTGCGTAATATAAAGAATAGACAGTGATAGCAAAGCTTTTGATTGTGAAAGCAAAGGCTATACAAATAGGACAATTATTCTAGAGGCTTCCATGAAAATCGCATCATCACTGATTGTGAGCATATAATAATACGTCACCTTGAAATTTCTTGTAGCAATACGGCTTACATGCCAAGATGAAAAAATGATATATAGCCATCTCGGCATTAAAGGTACTATGTCCCATTTGTAGCCAAAATCAAATTTTGTAGAACTTTGCAGGAATTATGAGCATGTTACGTAATACGTAACATGTAGATAGGACGACATACTATGTCCTATCTGTGAAATTTAAACGTTAGCAGTGTCCTAATATTTAAATTATGCAAGGAACCCTGTTTACTTCTAGACTTCACTGTCAGACACTGAGGCCCGAATTCACAAAGAAGGTTTGTCGACAAACCTTGGTTTTCGTACGTCATATGACGCGTTTTACGCGTTTTTTACAAACCTGGTTTGTAAAGAACAAAAGGAGGTTTGGCGAAACAAAAGGAGGTTTGAGCTCAAACCTTGCTTTGTGAATTCGGGCCTATGTGACTGACTGACTTCTGTTTTTTCTTTTGTAAAACCATACACAAAATGAGCTGTAAAGGGTACATGAGCATTTGTCTACAGTACGTCAATAACCCAATTCTTGTAATGGCCAGAATTAAGTTGAATCCTTGCGCAGCACAACACGTACGACCATTCGGTATAAGAGTATCACTTTAATGATTGCAATCACTAAAGTCGATTCAACAACTAATGGTCGTTATTTTCCCACTTAAAGACATTTTCAAGCCCTTTCGTTTTGAGGGAAGTTCTAAATTAGTAATATCTTTCCAATGTCGTTGGTATTTAACCTTTTAATTTGCTTGGCCTGCAAATGGGACATAGTACATTGTTACCCTAACTACGATTGATTGGTACCCATTTGAAACACCTGGGTCGAGAGGAACGAAAGTGGGTAAAATACCATGTCTAATATTATGATGAAAGCACGGAGCAAGCATCGAACCCGGAACCTCGCGTATGAGATCCATTAGCATATACCAACATAACGCAGCACTTCCGGAATAATGAAAATAAGAAACATTCACTGTTATGAAAAATTTATATAAACTTATACGGCGCGGGGGGGGGGGGGTATCAGGGTAATGTCAAGCTAAATTATAATAAGAAATTTTAATTAATAACCAAAGCATGTAGATCTAGTAGTGTAATATTATGTCAACATGTGATATTAACTTTGCCGAGAGTGTGTATACACTATACATGTATAGGAACTTAAAAAGCACGTTTTTGTCATAAGTAAAAACAAAAGTCTTTAAATTTATCTCCTTTCGTGGTTCAAACTCATATCATTATCTCTCATCAAAGAAGAAAAAAGAAAAAGTTTTTAATGAAAATGGACGAGTCAAAAAAATTCCCGCCCTTGTCATTTAAATGAACTGGATGTTGTTTGAGAGTATTGTTGTCTGCTCTCTTGGTAACGCTAATACGTTGAGTTCAAGTATCAAATAAAGCTGAATAGTGAGTACCTTGTTCACATTCTTTCAATTATTGTGCATCAATAATGACGTCACTTGATCGCCTCGAGTGTGTCAATACAGAGCATCGGTGTTTTTACTGCTTTCATTTTCTTTCTTTCTTCTTTTTTAACTTTTTTTTCCTCAAGTTCTTTTTTCTCTTTCTTTTTTTCTATCTTTCTTTATTTCGTTTCTTTTTATTCCTTTCCTTCTTTCTTTCTTTCTCCATCTCTCTTTCTTTCTGTTTTCTGTCTTTCTTTCTTTAAATTCCTAACTATCTTCATTTCTTTCTTTCTTTATTTTTTCGTCCCTCTCTCTCTTTCTTTCTTTCTTTCTTTCTCTTCTCTCCTTCCTATAGTATCTTTCTTCGTTTTAGTTTCTATTTATCTTTCTTTCTTTCTGTTTAATCTCACTTTTGGACCGTGTCCTATGTTTATCGAAAAGATCCGGAAATCAAACGCTTTAAAAAAAATATATATATTCTTTATAGATGTGTCGTGTAAAGCTCGGTGCACTCCGCACGATTTTTCTGCGATCCCATTTTCGTAGAAAGGGTGCATTGGTAATATATTAGATATGGAAATCTAAACACTAATCATCCTCCTGATTATGGATCTACATAATGACACAAATATCAACAACTAGAATTGTAGTGCATTTGACTCATTAAGTCAGAATAAAAGCCGAACCATACAAGATCGGTACCCCCCCCCCCCCACCAATGATACCAGCGCCCCACCATACCTGGGGGGGGGGCGTTTCACAAAGCCTTTTTTCAATAAGAAATGACAACAATCAGTTACAAATCTGCTGATAGCCAATCAGAAGCAAAGATTTCAGTAGCTTATAACAAAAACTGTCATTTGTCAATGATGACAAGTTTTGTAAAACGCCCCCTGGACACCATGTGCGCTACGCCACCAATAATTTCAGTCAAAAGATGACACAGGAGTCATTACGCATTTAAATATTTCGGCCTCGCCTACCTAATGCCAGTGGTATTGCATCGATAAGAAATCTGAAAAGAAAACATTGAGGCGAGAGCTTAGGTCTCTATGTCCCGGGGGTCTCAGTCATGTAGAAATATTGTAAGCATGCGTGCCCACCGGTTTTTCCAGACACCTTCTAAACGAGGAATTCTTCTTAAGTCAAAATACACTCTAAATGAGGACATCGCGTGGGTTTTTTCAAGATCACACCCTAGACGGGTACTTCAAAAAAGTGTACTCGTAAACAAGTATTGTAAAATAATTATTGTAGCCCCTTGAGTATTTTTAAGTGTGATATAGGAAATACCATTTAAGTTGTTGACAATGTAAAATGAATCAAATTGCGCTTCTGATGTAAAATTCACAATGTAAAAATTAATTTCAATAGGGAAACAATGACATCAACTTTTACACTTCCAAATGGGTTTAGTGCACATGCAGCTATCATAAGTCCTTTCTTTGAAAAAAAGAATTACATTTCAAATTTGATCTATTTTATGTAAAGTACAAGTATAGTGTTTACGAACATTACACAATGTACAATGAACAGTTACTATTTCGAGACCAGCTATACGCGTGAGACTTGGTAGGTCTGGGTCGGTATCGTGGGCATCCATATTGATCTACTGAAGATCTAAAGACCAGCAGGCGCAGGCGACGGCCGTTAGTCTTACCAATGGTCATTATTACCCCTGTTGTTGTTTTCCCTTGTCGGTCTGGCCCTGAGGGCTAGAAAATAACCCTAAACGCGTTTACCGGCGCGTACAGCAGGATTTCAAACCATTTTAAAAAGTATACCGTTTTTTTTAAATGGCCCAAAATGGACGGTTTTGAACGAGCGCGTAGCCAGGATTCCATTTTAGGGGGGGGGGGCGGTAGTGTGCACGCGAAGAGTGCGAATCACTTAAAGAGCGCGCATAGCGCGCTCTCTAAGGGGTGGGTGCAGGGAGGGGGGAGTTTCCCCCCTCCCGCGCAAAGCGCGGAAGCTTTGAAAGAAGACGATTCGTTGTGCCTTTCTCGACTCATAATCCTTGTCTGAATTCAGTCCGCCCGTCCTTTGCATAGCGCGGAAGCTTTGACGTATTATTAGAAAAAGAAGACGATTCGTTGTACCTTTCTCGACCCTTAATCCTTATCTGTATTCAGTCCCCCTCACGCGCGAAGCGCGGAAGTTTTGACGTTTCATCAAATTATTAGAGAAAGAAGACGATTCGTTGTACCGTTCTCGACTCCTTTCCCTTTTTCTTCCTTCGTCCTCTTACTTTTTTCTTCTCTCTCTCTCTCTCTCTTTTTTTTTTGGGGGGGGGGGGGGGGGGCGGCGTTTTTTTTTTGGGGGGGGGGGCGACCGCCCACCCCCCCTGGCTACGCGCCTGGTTTTGAACCCCACTGCGCGGACCGCATCCAATCTATAAAAAAGCACCCCTTTATACGCGTTTTCTTGGTCACGCATGCTTACAGTATTATTTTCTGAATGAGACCCCCGGGCTCTATGTATTTTTCAAATTATGTAAATACATGTAAATGTATATAATCCTTTGGACTTGTTAATAGTGACGATGGGGTCCTTGACGTATAAAAAGTCAAATAGTTGTCTAGACCGATGCCAAACCTTTTAGTATCACAGAACTAAAATTCGCATTGCTTCAAGTATTCATTGTTCCACCGTTTTATGTTCAGTTTTATGTTTATTACCACACTACAAAAGGGGGTGTAAGAAAGGGATTGAAAGCCTCTTCAGTGATTTAATGATTGAAAAGGTCTTTTTTTCGATGACTTGTGTATGCCTTCAATACTATGGTCACATAAGTAAGTGCATGATTGACTAGACATGCATTGTTCAGGTGTGTACTTTTCGTGTAAATATTGACCTACTTATGTCCTATCGTCTATTGTTGCATGTCTTTCGTGTGAAGTGATTTCAAACAAGACAAGGATAATATATACATCTCTCCCTAGTAACCTTCCATTCTAACTCCCTCTCTCTCTCTCTCTCTCTCTCTCTCTCTCTGTTTCACTATCTCTTCTCTCACCCTCCTTCTTTCTCTCTCACCCCTCTCTCTTTCACGGTCTCTCTTTCTCTCTCAGTCACTACCTCTTTCTTTCACTCACGTTCTCTCTCTCTATATGTCACTATCTTTTTCTCCTCCTCTCCTTTTTTACGGTTACTTTTTTCTCTCCTGTCAATTCCCTCTCCACCCCCTCACCATGCACTCCTTTGATTCACCATTACTTCACATTTTCTGCATTTTTATAGTTCTCTCAATGTCCCTTCCCTATCTCGACTTAAAATACGAAACAAATTTGTCAAAGCTTTCCAATAATCTTCTATCTCACTCCTTTGGCTCAGTCAATAGAGCGTCCGCCTCACAACCGGGAGGTCGTGGGTTCGAACCCCGGCCGCGTCATACCAATAGAAGTTAAAAGACGGGAATTGCTGCTACCATCATGTTTGGCGTTCAACATTAAGGGATAGAGCAACGTCGATCTGGTGCTGATCAGTGGCTGCCGGGCTCACGATCAATTGGGCAAAAAGAATTTCCATTTTCGATTTAAAACTTAATAAAATTTGGAGTGGACTTTAAAAGATTATTATTATTATTAACTTCACTCAGTCAACTTGATATCATTCGATTGGCAAGGTTGGGCCCAGTGCACGTCGTATATAATTTTACCCTTTTTTGGTGATGAGGATTTTTTCAAATTTTCGAGTGCCAACAAAATAAATAGTGCTCACTACCCCCCCCCCCCCTCTCCCCTCCCCTGGCGATAGCCGAGCGTGTTTGGACTGTTTTGAATGTACCGAGTGTGGGTAATTTTACTTATGCCCAAACAAAATGATGTGTATGATTTGTTTTATTAGATTATGTTTTATTCGATTTTAAAAAATGATGTTTTATAACATGATTTTACTAATGACCGGTCATTAGCATTTGACAATGTCCGGTCATTATCAAAATTACGTGTTAGGCAAAATAAATGCCTGGTCACGTGTACGCTTCCAACCAATCAGTTGATTAGGATCCACGTCATTATCTTATAATAAGGTATAGCTATTTCATTGAGACAAAACAAGGACATTATTCATTATTCTCAAATACTAATCACAGGAGCGAGACCGCTAGCAGACCGATGACAAACCGAAGAAAATATTGCCTTACCCCGAATGACCAGGATCTTGTTGGATATTAGTCGGTTTGGAAGTTTTAATGAGGTATGAATGACTAATATCCTGTCGGTTATAATTATGTTGGTTTTGAATTGTTAATGGTATTAATGGCTAGGATCTTGCCGGATATAGGTCGGTTAAGAGTCGGTTTGGAGATGTGAATGAGGTATGAATGACCGAGATTTTGTCGGTTTAAGTTTAAAGACCGTCACCACTACTGGGCAAGAAGGGATTAGACCACACAGCGAGCCGTCGAGGTCACTGTGACAGATGGCTATCTCATTAACTCAGCTCTCATTTAACATAAGAAAAAGAGGATCATGGGGGACCAACAGGCACCGATTGGGGAAGTTTTCTATATAGAGGGAGCAAGTAGCTACAAGTATGGCAGTGTGCCTTTAAGGTCGGTTTGGAGATGCGGCCGGGGTATAACTTACTTCAGCCAGACGTAGACAAAAAGCCACTTAATTCTGACTTGGTGGCATTTAAGACTCGTAAATGTCCCTGTATTCAGAAAACAATTTAACTTGACATCGATCGAGTCTAAGTTTAATTTGGACTGGATTTGGCCTACTGAACTCATGACTAAGATATATTATGTACTGTACCATCCAATTATGACAAAAGCCAATAATAATGCTATAACAAGGCAGGTATGAATATTATCATTTATTACAAGTCACCATTGTACATGATAACTATAGTTCGTCCCTGATAAATACATCATCGATAATTTGAACATGTACCCAAATAATATAATGAACAATATATACTCAGACCTCATAAATCATACAGCATGCGATAATATAATATTCATGTTGCTATCTGGATGTAAAATCGGTACACAAATGGAAATATGAAGATTCTTATATCCCAATCGAGCTTGCTCAATCAAAAACAGGCTCGGAGATTATGCATTGAACTATTATTCGTCCATTGACCCCAAATAGTGAAGACAAAGCACCATTTAATCGTTGTATTGTATAAAATAATATTCCCAAAATCATATGCCTACGTCGTTCCCACATAATACCAGTTGCATGTATGCGTTCTTAACTATGACAATAATAACACATAGAATAATTATCGTAATGAATATCTGAATATGACATATAATTCTTAAATTAAATTAAAGAACATCTCCCCTGAGTGACATCTCTTGATTGTTTTATAATAATAATGTCCTCGACAAGATTCATTCTTGATTCCATATTCATCCACTAAATGAATTATTCACAATTTTAAATTTAATTTTTCTTGTTCTTGAACATAAATGAACTTAAATAAAATCACTTTCATTAGGTATGTCCGCACAAAACCTTCGTAGTTTTTAACTATCACGTTTGCGAAACCTCGAAGTTTTAAACAACACTGGGGGTTCACACAGCACCGGAACAGCATTGTTCGAGTTTTAAAATTACAAGCCGGTCAAGCAGGCGTTGTAACGCCGCGACAGGCTGGTGAAACCTCTATAAGCTAATTATAGTATCCGAGCGGCACATAATTATAGTAGGGAGTTTTCGCAAGCTTAACACGGACGGAGAATCTGCGGTTCGTGTGCAAAATCGAGAAGCTACTATATAGTAACCGACTAACCTTTCAGAAACACTTCCAATCTCCAATCGCTTCTGATATATGCACGACTGTCGAAGCCATGTTGGTCGTGATTCAGAAAGCGAAGAGGAATGTACTATTCGACAAACCAAATGTCTGCATCTCTAATGTTTGCCTATTTTGCAGGCGTCAAGATGTTTATCATATACTTTAAAAAAGAGTCTCTTGGTTATTCACACAGGCATAGTGGAATTACAGCTGGCATGGTATATATGAATCTTTCCATCACAGTTGAAGTAAGAATCAAAGACAGGGGCGTACTCGTCGTACAGTTTTCTACAAAGATGCCTATTCCATGAACAAGGCAAAACATAAAATAAATTTTCTCTTTCATTACCAATGAGCGAATAAAAGTCTTGATCGCCCAAGCTTCCCTTGAATAAATATTTTCTCGAGATTAGTTCCGCCACGGGGGGATTGAGGTAGTAATTGTAGAGTTGGCTGCTCCTCATACGAGCAATGTCCAGTAGCACAACGCCGCTATTGAATCCCGGTAATCCATCGGGGGCCGGCGAACCCACGCGCGTAGTGGGATTGCGCGCACGGAACGCTTTGAACGCATCGCGGTACGTCGGCTGCTGATCATGCGCAATGCCCATGACGTTGCTGCCTTGGAACTTGTCGAAATGAGCAAAAAGGCCGCTGATGTCGGAGATGAATTTGAGATCGGTGTCCAGCATGATGATTTGGTGAACGAAGTCAGGAAGGATCCCTCGATGAATGGCTACTGATAAGAAGAAGATGGATTGGTTGTAGTAACCCTGGGTATTGCCGCTGACGATCTGTTGGACAACCGATACAGATGAGGCAAGTTTCTTGGCGATTGTCTCCTGGTCCAAAAAGGTATACTGCATAAAATGAAACAAAGACGAAAAGAAGAAAATATAGTATTTACACTTTTTATTGAAGTTGAGATAATTGAAACGTTGAACAATTCACATGAAAGTAAATTAATGATTTCCTTATGAACTTAATAAAATTTAATATTGACGTTTGCGATTCGTTTAACATGCGGAATGTCATCAAAAGGACTGCTGGGTTTGAAAGGAGATGAGAAACTTTCTCTTCACGTAATGTTATCCAACGTATGGTTCCATTGTTCAAGCATACGTTTAAAAAAAAGGGGGGGGGGGGGAATAAGACAAAAATTCAAGGATAAGAAAAGAAAAAAAAACTAACCGACGGAGGAGAAAAAAAGCACACCCTAACATTTTAAAGGGATCGGGATCTTGGTCTCAGATTCTAAAACAAAATCCTGGATTTAGCTCATGCTACAATGATAATTATAAACCTTCAGGTCAGTCAGGAACCCCATGACTTTTACGAGCCGATCGCCTGTGTGGTTACCAAGATAATTATGATTGGAAATCGAAATTTCATTTTTCGTTTTCCTAACATTTTTTGAAAACACTACAGTCTATTGGGGAACATGAGTGAGTTAAAACTGGTTACTCAAATATTATTTCTTTTTTGAGGTACTTCATAACCCCTGTGTATTAGGAGTGAACCACCCAACTGTTGTGTAAAGTCGTTACACAACGAAATTGCAGTGTAAGATTAAGCTTTCTGAGCAAAAGATATATTGGCTTCATTCAGAGTAATCTGAGTTAAGGCCAAACTACAGAATAAACCGGCGTTATATACTTTGCACAATGACAGTTCTAAGTATAGAAACAGATTTCGTAAAAATTCAAAACAGATTTGACGGCAGCTTGGATTTAATCCGTATAGATTCTTTTATGATTTTCACCAAAGTAGTAACAAATTTCAGTCGTAGTTTTTTATAAGCTATATATCTAGATAATTGGGGGTATAGCTTACGAGGTCAAAGGACCACAATCGGATTAAATCGTCCATTCTGTGCAGGATTAATTTTTGCAAGCTCGGAAAAAGAATGATGTCATGTTTGCTTGGTATGTCCAACAGATTGAAAACCCAGCATGAATGAGCATTAGAGAATGTTCAAAATACAGGTGTAATTGTTCGATTTTTGCACAATAAGAGGTGTCAAGAAGCGGGTTTCTTTAGATACTAATTTCGAATAGATTTGATGACTTGACGGATAGATGGCATTAGGGACTTTTCCGTTTGCACGTCGACATAGTGAACTGCTACGTGAGACGTCCTTATAAGGCACTGCCAGTAAACGACATCACAGTGCCTTATAAGGACGTCACACGTAGCAGTCCACTATGTCGACGTGCAAATGGAAAAGTTGCCATTAATTTGTACAGACGACATGCTTTCATGATCACTATTAGGGACTTTTAGATTTGCACGACGACATAGTAGACTGCTACGTGTGACGTCCTTATAAGGCACTGGCAGTGCATTATAAGGACATCACAGTGCCTTATAAGGACGTCACACGTATAGCAGTCCGCTATGTCGACGTGCAAATTGAAGAGTTCCCATTAATTTGGACAGACGACATGCTTTCATGATCACTATTACGGACTTTTAGATTTGCACGACGACATAGTAGACTGCTACGTGTGACGTCCTTATAAGGCACTGGTAGTGCCTTAAAAGGACATCACAGTGCCTTATAAGGACGTCACACGTATAGCAGTCCGCTGTGTCGTCGTCCAAATCTAAAAGTCCCTTTTCATAACCAGGGTCTACATTGGCAACTTAACGACATGTATTATGTAAACTATCACCATTAAAACAAATGAAAAGAAAGAAAGAAAGAAAGAACGAAAGAACGAAAGAAAAGAAAACAATACAAAAGTCAACAATGAAAACAGCAACGACTTTCAATGCGCTTATTGTTGACTGTCCATAATGTTGCCAATGGCGAATGGAGCTGCTACAGGGGAGTAGGAGGGCACAAGCCTCCTACTCCCCTCGAATGGAGGAAAGAATAAAAAGAGAAGAGACAACTAGAACGAAAGAGCAAGAGGAAAATGGAACATGAAAGATGAAATGACCCCCTTTCCGTATTCTCCCTCTGGTCGGTGGCCTTGCAAATTCATATTCTATCAACCCAATATGGTGCCGGTGCCCCCTACCCCATGCTGTTACTCCGTGCCCCCTTAATGGCTGGTCCTACGATATGCCACTGGTGGTAATGCGCAGCTTGTAAAGGTTATGGGGGGGGGGGGGGTGGGAATTAAAGAGCAGAACAGACCAGTTCACCAATGTATTCAAATTCTATGTGACCAGACTTGTTTATTAGAGACTTCTATACTAAGGGCGTTACGACAGGAAAAATTATCCGAAGCTTTTGCGAAATTACAGTATATCCAGCTTACGAGGTTTTAGTTTGTAAGCACCCGCCTATCGCCGGTGCGGGCCGAAAAAGTACCCCTTTACCTGAGATTTTGGGAACACGCATGCGGTCCCTCCGACTCCGGAGTGAGGGGGGGGGGGTTGCAGACACATCCCCATTGTCAGTCGATGTGCGTAACAGTGTATGCATCATGAGACCAGGGGAGGGGGCATTATGCTTTGTACTTTACACTATGAACATGACAGACAAAGAAAGCGGACAAAATATACAGTTCCTCAGGTAGACAAAGGAACATCCCTTCACTGCTATTATGTAAAAAGGTGAATATGCATGTGACACCTGTTCTACACATTTTTACATAATAGCAGTGAAGGGATGTTCCTTTTTCTACCTGAGGAATTGTATATTTTGTCCGCTTTCTTTGTCAGTCATATTCATCACCTCCCTGCTCTGCTCAAGGCTTTAGGAATTGTGATACAGACTGTGTCTGAATACAAATATCTATAATGGTGGACATCCGTATCTGGTACCATAGAATACAGACGATAACCATTGTGACTATTAATTGAGAAAGTAGCCGAGTGAAAAGATAAACGATTTTAATGAAGGAGGGAAAAAGAGCAAGCAAACAAAGAGATGAAGATCGATGAAGCTTAACGGAGAGGAACGAAAGAAAACTAGCTAGACAAAAATAGATGCAAGGGAGGAAAATAATAAAATAGGAGTAGAAGCGGGAGAAAATGACAAGAAAAACAAGAGGACCTGGTAAAAATGAGAAATTAGATCACCGGAGCGCGTCTTATTACAATCCGAAGCCCTGTATGTTAATCCCTTTTCCGTATTTCCGGGCCTGCTTCTCAAACAGAAGCACCTCGGTGAAATCCCACTTCAAAGGGGCTATACAATGAAAATATTTACCCGCAAGAAACAGGTCCCATTCTTACAAGATGTCAATAGGTATACAGATTAGCACTTGAAATACTGAACAACCCATCAGCCCCCCAATTCGGTTTTTGCAGCGGGCAGAGATAGAAATCAATTTTTTTCTCAAAAGACGTCATTAGCAAACGCCCCGATGCCACCAAACCCTTTTGAAAAAGCCAACACTTGTTAGACAACTGTTGTTGTACCTCAGGGTCTCATCCTTTCGTGGACTGAATTGTAATGAATGCTGAGTTTACTTAAAAATGTAGGCCTTAGGGTAAATAGTACAGATGTATGCATACCAGCGTCCTCGGAAGAATACAAGAAAATTATATTTGCTTTCCATTTGTTGTTCCTTTAACTTGTTAGATTTATTCCTGCGAGTCCCGATATACTCCGCTAGGAATGTTGAGCATTTTTTTCTTAAGAGTCAGAACCGCCCCCTCCCGCCCCATCAATTCCACGGTAAATAATGTTGAGCACTTTTTTTCTTAAGAGTCAGAACCGCCCCCTCCCGCCCCATCGATTCCACGGTAAATAATGTTGAGCACTTTTTTTCTTAAGAATCAGAACCTCCCCCTCCCGCCCCATGAATTCCACGGTAAAAACTACCATAAATAAACGAAATGTGTAGTAACAATTCTAGTATACTTCTAACCATAGTTATTCTCATAAAGCTCTGATTTACTTTAGATCAATCCACTGCAATGAAATAACAAATTTCGACTTTCTCTTAGATGATGAAATGAATATATTCAATTGGACGGACGTTAAAAAGTCCTTTCTATTTTTTTGGTAATTAAACCCCTTTTTTTTAGCCAATGCAACTCAATGCAATATTTTATATTCATCATAACCTGATTTATATAATTTCTTTTCTATTTTGGTAATTGTTAGCATACCTATGCGCCTTAATAATTGTGTACGCATCATAATCTGATTTATATCAGTTGAAGAAAACAAAACAAGATTGGTATCTCGGTCTGTTTGTGCAAATAATGAACTAAATAGTAAATTGAGCATTTGTAATAGCCTTCCATTGGAATCTGTCATTCTCTATATACTGTGATAGATTATTCGTAAAAAGAAACTTTAGCAAGACATGCTCCGAAGAGACGCAATAGTGTGAGAACTCGCTTCCAGTTTCATTTCCCAGATGTCCCCTGTTGTGTGCTTAATTGCCAAAAAAAAAAAAATCGATTCAGAACTGGTGTAATTCATTGCTATAATTATTTTCAATTACAGTCAACATAACCAGAAAGACTTTCAACAAGCACAAAAAAAAATTATGCAACTTCAGTAGCCTTGTTCCTTTGCAATTGAAATCATGACAATGGCATATTAGTTATTACTTTATCCGATACCAATTTCTACTTGTGTAGGCAATGCAATAATGACTTTGTATTCAAATCGCCATTAATTGATATGATTTCTTGAAAGTCTTCGCGATTGTGTTCAACCAACCAAATCAAATAGCCCTAATGAAAATGAAACGTAGTCATCGTAGTAAGGCCAATGAAATAGGTAATCCGATTAGAAAAGGACAATTATACCTTCATTTTTTTTTACTAATAATGCGTTCTTGTATAGCGCATAACATAAGGTCCCTATGCGCTTCCAAACAGTTATGATACAACGTCCCTATATGCGCTTCCAAATAGCTTTGGAAATCATTACCCTATAACTTTAGCTCCGGCAGCCGTTAACAGAGCACAGTGGATTGTAAGGGACACTCCTACCAGGTACCCATTTACCTAACCTGGGTGGAGTGAGGCAAATGTAGATTAACGTCTTGCCAAAGGACTATAATTGTTGTGGCAGGGATTCGAACCCCGTATCTTGTGGCTCGCCGTCCAGAGACGTATCAGAGACGTATCTGGACCACAACGACAGTACGACTCTATAATGTACATGGTATTTCCTTACAAAAGATTAGAGTAACCCTTTCCTTAAACTTTTATCTTCTTTCCTCAAACTTGTATCTTCTTTCCTCAAACTTTTATCTCCTTTCTTCAAACTTTTATCTTCTTTCCTGAATCGAACACGCCAAAAATGCGGGTATATTTAGACTTCACTGAAGTAATATAATTTTGTATTACCTTTACGTAATTATCGGAGTACATTTGTCAAGGCATTGTTATATATACTGCATCCTTGACCAGCAATAATTTTATCTACTCTTCTGAATCAACATAATCAAATAAGCCGAATAGTGTTTCAAAGTGGCAGGTACTTTTGGCATCAGTCGTAAAAGTCGTGAAAGTTTATTACGATTGCATAACCCGTTAACATTATGCTGGATATCAAACGCAAACTTGGTTTGGTTGGTTTAAAGCGCCACGTGGTATTGTTCTGTATTCCTCAATCAGTATCCATTAAAATCACGATAACAACGACTTTCTTGGAATCATAACAAATAATGTTCGAGTTACGTAATACAGCACTGCAACGTGTGCACATTTCAATGGGTCAGACGAGGGGCAATTTAAATTACCTCAGGTTAATTTTTGGAAAGTCTTTAAGATGGTGTTGAAACGCAATTAGTCTGAAATCAGTTGTATATTAATCTGTCCTGAACCTTTTATTTGAGCGCTCTGTGTACAAAATAATGAGATGTTTCCAGTATTCAACGAACTTTTACTTTCCAACAAATTTGAACAGATGCAACTCTCAGATTTTCGTTGTTTCCAATCACAGTTTCGAAGGAGGAAGGTATAGGGTTATCTCCTTATCTGATCACATCCCTGGTATACCTGCATTTTCCTTATATTTCCTCATTGGGTTTGAAAGCGGACTAGTCTCATATCAAACATGAAAATAAAACTGGGTATCGAATCACGAAACCGCCCTACAAGCACAATTTCACCGACATCAATTAAATTATACTTCTGACAGTCCCGTGAAAATGATGATCCAATAATAATTGATACCTAGATCTAGGGATGACGTTCATGTTAAGGCAAGAGTGAGATTCTGTTTCTTATTGGTAATTTTAAACAATATTTCTATATGTCAAAGTAATATTGAAAACGCCTTGCACGGCGAAGAGAGTCAACACTTGTAAAAAGATTTTTTTTTTAAACCCCAAAAACATAATTGAAAACTTTCCTTAAAGTATGGCGGCAAAATATCTATTATCAGCAAAGTACATGCATGAATTTTGCAACTGACAGTATTTTACTCACCCCATTTCTTGTGTAAAAATGAGGGCTTCAATTTTCAATAATAGAGAGAAAAACAGAGAGTCTTTTGATCCAAAATTTTGCACGTACTTTCATCACCATATCTTGCTGCTACAGATATATTTTAGATAGGCCTGTTACATTTTGAGGGCTTGAAAATCCACGGTAAGGGCTTTAAATAATTTTGATTAAAACAGGTCCGAGCCTCCTCCGGCAACGTTTTCTCTAGTGGTCACACTGTGCTTATTCTGCACTGTTCTCTTGAAAGGAAGACGAGTGTAATATAAGACTAGTATGACCATCGTTTTTTCATAATAGCTCTGCTAAAACATGTGCGATGATAATACATGTAGCATAATGGCGCCCACAGCTTAAACGATTCGTATAAATAAGATGATGTTATGCCTATTGCGATGTGTTCATTGTTGGGTAATACATTTCAAGTTCGACTCGGGTCCATATCAAAATTATTAAGGTATTTCTGCATGACAAGGGAATGAAAATTATTTTTAAAGAAATCAACAAAAAGAGGATAATAGAGATAAAAAGAGGACGTTAAATATAAAAAACACACTGATGATGAATACCTAAATCAATAACGAAATAAAGAATATAAAAGGCAAGAAACCGACTCTACAATTGGAAAAGAATGGAAACTAATACATCTTGGCATCAAACAATGACAAGAATTAATGTCATCGATCTGTTGTACTCTTTTACTTCATGGCCTTATGACCCGCTCTTTCGAACAAAAGCGAAGAAAAGAATGCGATGGGTTTATTGATCGCTTATATTCGTCTTAAATGGTCTGTAAGGCAATTTCCATTTACTGTATATTGACGATCAGCTTATATGAAGTCTTTCGTCTTCTTTGTAAGTTGCATAGGCAGGCAGCCAGTGAAAACGAATTCGTTTAATACAATTATGGACATGCAAGCATTGCTTTAAACAAACAGAACTTTGTTATTCCTGGCTCATTTATCCTGATTGAGGTGTCAAATGAAAAGGGCAGAAAATGAACTTTCTAGAAATGTGATATTTTTTCTTTGATAATTCAGATACCGTTCGCCAAATGACTTTTTAGGTACACTTTCTTCAAATTGTTTTTAATCACTCATGCGTGAAATATTCATCATTATGAGTTGCAACAAATGAAAAAGGAGGATCTAAGCTTTGCAAATATTTGTCATTTATTAATTATAATTGTGATTAAGTTATGATAAAACATCGATAACTCTCGGTTTTGTTTTTTTCCGGAACGCACTGTATAGAGAAACCTTTTTTCTGCGATAAAGAGAATGAATAATGCTGGTGGGCACCTCTCTGTCTTGCTTTTCTGGATTGTATATTTTGTAGTTGCATAAAATTGGGTATTATGGTATGAAGGTCAAAACCATATAACTTCATCTTTAAAGCTAATCTGGAGCTCTGGTATATGGGAATCGCATTTTGAGAGAAAATTGCTATGATTTATTCTGGATTGTTTATCCTGCAGTAGATTGGTTGTTTGAACAAGTGAAATAAATACTTACTGGAAATCATCTTCAATAAAAACTACAACTCACTCGTTTGCACATGATGACCTGTGTTTAAGCAGCCAATATCCATTTTCTACCAAAATTGTGAAGCAAATGTCATGTAATCTTGAAAATTCAGTGCAGGTTTCGTTGGATTCTGTGAGACTTTATTTTCTATATTTACCAGATGCACCTTTTGGTGAATCCATTCAAAATATATATTGACTGCCAGAAAAGAAAACTGGGGACCTCGGATCATTATAATGATAGGCAATATAATGTTGGGTATTCCGGGAGCACAATATTAACGATGATTACAAGAAAAGTAAAAAGGAAATCAGGAAAATGCCACAAAGGTACAAAAATATAAAACATCACTTTTTGATAATGATCAGGACACAAGATAAGATAAGAATGTACCTAGCAAGCGTAATAGCGTATAGGGGGAGGGGAGGGGGGGGGGGGGGGATATATAGATTTAAAATTAAACACAATCGCAAATATTTTCAAAAAATCACACCAAGAGCTGAGCAATATAAAAACCCTATGGAACTGCCCCGATAGAAATCATCTCCAGGCTGCGTAAATGGTCGTTATAATGTTGGCAAATTTCAACGGGTGATGGGGTGTTATAGTTTGATTTTTCGAAAGTCGTTCCGATCGAGTTGTAACTTTATAAGAAATAGTGGTAATGGCCTACCTGTATCTCTACTTTTGACCTGTACTTCCTGCTGAACATCGTCATCGTCTCTTCCAGATAGAGCCTACTTGGCTCGTCAACCACAAAGAAGAAAAACAAAGGAATAGACGACTTCTCTAGGATCGACTTCATGCACACCTCAAACCGTTTCTTGTGGTACGACATGGTCTCTACGCTCGTGAGGGGGATCAACACGTAGCGGAATCGTCCCGGGTCGTCACTCGGCGGCGAGGAGATCGACCTCCGCAGGATCCCATCCGGCGCGCTTTTGTTGTTGTCGAAAATTTTGGCGGGCAGGTTGAGGTAGTCTGCAAAGCGGCTGACGCGATGCCGCGTGCTGGCGTCCTGACTGGCATGGAGCATGGGCCCCACGATGGCGGTCAGGTAACCAATCCAGAAACAACCGATGATGACGAGGACGGGTCGGAGGAGGGACCAAGTTATCCAGGTGATATGTTGATACTTGGTCAGTGACTTGGGTCGGACTAGGGGTAGAGGATCCGAGGTTCTTCTCGTGAAACACAACATCTTCGAGGAAATCAAATATTTAACAGTTCGAAGTGATGATAGATTCTTTGAGAGTCGATGGGGAGGTTCAATTGTCTTCCCCTTGAAGTTCGCTACGACAAATGCGTGACTGATAAAAATCCTTTCCGATAAAGAGATCTTTTAATTTTTCTTCCAACATGCGATACGCATTGGTCAACGCGACATTATGAAAAGAAAGTTAGTAGGCCTATAGCTATTGTAGCGACGGCGATGTAATAAAGGAGCGAAATAGACCGCAATTACCGCAATTATCTTGTCAAGTCTTTTATTGCGCTTCGACAAAACTCCACTCTCATTGAGGTCAGTCTACAACATGTGAGAAGAGCGTACGTCATGCAACCATCTCCTTTTGTTGCGAGAAATCGAAACGTTCCTGGAAGAAATGATGGTCGGGACACTCGGGTGGTCAATAAATGAAGACTAACTGGTCATCTTGTAAAATGGTCATCTAGATCCAAGGTTCACTAATATTCAGCGCCGCCGCGCGCGCGCACTGAAAAACACACTCACTTATGTGCTATTAGCTGTTTATCGAGACAGACTCTGACAGAGATAAACCTCGCAGGTGATTGTGTGCCTGGCTGGTTGACGACAATGATTGTTTGCCTGAGATACGAGCGAATAATATACTTGTGTATGTGTGACCCGACACGCTTTACCTTGCATGCCTTGAGCTAACATCTTCCAGTCTTTGCGGTAATTAGTGAATGGCCATCTGATTGGTGTGACGTCAGATCTGCCGCACTTAGCAAATAAGACACGCATTCACCTTGTGGAAACACAAAAAGAAAGTATAGGTTTTGTCTGTTTAATCAAGTTTTATTGTCATCGATCTGTTGTACTCTTTTAATCTTATAGCCACCCGCTCTTTCGAACAAAAAGGTAAGGAAAATTCTTTTAAAAGGGGCAGGTTGGTTAATGCGATGGGTTTATTGATCGCTTTTATTCATGGTCTCTTAAATGGTTTGTATAAGGTAATTACAATGAGATTTTTCCTTACATTGATCCTCAAAGTTGTATACATTTATTTATAGAACATTGAAGAGATCGACGATTGTGGCATAATAGGTTATTAAGGAACAACTGATTGTCCTGCTGATCTGTATAGATCAAGTATCAACTCTTATTATGATTATGAAGGAATAACACACGACTGCATCAGGCTCTCAAAATAAGCCCCAATATTGCAGAAAACAGGATTTTAACGCAATTCTACCCCTTTTAATATGAAAATCAGTGTTAAAGATAAGCTTCAGTTCTGATGACAGAAAATAAATTCTCACAGAATCCAATAAAACTTACAATGAATGTTCAAGATTACAAATAAATGACATTTGCCGAACGATTTTGGTTGAAAATGTATAGGGGCTGAGCAATGAGCATAGAACGATAAGGAAATCCAGGTACGTAGGCGTGACACCATGACTTGTGCTTTACACGGATCACTACGTGCAAATGAGAGTTGTGGTTTTTATGAAAGATGATTCCCAGCAAGCTTTTGTGAGTCTGTGTTTATTTTTCTAGTTCAAACAATCAATCTACTGCAGAATAAACAATCCACAATGATTCAAAGCCATGTTCTCTCAACATTACGATTCCCATACCAGAGCTCAAGATTAGCTATACGGTATATAGAAACGGCACCCATTTTGCCGTAAATAAACAAGGATCACGGCTCATTATTAATTAACCCTCGCTTTGGTTTTTTTTTCAAACTTAAAGAGACTATGAGGCCAAGGCAGTTTCATTCATGACTTCATGAAACCATAACGCCAATAATTATCTTCATAACTTAAAGCTAGGACATTGTAGAACCGTGTGAAATCTACCCCTCACGAAGATCCTTTTTTTGTGCCCAAGGAGCTAGTAAATGTACTTCCACAATCCATTTTTTTCCGCGTGTAGAAACAGTCATCCATATCGTTACTACTATTATTAATATAATAATCACTATCATATTTATTTAATGAACACCACTTTCATCAACTTTACCGGGCTATCATTACTTAATTTCTTTATTATTGTAATATCAATATTATTTTTATATTATTATCATATCAAAGTCATGTTATCATCATAACCACCACCACCATAATCATTTCAAAATCGATAGATCTTTTTACCTCTGTATATCGCTACATAATATTGTGCATTATGCATATTTCGAAATTATATAGAATTATGAAGCATTGTGAACATATTGGTATTGGTATACAGAGGGGCATTAATCCATCTTCATGGATGGTCTATACATGTAAAATGAACGCTCGAGTCCATATTGGAATTATTTTGATTTCTAAATTAATTAGGCAACTATAATTACGCATCGTTTTGTACCAACTGACTCACTGAATTGAAAACGGGAACAAAAACATAAACAAATCAAAAGAAAAACACGAAAGCATAAACAAAGAAAGAAAGTAAACGTAAATTCTACATGTATATTTGATGTACAAATCGTGTGTGAGGGTGGTTGTGTGTGTGTGTGTGGCAGAGAGGGAGAGAAGCAGAGGAAAATAGAGACAAATATATTTATATAGTCGGTCAGAGAGAGATCGAGAGAAGGTGATGAAGAGATACAGAGATGAATTGAAAATAAAATGAGGCAGATATTAGGGGGTAGCATTTATTAAAAAGTGCAGGGGCAGAGTAGGAAATGAAGACACATATAGAGAAGAGAAGAGAAGATAGAGAGAGACAGAGAGAGATTGAGTGAAGAGGATAGAGAGATACAGAGACGGATTGAAAAGAAAGTGAGTCAGATAAAAGAGATAGTATTATAAGAGAGGCTCTAGGGGCAGAGGAGGAAATGAAGAAACACATAGAAGAGAGAGAGAGAGAGAGAGAGACATACATACATAGTCAGAGCGAGTGAGAGAAGGTGATGGAGAGATGCATAGAAGGATTAAAAAGAAAATGAGGCATAAAGGAGGTAGCATTTATCACAACGACCAGGGGCAGAGAAGGAAAGGCATTCAGACAGAGAAGAGAGAAAGAGAGAGAGAGAGAGAGAGAGAGATTGTCATAGCAACATGCAGAGAAAGACGAAGCGAAAGCTAACACTGATATCTCACACTCCTTACAGCGTACACCTTGCAAACAGAGAAATACACAAGAAACGACCGTAAAAATCTTAAACACACAAGTTGTGAAAATGCAATCAGCTTTACAGATCTAATATCGTTTGTTACACGATTAGATATGAAAATGACATAACATAGAATACGCCTGCAAGTTTTACTTCTCTACGATTTATTGAAATGACATATTAAAACATTTCAAGAATAATTCCAATATCTTACAAATTATGAAGCAAGTATTTGATACCTTATTATTTTTTAAGTCGGTGTAGGTACTATTAGATCAGAACGAATTATAGCTCGTGGGATGAATAGAAGATGTGTATTAAATTAAATTAAATAATACAAAATCAAACCACAATAACAACAATTCATACAAATTGTAAATCATGGTTGTCTACAGTGTTCATCTGCAGAACGAATAAGACCCTTAAACACTAAACAAACAAAGAAATTACACATACAATCCGGGGCTAAATGTGTTGTCAACGAAAAATGCGTTTAGTAACAGGATACCAGATTTAGAATCCAAACAATAATCAACGATGACAAATCAAATTAAACACTGAAACAAACAAACACCAAACTAACTATTCTACAATATTAAATAAGTGAGGTAGACATGGTTGTGAAAAGGAAGTAATATGTAATAAAACATAACTTCTGAACAAAGAGTGCAGAGTGCATTCAACTTCGATTAATTAATCGAATGAAATAATTTGTAACGAGGCACTTAACCAAGATTTATCCATTAAATTTGATCACATTACGAAAATGGCCTATTACAATAATTTTGTATGATACATATTATATATAAAAGTACAACGTTTTGAGTATAATATTCAAATGTTGATAATCAGTGTAACATAGGTACAAAAGACATTTATTTTAATCAAATCATAAAGGAAAACATAAAGTAAATCGGATGATACAATAATGCCTTACTGTATAAATAAATACGGAAAACCAATTCTGTTCAAGAAATAACTTGTTGGCAAATTCAGATTAGTCTGTATAGTCTCTAAATGAAGCCATACTATACAACACAATGGCAACATATCACTTGTATTTATATCCGTCCTCCATTAATCCCCACAAATTATTTCACCGGGGCCTACAACTTTACAAGCTTGCTTAGATACAGGTCCCATCATATTTCTATGTTAAATCAGAACTATATATTGACTTCTTATTTTTATGTTATTTATTATGTATTATTGAAGAAAAAAAATTAATATTTTGAAATGTATATGTAACATGAGAAATATGAAAATAAATGAAAATGAAAAATGAAATATCACGGGTATAACTGTATCATTTGCAGAAGCATGGTGGGAGTATCAGGGGAGAAAATGCGATTATGTCGACAGGCTGTCAAAAACAGATCTTAGATTTCAGTCCTTGACCATACAGCAACGTTGCTACGGACGCATTCTCGTTGCTATGACGATGTCGAGAATGGATTTCCCCCTATTCGCCCGAACCACCTATCCGCCAAAGCCATAGAGAGTCCGTCCTTGTCGCTTGAGGGCGTAAACTACATCCATCGCAGTGACTGTTTTGCGTTTGGCATGCTCGCAGTAGGTTACAGCATCTCTGATAACGTTCTCGAGGAAAACCTGGAAGAAAGACAAAAAGTGTTAAATTCCAATTTATCCAAATCTATATATTCAAAAAAGTAAATCTAATTTGAAAAGAAAAACATCAAAACAGGCAGGCGTAAATACTCACTCCTTAATGATAAACGCCTATAAACCTAAATAACAACAATAACAGAGAGAGAGACACACAAACAGGGAGAAAGAGAGAGAGGCGAAGGGAGAGAGGTGGAGGGAGAGAGGTGGAGGGAGAGAGGCGGAGAGAGGCAGAGGGAGAGAGGCGGAGGGAGAGAGGTGGAGGGAGAGAGGTGGAGGGAGAGAGGCGGAGAGAGGCGGAGGGAGAGAGGCGGAGGGAGAGAGGCGGAGGGAGAGAGGCGGAGGGAGAGAGAGGGAGAGAGGCGGAGAGAGGCGGAGAGAGGCGGAGGGAGAGAGGCGGAGGGAGAGAGGCGGAGAGATAGACAGACAGGGACAGACAGACAGACATACAGACACAGAGAGAGAGACACACATAGAAGAGGGGGCGGGAAATGATAAATAGGGGATGGGGTTGATGTGTGACAGAATTTACTTGAGATGAAAGAGGAAAAAGCAACAACGGGTAGTAGTGTTGGCCTCATTCATTACAGAACAAAGCTCTTAGCATATATTCATCGAACTATTTGCAGAATTGCAATCCACATGAGGATTCAAGTACATTTTTAGCATTGTTCAAAAAAATTATCTTGAATTATTGTCAATCAAAAATAATCAAGCCTAGGAGCTGTACTGTTTTTTTTCTCTCGGTATAATACTTTGAAATTTATCAGACATGATCTTAAAAAATACAACAAATATTATATCGACAAACTTTTTGAAAGATATTCAACTTACAAACGTAAAAGAAGTAAAATAATATACTAAAGTCGCTTGACTGAAATGTCGATCTTATTAAAATAATCTGTCCATTTGACCGATTTTCATTTGATTTTGACAAAAGGGCCTGATTCAATTAACTTACAAAATTGTTGATTTATTTTTACCGACAAAGTGTAAACCGACAAAATACTAACAAAATTAGTACAAATACTATTTTCCAACTTTCAATTTAAATCTATCAATGAGAATAATAACTTCCACTCGTCGATCACTCGGATAAATATGTAATTCAATTATCAAAACATTTCGGTACGCATGGACGACATTTTAAATTCTATAATACTTTTGGTTAAAATCAAATGTTGTTTTTGAAAACAACAAAAACAAAGAAGCTGTCTTACCTTCAAAACGCCACGGGTTTCCTCGTAGATGAGACCGGAGATTCTCTTGACACCTCCCCTCCGGGCCAGGCGTCGAATTGCTGGCTTGGTGATCCCCTGGATGTTATCACGCAACACTTTCCGGTGCCTTTTGGCGCCGCCCTTCCCCAGTCCTTTCCCGCCTTTTCCTCGCCCAGACATGGTGATATGTCGTCTGCTCTCACTTGATTTACGCTAAACCCGAAGCTACGATGACCTTTTCTCTCAAAATTACTACGAAGGGACGAATAAAGTAATTTCCAGTTTTTGTTTATTGTGGCTTTCGGCAAAATGATGTGCCTATACTGTCGTTCTAGCTTTAAAAAAAAAAAGCTAATACGAGTAAAGATATCGTGAGTTCAAATTATCAATATGATCTTGCGTACTCAATCGACCGAAAATTTGAATAGTGTTTTCCCGCTGCATAAATTTACATCCTATTAAAAAGCTTAGCTAATCAGCAGCAGCACGCGGCGGCAGATGCTGTTCCCGTTTAGGTACATATTAAATTTATTACACGTGTACGTGTTACTTCTCTTTTGAATTGAGAGTTCATTGATCCCTCTCTCTAATTTACATCATTCTGTCAAGGAATTTAGGTCATCAATCGACCATTGTTTTGCTGCATTTAAACACTCTGCTAACAAATGTTTTGACGAGGCATTTAATAAAGCCATTCCAAACAAGAGTTGCCTTTGTAAATCTATATTTTTTCCAATGTCTTAGAACTAATGCATGTACTTGTACCTGCAACGAGCTCTAAACGTTCGGCACAAATACAGACGGGATAAGAGAAAGGTCTGCATCTCTTCGGTATACATTACCATACCAATAAGATTACGCATTCAGTTTTATGGTAGCATTTTTCTTATATTCCTGGTGACAAACTAAAGCTATCGGTTTAAAGATGATAACATCTTCGTTGATAGAATCCAACATCGACCTTTCATGTGATTTTTGTTTATTCACCATTTCAGACAAAATACATAAACAATACAATTTACATAACAAATCAAAAATTACAATAAAGTTTCTATTAAAACTATAAAGTTGTAAAGTTAATATGGCTGGGATACCCCCTCCCATAAGCATAGGCTTGACCGTCGCTTTGTCAAGTGACCCTCAGATAGTCGTCATCGACATCCTTCGTTTGAAAAATATGCATGCCGGTGACGAACTCTGACATGCTGTTTTCTAAAAGAGTAGGAATTTCTGAAAAACGCTTTTCAAATTTCACACTGCATACTATATACCGATTTACTGACATATTAAAATTGTATGCATACTGTTTAAACGAAGGTTGTTCTCGACAACCTGAAAGCTTGTCCGAGGCTTGTCTGACATAGTAACAAGTAATGTATGCAGACTGGATTCCAAGTATTGTAATTCATCCATTAATAGCAAATTAATGAAATAACTTTTATCTATGTTAAATATGTTAGTGAACGGTTAGTGAACTGGGTATTAAGTATTCACAGAACATTCAATCTGGAAAAAGGAATCTGTTTGACGAGACAATGCCACATCAGATTCTGAAAAAGCAAGTTGTATGCCTGACCAGAAAAGACTCTTACCGAGGAACAATAGAAAGCATTCCAACTACGAAGCTTCCTGTATTATTGTTGAGCTATTCCATACACCTGTCTAGTCATTATTCTTGTTGCTACGTCGCTCAAGGTTGAGCAAGTAGCACGGAATTTGACAATGAGGAGAATGATGCGTGCATACACAATACTGGACATGATCTCTGCAAGTAAACGGTTCCATGGATTTAAGATCGGAGGATTTGCCGCCATTTTTCTATTTCTCTCAAATATCTCGACCACACCCAAACCATTTTATGTTCTGATTTATTCCCAATCAACTCCTACGTATTTAGACAATCAATTTGTGTTAATTCTTGCCATATTCCGTGCCGACATCACTAGTAAGTTTGCCATTCAGCGATAAGTTCCAGCGCAGAACAGACAGGCAGACAGGCAACGCTCCTTTTCTTAGTATTTTGTGTTTGATTTTGGCGGGAAACATTTTTGGAGAATCATGAGTGGACGCGGGAAAGGAGCTAAGGCGAAATCAACCAAGTCAGTCACCCGCAGCTCCAGGGCTGGTCTGCAGTTCCCCGTCGGTAGAGTTCATCGGTATCTCAAAAAAGGTAAGGAAACTAGATGTGAAAGGAAAGTTTGTTTCGCTCCTAAAGCACAAGTTTAGTTTGAAGGCTTTTCCAAAATGATAAGAAATGATATGGGATCTGAAAATTACGTGAAATTTTTTCTCGCTTTTCTCGCTTAAACGAGGAAGAAAACACATTTTGAGTCGAGATTTAAAATAAATTTTAGAGATCACTGACAATTCGAAATCAGAAAAGTAAAGATATTTTTTTACAGGGAGAAGATAAACCCTATATTTAGATTGTTAATTTGATGTTTTATGTATCGTGAATGTAAAAAGGAAAATGTCGATGAAACATCGAAAACTGGTGATAAAACAGCCAGAAGGAGAGGAAGAGGGAGAGGGAGAGAGGATCCGGGAGAGGATGTATAACAAAAAATATATAGAGAGAAAGCACATTATAAATTCGGGTGTGGTTGGAACTTTGTTTAACAACTTTCCCGAGATAATAAGATCCCCTCTTTTCCTATTCGCACATTACATTAAAGGAAAGGCTGTAGATCCCCTTTAGTATGTATGTAGTATGTAAGAATGGTAGAAGAAAAAAAGTGATTTAGTATCGAGATGAAATATTTTTTTGCATGATGACAGCGCTAGCCTGGACTATCATCCCAGACGATTAACCATCCAAAGTACCCCAATTACCTTCAGACTAACCAGATGGTCTTTTGATTAGGGATAATTGTTTGGAGTATATCACCTTTTCTTTAAATCTGAGAAGCATGGCCCTACGCCCTACTTGTTATCAGTGTCTGTGATATGGTGTAATATTGAAGCCCTAACAAAATTAGGCTTCAAAATGATCATGAAGTGCCTCAAAAAAGTAAAAATCTTTGAGTAACCGGTTTTACCATACTCATTTGTGTGTGTGTGTGTATGTTGTATGTTGTGTGTGTGTATTTCATTTGTGTGTGTGTGTGTATGTTGTATGTTGTGTGTGTGTATTTCCCCAAATAGAACGTAGTCTTATGAAAACCGTTAGGAAAACGAGTTTTTAAATTTCGATTTCCAATCATAAATATCTTGATAATCAGAAAGGCGATCGGCTTGTAAAAGTCATGGGATTCCTGACTGACCTAAAGGTTTATATTTAATAATTATGATTGCAGCATGAGCTAAATCCAGGATTTTGTTTCAAAATCTGGGGCAATGTTACCGAGTCACTGTAAGGAGTAATTATCTAAGTGTCTCGAGTGTCTGAGGGAACGTTTTCTTTAAATAAGTTGTCCGTAATGCCTATCAGGATTAATTGTACCAGAATCAAGAAAATTATCTTTCTTTTACGTGTTATAGAGCTGGGAACAAAATGTAATGGACAAACTAGCAAATTAAAATTATGAAATGCAGAATGGTCCGCAAGAACATCAGAAAAATTCATGATTAATCATGATTAAATCATTCCCGGGAGCAACTTTAGAATATCCCACCACTGAAGTTGACCAAACGTTAGTAAGGTACCAAATGCTTCACCAATGAGCTTTTTAAGTAAAACTTAATCCTAACTCTAACCCTAACTCTACGCCTTTGAAGTTTATGTACATTAAACCTGTTGGTGGGGTATTATTCTAAAGTTAAGCCCATTCCCATGCTATTTCACCCCTTTACTTACTTTATTCCTATCTTTCATTTAGGCCAGTATGCTACACGGATCGGTGGAGGTGCAGCCGTGTACCTCGCTGCAATCCTGGAGTATCTCTCAGCTGAAATCCTGGAGCTTGCCGGGAATGCAGCCCGGGACAATAAGAAATCCCGAATAATCCCGAGACATCTTCAGTTGGCCATCCGAAATGACGAAGAACTAAACAAACTCCTGAATAATGTCACTATCGCATCGGTATGTAACATGAGAACATAAGTTCTTGTCATTTCAGATTTGTTAAGAATTAATGAAACACGATTGCACAGTATATCTACAAGTTAGACAAATCCATCATTGTCGCTGCCTGAAAGTAAATTAGATTATAATATCATTGAAAAAGAAAAAAGGTAAAATTGTTCAACCAAATTGGAACAGTCTATATTTGTTCTTGTTTCGGGTTAAGAATTGCCAGGAGTCACATCAGAAATGGGACAACGTATAGGAACGTCTTTTAATTTTATGTCGCGCAAATGCGGGACACCTCATTGTATTCCACGAAAATTTGCTTGTATTTAATCAAATGTTTCATAGAACTTATGTTCATTCATTTCCTAACTATTTCTGACAACTATACTTGCTAAATTAAGGAAATAAATGTTATTTAGAACCCTTAATTGAATCTGGACTGATATTTTCAATGATTCTGACTCCGTAACAATCATATTTGTAATTTTGTAGTCATATCTGTCCCTCGCCCTTGCTTTGACCATGTTTACGTCATGGAAGGAGTGAGAATCTTTAAAAATTGTCTAGGAATTGTTGAAATATATACCCAATATCCCTATTCGTCATATTTCTTATCTTCAGGGTGGTGTGATGCCCAACATTCAAACGGTCCTCCTTCCAAAGAAGAGCGGTAAGGCAGCAAAGCAGACTGGACAGAGTATGGAGTACTAGCTGCCTTGATCGTCACACTTTCTGCACCCTCTCGGCACCACATCGGCACCCGCTCGTCACCTCCACATGTCCTTGCCTCCCCTCGTCACCCCTCGGCACCCCTCGGCACCCATTCGCCACTTTCTCATCACCCTCTCGGCACCCTCTCGCCACCCCTCGGCACCCCTCGTCACCCCTCGTCACCCCTCGGCACCCATTCGCCACTTTCTCATCACCCTCTCATCATCCTCTCGGCACCCTCTCGGCACCCTCTCGGCACCCTTTCGTCACACTTACGCCTTCTTCTCGACACTCACAGGACGCGCTCCTCGAACGCCGAGCATCTCGTTGTTTCGGTCCGCGGTGCCCCACACCTATCACTGCGTTGCGTACTACTCCTTTCCCCGTATTGTGATTTCATGAAGAAAGATGAGCATACACATATGGTGATGTTTCACTAAGATCCTAAGTTGAACTTATCTATTATGGAAAGCCGTTAGCATCTTTAAAAATATTTTGTAAAAGTTAATTCAAAAGGCATAAAATATTGTTTCAAATCATTCATATTTTCTATTAATCATGGGAGATGTCATGTTCTTGATGTGGAATTTATGAAAAGTCTAAAATACAATTTTCGCTTTTAAATATATTTACTTTTAAGGCTCTAAATGGCTCTCTATAATGTTTTAAGTGCAACTTGGAGTTAAGTTCGACTTAGGATCTTTGTGAAACACCCCCATGGTTTGTTTGCTGTCGTCACCAAAAGCTCTTTGTGGGAGCGAGTATTTGACTATAGGGCTAAATTATATTCACAATTTATTGCGCTTTGTTAACGAAAGCATGGCTTGGTTAAAAGTAGCCTTAGGCAGCCGGACTGATGCAATGCAAGCAAGTAAATGCATTCAAAAACATCAAAATAACACAGGTATAAAGATACTCTTGCAGAAAAATTCACTAAACTTTGTTTTAAATACAATTGTAGAAGAATATGTGGTATTATTATCTGAGAGTCTTTCATGTCTAAACTCTAATGCATTAGTTAGATTTGTATTAAACCATGTAAAATATTTGTTATTTTCAACTTTATATCAAAATCACAAAAAACAAACTTTGGAAAAAATGGTAGACATCGTAAATTATAGTCGTATTGCCTTTTAAATCTTTTTGGTTCACGGGAGTTGACATTTTAAAACCGTACTTCAGACGCTTAAATCTAATTAGAAATCAGCTTTCTTCCCATTATCACTCCCATTTTCTTATTGTAAATAGCTGTGTGCATAATGATAATAGTAGTAATCATAATTATGATGCGTTTTATGTTTTTTGTGGTATTTGGGTCAGTTATGTATTTTGTTTGACAATGGTAAAAAAGTGTTATGTGGTATTTCAGTTGAATAAAGTTTTATCAATAAATCTTCCGCTGCAACAATTGTCATTATTCTTGAGTAGCCTTTTGACAATCGAATGAACTAAGAATTGAGGGATGTGTAATTCGCATCACTAAGAGCTAGCTAATCTATTCTTTGATTCCGATATATTTCCTTCTGTTGGATGCGGATAGTCTGCGTTTCAGTTTAACGTAATGGGGGTAGCTATTGTGAAAGGGAAACACATTGATTTAAAGCTAATGTTGAGCTCTGGTTTGGGAATCGTATTTTGAGAGAAATACGCTATTTTGGATTGTTTATCAGGCAGTAGTTTAGTTGTTTGAACCAGTTTAATAAAAAATAAACGCACAAAAACTTACTGGGCATCTAATTCGATAAAAACCACAACTCTCATTTGCACGTAGTGACTTGTGTTTAAGCACATGGTTCGGGGCCCGGAGTTTGGCCTACTTCCGGATTTCCCTATCTGGATTTCCTTATCTTTCTATGCTCATTACTCAGCCACTAGGGAAGTAAGAGCATATTTTATTTTTGTTTTTTTGTGTCCAAAATTTGAAAATTTGGCCGATCGATATTTCGTTTCGTTGGGGGGGGGGGGGGGGTGGTAAGGTCAGCTTTTTTGGTCACCCATTACCACGATTTATAACAACAACAACAAAAAATCCATTTTTTAAATAAAATAAACAACAAGGGGGGGGGGGGGGGTTAAAACTTCAAATCACACACATACAAAAAAAAGTTAAGGGGGGGGGTCAACCCCCCCCCCCCCCCGGCGTACGCGCCTGATGTGTACTCACTTTTGAAAGCGACAATAAAAAACACGTGTTGATTGATTTTTTAATATATTTATTTTCTTGCCATGTGTTTCTTCCCATGTTCACGCACAAAGGTTTGCTAGCCTTCAAACAACAAAGAGTTCCCACCCAGGTGTCTATATTGTCGGGTGTTTGGGTGTTTTCCTTTATTCACATGGTCCCCGGTTATCGGTCTTCGTTCCTCGATTTCCAAACACCCAGGCTAATAGCGCAATGTCTGTAAACGCCAAAGGAATGATTATGAATAAGGCATTTTTGTAATGTAACCAAATTAAATGCATAAGTCTTCGTGAAGTACCTCCATACAAGTTATTTCATTCACCTGATATTTCAATAGTCAGAATGCAAACTACATATATCAAGTGTTGCTAGGTAGGTCAAGCCATAATTTTTGTCCAACCTGGGAACAACTAATGTATGCAGTTGGAATTCTGTTTATTGAACTACTATTATTCTTATCAGGTAAATGAAATAATTTGCATTGAGGCACTTCACAAAGACTTATGCATTAAATTTGGTTACATTACGAAAATGGCCTATTGCACAAGTTTGATCATTTCGCTTTGGATCACTTACATGATCTACATCCATGTTCAGGTTTGATTTTTTGTACAGGATTTTTTTGCAACGTCGGTAGAATGCCCTGAACCATGTCTCCTTGAATAGGCGGCAATCACTGCACTGAGGAGGGTGGGGAGGGGGCGGGTCTAACTAATGATTTAGAAGGGTCACAACATTAGATGCTCCCCTCCCCCTCTGCGATTATGTGTATTTTATTCTAAAACGAAGCCAATCAGGACCAATTTTTTTTTCCAGTAAAAAACACACCAAAATGGGTAGACCTTTTATTTTCCTTGTCAAATAATTTGGGAGAAGAAGAAACACCCATAAAATGCGATGATTTTGTTGGTAAAAATAGATAAATCTGGAGTAAAAAAGTAAATTTCCTCAAAGTTCAAAGAGCCTTTTCCACCCATTGTCTCTTGTAACTTCTAAAGGTAATAGATATTATCAGATCTATCTGGTCGTAGACGAGTCGGATGCACCGAGTAAAATATTGTATTTTTCTACCGCATTCATGACCTATACCGAGCTACAGTGGTTTTCCAACCTACCCCTCTGGGATCAGAACTGCACATTCCGGTGCCTTGAGGGGGGGGGGGGGGGGGGGGTCAAATAGCCAGACGTTGACCTCCAAACTTATTTTTATTATAATGTTATTATCCAAACTTTTATAAAACCATTTCAAATGCAAAAAAAAAACAAGGCATAACATATGTACAGTATAATCAAATAAGAATAAGGATTTGTCGTGTTTCTGTCTCGCATTCTTAATTTTTGCAGTTTTATACATATCAGGTTTCATCGCATTCAGGGATACTGCTTTAATTTTTCTATTTATTTTGTATCTCTCTCTCTCTCTCTCTCTCTCTCTCTTTTCTCGTACATATCACTCATTTTTCATGGACATTTGTTTGCAAACAAAGCAGTCCGGCATCTTGAAACTCCTTCCTTCTCCCCTATACCTCCACACAAGACAACACTCCAACAGCACCCATAAACCATGGCTCCCTTACCGTTTCCATTTTCTTACATATTATCCCAATAAGTCACATGAATTTCTAGTCCACAACAGTTTACTTTCTCTATCTTTTTCATTTTTTTAATTTTTTTTTTTACTATACCCGTTACCTCTCTTTACCATAGCATATTTGCCAAGCATGTGCTATTACAAGTAAAAACGAAATCACAGCGGTGAAAAATATAAATTCCAGCTATGAATCACAAGAAATTTATTCAAGTCGTGATTGAGAAGCGATTACAAAACTGTCAGGAAATGTGTACATGATAAAAGGAAACCAAATCGGCTATCTCGTTGATCAATAAAGAAGTCAGCTATTCAATATCAAACTTTAAACTGCAACGTGCATGATTTTCTTACTAGCAAAATTTAGATAAGTTAATAATATTTACATCAATGAAAGACTTTAGGAATGATTAGCTGGCTGAAACATGGAAGTATAATAGGGAAAATGTACACAGTAAATGCAGAACAAAGAATATAAGAAAATTTCATCAATGCAATACTTTCTCACTGGTGAAATCCAATGTTCTGGCTCCACAGTTCATTGACTCGACAGAAGAAGAAAAAAATCCTTCTGATAATTGACTATATTTTTTTTTCATCTTTGCAAACACCTTTTTACACCTTAATTGATAGATAAGAAGTAAATTAATTATTGAAAACGTGATTGCAACAGCTGTTTAAAAAAAAAAAAAATGATTTAAGGGCAATAAAGTTATCCAATTACACTGCCAATACAAATCATGTTTGGACAACGTGAGTATAATGTGCATGTACAGTAGCTTAGGCAGGATTTTTTTTCAAGGAGGTGTTTTAAAATTGGATGGTATGATTGGCATCATAAAAGTGACTCGGTAACATTTTTGAAGGTTGATGAAAAATTGCAAAATTTTTGTATGAAATGTTTCCTATTTTATTCCTTCTACTGTACTAACCCTCTAACCTGCCAAAAATCCTGAACATATTCTCAGACCACAAAGATATTTATGGTTTTATTTGAAGGTGTCACTGTGCGACACCCTCTAACAGTAAATTCTCCCAACCATTTTTGAATTTTCCCAACCGTTTTTCCATGAACATAAGACATAACACAGGCTTTTAAAAATCTTTCAACACTTAAATGTCTGGAATGGTATAGAGCCAATTCAATGCTTTGTGATGATTTACGTTCACCTAAAATGTAATTAAATTGTAATAACATAGTTGGGAGAATTAAGGAATCAATCAGATCAGTTTTTCTCAATTGTTACCATCAACAATGGTCTGTTTTCATTTTCTGATTATCTTTAATTGTACATCTAGCATTGAGGTCACTAACTTAGCACCATTTTGTCTCATCTGAACAATGTTACAAAGTCCCTTAAAGGCATCATTTAACAATCTGAGATATAAAGGCATTGTTTAACAATGTTAAATTTGAGATGCATGGCCCTACGTGTTATCAGTGTCTGTGATATGGTGTAATATTAAATCCCTAAAAAATTGGCTTCAAAATGATCATGAAGTGCCTCAAAAAAGTAAAATCTTTAAGTGACCGGTTTTACCATACTCATTATCCCAATAGCCTGTAGTGTTATAAAAACTTTTCGATTTCGATTTCCAATCATAAATTTCTTGGTAATCAGACAGGCGATCGGCTTGTAAAAGTCATGGGATATTGGGATTCCTGACTGACCTAAAGGTTTATAATTATGATTGCAGCATGAGTTAAATTCCAGGATTTTGTTTCAGAATGTGAGGAAATGCAGAGTCACTTTAAATATTTCAGTTGAGGGGACAAACTTCACAGCAAAATATATTTGAGGGCTTACCAAAACTGTACATGACCTTTATCAATTCTTACAAGTCTTATTAAAGGCAAACATTTCATGAAAGACACTGTTTGTTATCAACAATGAAAGTTATTACACTGTAAGAATACTGACAACCCCTAGACCCTACTCATAAAGCTCACAAAGCTCCACAAACATACATGGACCAGAAAGAAGATGAATAAAGGGGGTGTAGAATGGCAAATACTGGTTAACGCCATCTACAACTTTTTTTTGACAACTGCACGTTAAAGGTTTATAATTATGATTGCAGCATGAGTTAAATTCCAGGATTTTGTTTCAGAATGTGAGGAAATGCCGAGTCACTTTAAATATTTCAGTTGAGGGGACAAACTTCACAGCAAAATATATTTGAGGGCTTACCAAAACTGTACATGACCTTTATCAATTCTTACAAGTCTTATTAAAGGCAAACATTTCATGAAAGACACTGTAAGAACACTGACAACCCCTAGACCCTACTCATAAAGCTCACAAAGCTTCGCAAACATACATGGACCAGAAAGAAGATGAATAAAGGGGGTGTAGAATGGCAAATACTGGTTAACGCCATCTACAACTTTTTTTTGACAACTGCACGTTAACGAAAGGACTTGATTAACGGTTTTGCGTATGTTGCACGCATGTGAATACTGCGGTCTTGTCGTCCGTAGGTAGTTGTATTATACCTGATTTGCCCCAAATCAGGCCACGGGAAAGACACATAGTCTTGTCATGCTACATCCCCTTTAAGTACTCCTGTATAAGTACAATGAATTCCTAAGGTAAGGAATCATAATATCATCAAGATAAAGGTGTAAACATCACATTTCAGTTCTACAACTACAGAAAGCTTCCTCATTAGTCACAGATTAGTGTGCATTCCAGACTTCCAGAAACACTGAATACATTTGTTGAATTACTATTTAAAAAAACCTAAAAACAGAACAACTATCTGGAATCAAAGGGTACAGAACACAAATCTTGCCCATTACAACGAAAAGAAAAGAAGTCTTAGATTTATCCATTACCACAAAGTTGCGCCCTGGGCTCCCATTTCACAAAACTTGTCATCAGTGACAAATGACAGTTTTTGTTATAAGCTAGTGAAATCCTTGCTTCTGATTGGTTTTATCAGCAGATCTGTCACTGATCTTTGTCACTTGTCATTGAAAAAAGGCTTTGTGAAATGGGTCCTATATAACAAAGTACAAATTACTGTCACAGTGGTGCCCATTGCAGTTGGCAGATGAGGCATCATCCTGCGCTAATTGAGCTGATGAACTGCAAAGGTAATTACATGTACATGTAGATGTATGCCCTATGCCAGTAATCCGGACCGGAGTGTTGGCTCAGTCAGTAGAGCATCCGCCTCACAGCCGGGAGGTTGTGGGTTCGAACCCCGGTCGCGTCATACCAAAAGACGTTAACAGATGGGAGTTGTTGCTACCTTGTTTGGCGTTCAACAATAAGGGATAGAGTAACGTCGATCTGGCGCTGCTCAGTGGCTGCCGGGCTCACGATCAATTGGGCAAAAAGAATTTCCGTTTCGGTTTAATAAAATTTGGAGTGGACTATTAGGCTGTTATTATTATTATTATTATTATTATTATAATCCAATACAAAACATGTACCTCGACCGATCATTTTGCAATCATATTTTGTACAATGTGATGGCTTGTGAATGACTACATACATGGACACTGTCAATGTCGCTAAAATCAAGCCTTAGGCCAAATTCATATACTGTATGTATATGAATGTGAATATCAATTGATACATGATCCTTTCATAAGACCCTGTTTAAAACCTTAAAGATAAACTTGAGTTCTTGTAATGCGATTGCATTGCGAAAGAAAAGGTTTGGAATGGATCAGAAAAGTTGATCATATAGCATGTAAGTAATGGTGTGTAATGCAAGGTTCTGGAGTCATCAAAATCATCATAAATTTGGCAGAGTCTTGGTAAAGTAACAATCACTTACACAGAAAGATGTACATGGGACAACACACATGGTGTCGGGGCTAGTACTACCCTGATTTCCTTATCTTTCTATGCTCATTACTCAGCCAATATATATTTTCTTCCAAAATTGTTTGGCACATGACATTTATTTGTCATCTTGAACATTCAGTGTAAGTTTCGTTAGATTTTGTGAGAATCATTTCCTTTTTTTACCAGAACTCAATTTTATCTTTAATTTATATGAGAACAACATAAACAAAACATACATCTACATTCAGCTTGTAATACTTTGTTCAGCTATGTTAGTAAAATAGTAATATTTCATTTTCTTGGTAATTGGAGTAATATTAATTCCACCATTGATTGGTAATATTGATTTTTCTTGAAGTACCGGTAATCTTGATTTGTGTACATTGCTTTGTCATAATCATAAGCACTATATATAAAATGTTTGTATTATTATTATTATTCCACCACCATATATACATTTTTTTGAAAGTATTTACATGTGTACATGTTAGTCCATTGTTAAATGGCACTCACTGATACTGATTGAAGTTGGCTTCAGTATTTTACTTAAGCCGAAAATTGAGTAAAATACTCATATTCTGACATTGAATTGAATACCAGTCCAGGGGGTGTTTCACAAAGATCCTAAGTTGAACTTAACTCTAAGTTATTGAGAGCCATTTGTAGCCTTAAAATAAAATATATTAAAAAGCAAAAATTGAAGTATTTTAGACTTTTTATAAATTACACATCAAGAACATGAAATCTCCTTGATAATAGAAAATATGAATGATTTAAATCAACATTTTATGCCTCTTCAAATAACGTTTACAAAATATTTTCAAAGATGCCAACGGCTTTCCATAATTTTAAGCCCAACTTAGAGATAAATTCAACTTAGGATCTTTGTGAAACACCCCCTTGGTAGGGAGTCATTACTATTATGTTCCAAGAGCATATCATCAAGAAAGCTCACTTAACAAAGATACAGGATGCATTGGATATCTCTGAGGATTAAGCTTCTCAGTATTGCTGCCAGAATTACACACATGATTCATGCTATTGATGACTTTGTTACAGAGAAAAATATTGGATAAAAAACAGCAGAATATTGAATTGTTGACATGATAGCATCATTTTAAAACAATATTTCAGGTCTCTGGAGTAATATTTTGGACTCCTGTTAGAAAGGTATTGGAGTGTTGCAGTTGCCATGGTAAATATTGATTTTCTCCTTGCAAACGTAGTACTGGTCCCAGACATCTGCATAGCCCTTATCTTTCCACCACGAGCAGAGCTGTTTATTCCAAGAGCATGGAAGGTTGTAAAACAAATCTTCCTTCTCCATCGAGACAAGTGTGTAGAAATCTTGGTCACCCAAGTGTCCCTTGAAGTGGAACTTATCCCGGAGCTCTACGACCTTCTCTGGCCGCATGTAGTCTTCGAAGTGGACGCTCTGCAGCATCCTGTCCAGGTCTAGGAGAAGGACTCCGCTGTTGAATCCAGTGAGGCCATCTGGGGGAGGGTTTCCAACGCGGGTACCTGGATTCTGCGACCGGTAGAGAGAGAATATATGACGGTACACCGGCTGCTGCTCGTGGACGACGCCCATGATGTTGTCGCCCTGGAAATGGTCAAAGTGCTCAAAGAGCTCCTTGATGTCGCTCATGAAGACTAGGTCGGTGTCGAGCATGATGACGCGGTGGACGTACTCTGGGAGGAGTTCCTTGTGTAGCATGGTGGAGAGAAAGAAGATGGCGTCCTTGTAGTAGGGATGGTTGCCTTGTATCTGCTCCTGCATCATCTCAACTAAAGGAGCAAGCTCTTTGGCCAGAGCATCGATGTCTAAGAAGATGAACTGGAGTGTAAATAGAAAGTGAAATAAAAGCAATTGAAACATTTCATATGTTTCGGACTGTGGTTTCTTTGGGAGTATGGCCACCTAGCATGACTTTAGACTTAAACATCATTCAGAAAGATACAATGCGGCAAAACCGCGGCATTTATGTTATGACGTAAAGTATTGTACTCGTCACATTTCTGTATCCATGGAATAACATACGGCTCAGTGAATGCGAGCAGTACGACAATTGTGCGCGCAGTAAAATTGGTGCAGCCTTTTTGCAGCAGTTTACTGTGTCATATCTGGACAAGCTTTGAGAGATATTAGTACCATTATCCATGTGTTATAATCACAAACCATTCAATGAGGAGAACCTTAGTGATAGACCCAGTAGTAGATGTTTTTACACGTGTGTTATTGAAAATGCAAGAAAATTCTACAAGGGAATTCATGAAATTGTAAGACACGGTATGCCATGTCCCAAAATATTCCATACCGGTAGTCCATATTCTGCAAGAGTCCTACTACGTTCACATGGGTACTGTTAATATTCATCACAGGTCATGAAGGTACTTGCATCGTCCCTTACAGTCATATAGTTTAAAGGGAAAAATGAATAACAAATACAATATGAGGGAAAGGGGTCCCATGTTATCACCCGTCTCCTCCAGACATATTTTAAGTTGTCTTTGACTATGTCATGGAACATTTTTTACCCAGGATGCAGTAGTCAGTACAGCTAGCTAAAACAATATTGACCTACATTTTTGTAGCTATCATTAAAGTGCTTACAGTGTAGCTAGACTATGTTTTATTTTTCTCAACAGTTAGATGTCTAAAAATGATTATTTGTGTCATAATTCATATTGAATAAAAATCATGAATTACAAGGAGGCAAGCAGAAAATGTTTAGTACATGTAAGCAGAGGAAATAACAATCATCATCATCATTGCTGTTCCCCTTCTTCTTCTTAATATTATTATCATCAGTAGGCCTAGTCTATTATTATTATTTCATTAATCATGCCCAGTAGACTAATTACCTGAAATTTAGCTTTTGAAATGTGCTGATTTGTGATGTCTTGCAGTGCTGTTTCCAAATAAATTTTACTTGGTCCATCAACCACGAAGAAGAACAAAAGATCTACCGAAGACTTATCAAGAATTGATTTCAGGCACACTTCAAATCTCTTTTTGAGATGGGGTAGGCGATCTGTGTTCGTCAAAGTCTGCAGAACGTGGTACTTGAAAACATGGTCGTAGTTCTTTTCAGGTTGCACATTATCTTCCTCTCTTGCAATATCTTGTTCTTTGTATTCTTCATCTGCAATAACCTCAGATTCTCCATCATCATCTTCTTCACTGAAACTATCAGTGTCATCATCATCATCATCATCCTCATCATCATCTACCAGATCCAACTGGTTCTGATCTCTGTCATGGCCATGGGCCAACACGTTCTCTCTTTCCTCCACAGTCTTTTGTACGTTCTGATCATTATGAACTTTCTCCCCATTGTTTTTATCAAAGTACCAATGACTTGAAGCGAAAGAGTAAATGGCGAAACCCACTGCAATGAGAATCAAAAGCTTGGCTGTCTTTCCAGAAAGGCATCGGAACACGCCGTTTCCTCTGCCGAAGCTTCGGCTTTTGCGATCTCTCTCTCTCGCTCTAGATGCGCTAGCGTAGTGCATGTTTTTTTCAGCTGGTTTGGTTGTTTTCTTGGATTGATTATCCCTTTCGGGAGAACTTTTACTCTTAGCTCGTTGCATCGGTCCCAAGAGTTTCCGATTGATGTCAATCTAACATTACAACCAGGCTTGATAGATGATATTCTTATAATTAAAAGATGAGATAATCCAGTGCATTGACCCGAAGCAGAGTTCGCCACATCACAAAATCCTCTTGACCTAGCTACTACGGTACTAGCTGTGGATACACAAAGTACCCACCCCAAAGACCCACCCATTTCACTCGCATGTGGACTGAGCCAAATTAATTTGGTAGGTGCAACAATATATTTCACGAGTTTCTTCGAACTTTTACTCATCATAGATACAATGAGTAGTATTCAAAACAATTTCAAATAATTTACTTTTTAAAAACTGTATGATATTTAGAGACTTATTTTAAGCTATTATAATTGTACTAAGTGCCTTAAATATTATTACCCCTACTTTACATTTGAAATATCCCATATCTCCACGTCCAATCAAATTGAAGCATGTGCTTATGGCATTTTACGTAAACAAACGCGGGGAAGTTTGATAGCCACTGGAAACGTAAGCTAATATTCCTTTTACGTTGACAATTAACTATTAGTAATAGTGTGTTATGATTGTTGCCGGCGTATAGAGTCTAGACTATATCGTGATCGTTATGATTTCAGATGTGAAAAAATACGATCTTTTATTTATTAAAACATAGTCTAGGTCTAGACCCTAGTCCGTTTTACATTATTTCAATTCAGTCCGATACGTTGATGTTGATGTTGGTGTATCATTTCACGCTGACTGTTGTCGCGACAGACGACGGTATGGTGTACGTATACAGCGCCGCCCCGACCCTAGCGCGACCGGCCGGTGCAGTGGACGGCGGGATCTGCAGCATGTATGATGGGGATAGCCTTAAGTTAAGGGCTTGGTGGTAACATTCTTATGATATTGATACTAGATCTAGGGTCTATACCACCAAGCCTTAAACGGCTCCCATACAAGCGTACTGATAGATAGCTGATGTAAACAAACCCTAGACTAACTAGGGCTAGACCCCTCTAGGCCTAATTTAAAATGTGTCCGAAATCACACCTTCCCTCACCCGACGACAGTGGCCTCATATTCATTCCTCACTGAATTTTATTATGCCACTTCTACTCCTAATTGGCTACGAAAATTAAAAATTGGAGGTAAAAATAATGAAATATTGGCGAATATCTTTCCAGAGCGATAAGTGCAGCTCGGCTCCCTTTTCACGTGTAGCGGTATAGGTAGACCGAAAGCTTCAGTCTCTATAATCGTCGGTTGTTCCACTGAGACTACGTCTGGCTCCACTAGACCTCCGGTTATAGAGACTGAACGACTGCCTATGCCAGCCTGTGTTGAACTTATTCCGCTAGATTTTAGCCGCTAGGCCCCTCCCACAAACTTGCCACGGCCGTATTGTTATGCCCCCAAAATCCCCCAAAATGTCATTTTACCTCGTTCATTTCCAATTTTAAATTAGGCCTAGGCTATAATACATCGGTTCCACTTACTAACTTTATTGATATAATCCGTTTAATGGTCCCTTTTAAGGAAATTATGGGTCAAAATCGACATCCATGTTGAAAATCTTGCAAGCCGTGTTAAACTCTCGCTGCCGTCAATCTCATCCCTTCTAGTCTACGCCGAAGGCAAAATGATTATGAAGGAAAAACTGCGCCATCTACACGTTCGTAATGGCGTTATCACAGTTTTTCCTTCATAATCATTTTGCCTTCGGCGTAGACTAGAAGGGATGAGATTGACGGCAGCGAGAGTTTAACACGGCTTGCAAGATTTTCAACATGGATGTCGATTTTGACCCATAATTTCCTTAAAAGGGACCATTAAACGGATTATATCAATAAAGTTAGTAAGTGGAACCGATGTATTATAGCCTAGGCCTAATTTAAAATTGGAAATGAACGAGGTAAAATGACATTTTGGGGGATTTTGGGGGCATAACAATACGGCCGTGGCAAGTTTGTGGGAGGGGCCTAGCGGCTAAAATCTAGCGGAATAAGTTCAACACAGGCTGGCATAGGCGATCGTTCTGTCTCTATAACCGGAGGTCTAGTGGAGCCAGACGTAGTCTCAGTGGAACAACCGACGGTATAGAGACTGAAGCTTTCGGTCTATTAATGGTGTTGACCTCTGACTGGAATTTCTGTAAATGTGCTGCTACCGTAATGCGCTGTATAACACTCATACAGTCGGAGGTCAACACCGAGATCGTAAAGTCACAGAAGACTGAATGAATAACAATGCAATTTTTTATAATGTGTATTCTTCCAATCTCTCTTCCCTCATTTAACTCGCCTCATCCTCAAAGGTTTGATAATCTTGCCTTGCATGGAGCCATTCTTTCAATATGGATGACCTGACCAAACTACGGAGCCAGTACGATAGCCTACACCGAGAGCTGATGGACAGACAACATGTCCTTAATGCTTACCTCAAGGGAAAGCTTCCAAACCAGAGAGAATTAGAGGAGCAGAACGAACGAATTAGGTAGGTTTCATTAGGAATATATTGTCTGTAGAGAGCCAGAAGGGAGTCATATCATATCATACTAATACTGTTTTCACACTGGCAAAATTTTGCTTAACCCCGTACTATAGGTTGGGTTAAGGGGGGGTCTTAGCCCCACCTATAGTCCGGGGTTAAGCCTATTCCAATTTCTGTTCAGAGTCGTATATACCAAAGTGGGCTAGCCCAACCTATAGCACGGGGTTAACTAACCCTGCAAAATAGCAGGGCTAACCCCGCAATTGTGGTGCTAACTCCTGCTAACCCTGCAATTGCGGTGCCAAGCAAATGAATGAGAACAGAAACAAAAATAGTCCGGTACTACGCAATGGAGCGTATCGCAGCTGGCCAGATGCGAAGTAAGGAGCCCACTGTCCAATCATAACATTCACGATATCCGGGGCTAACGAATTGCAGTGAGAACAGCGTGAATTTTCTCATTCCGGAATAGGTGCTACATGTAGTACGGGACTAAAAACAGCGTGTGTGAAAAGCCAAAAAAAATAGTCTGGGGTTAAGGATAGTACGGGGTTAAGCAAAACCAGTGTGAAAAGAGTATTAGTGAAGTGAGGCGTAACACCCTTCTAGACATCAGGGCACTGTCTTACAAAGAATCAATATCTATTGCAACTTATTTTAACTTTGTATATAAGAGATAGGAGACTGCAAACCTGCGATTGATTGAAGGGCTTGCGATTGATCTTTGTAAGAGGGGCCCAACGCATCGTTCCAGGAAACCGTCATAAGTACAAATTTGGCGATATCCCATTGAAACACATGTTTAATAGTTTAATACACAAGTTTCAATGGTTTGTCGGCAAACTTGTAATGACGGGTCACTGCTCAGGAGATTATATGAAGTAATGTTCCCCTTCTCTAGCTAGGCACATTATTTATACTACAAGTATAACATTGTAACATGGCCTGTGCCAAACCACTCCTAACCGACCAATTCATTTCCAAATTCATTTTTGAATAGACTCGTTTCAAAGATTTTTTCGAAATTAATTTTACACCCCGAACTGCCTTTCAATGGATATAAATAGAGAAAGCTTTTTTTAGTGGTTGGTGATAATTCAAAATTGTGGTCAAGCTTCTGACAGCCTTATAATTTAAGTACAAGAAGGAGGGGGCTGAACACACCTTTTTCTTCCAGTTCCTGGTTCCCAGATTTGTCAGCCTGGTTCAGCGGGCTTTGAGGTCAAATAGGTTTTCTCCCTTCTTTCATTAATTGAAAGAAAGTTATTTCTTTAGACTAGATGGGTTAGGTTAGTTGACTTAGTTTTGCTCAAACCATGTCATCAATATGATCAAACAGAGGTGTTTTCTTTGTAGTTCGTAGTGTAGCCCAAAGAAATTTGTTTGATTACTTATATGCTATGTATGAATATTTGCATTAAAGGGACTTGGTAACATTGTTCAGATGAGAGCAAATGGTGCTAAGGTAGTGACTTCAATGCTAGATGTACAATTAAAGATATTTCAAAAGTTTGAGTGAAAACAGACCATTATTAATGATAAAAATTGGGAAAAACTGATATGATCGATTCCTTAATTCTCCCAACTATATTATTACAATTTAATTTCATTTTAGGTGAATGTAAATTGTCACAAAGCAATGAATTTGCTCTATATGCCATTCCCGACATTTAAGTGTTGAAATATTTTTAAAAGCCTGTCTTATGCTTTATTTTCATGGAAAAAACAGTTGGGAAAGTTAGTACAGTAGAAGAAATATAATAAATAACATTTCATACAAAAATTACGCAGGTTCTTTCTTCAACCTTCAACAATGTAACCGAGTCACTTTAATATCTATTATACAGTAGCAGTCATAGATATGTTGATGAAGGGAACACACAGTGGACAAGCACTCCAATGAGACATCCTGCTAGGTCACCGTACTCCCACAGAAACCATCCTGCGGAACATATGAGCCGACCAGACGACCAGACTCCCAGCAAAAGGAAATCAGACGCTGACACGCCGCGGCAGATCGGAAGAGGATCTAGCCTGGTGCATCATGGTTCTGAATCGAAGCGGCAGCGTAGCATGGAGAAGGGGCTGGGGCTCCCTCGTTCCCATACGAAGAGAGCGGGATCGAGTATGTATCATTCCTCGAGAAAGAATTCCAATCATAACGTACTGGACTCAAGATACAGGAGTCCTCACAGATCAGCTCACATGACAGGTACTAGTACAGATGGGACTGAGAGACATAGAGAAAGCCATCACAGATCATCTCACATGACAGATCTTAGTACAGATGGAACTGAGAGACGGAGAGAAAGTGATGAAGAGAATGTCGCTGAAGAGAGTTATGTTGAACAACTCTTGGCTCAAGGAAACGATCGATTAGCGGCCGCGAGGTCAAGGGAGGTCAGTCCAAACCCAAGGTCTATTCTTCATACTCCAGGGTGTCGACCAAAGAAGGTAAATATATCCTACATGCCGCATCCTGCCTTGAAGTTTTGAAATTTGGGCAACATTTCAGAGATCTAGGCCCCATCTTACAAAGAGTTTATATCAATCGCAACTATGTACATTAGAGATAGTAGAATGGAAACTTGTGATTGATTTGAGAACTGACTTGCCATTGATTTGATTCAATCGTAACTCTGTGTAAGACAATTACAATAATTACTAATTAGGAGACATATATATATATATATATATATATATATATATATATATGGTATATCTGATATAGTGAAATATATGTAGAAGTTTGGAGGAAAATGTATTGAGATTATCTTAGATGTACAAATCTAGTGTTGATTACTTCTATTTTAACCCTTTGTCCCTTTCACATCTTAGGTGATTGGAGACATAAAGCTTGCAGCTTAATATGTTATGTTATTATTGTGTAAATACTTTTGATAATATTGCTATACTAACAAGCATTTACACTTTCTTAGCTGTCAGGTAAAATAAACACCACTATTACTACTACTATAATGATATTAATTCTTTCTCTCTCTCTCTCTCCCTCCCTCTCTGTCTCTCCCTTTCCCACTTTGTTCTACTTCCTCCCCCCCCCCCCCTTTCTCTCTCACTCTCCTCTCTATCTGTACTTATTAGACTCCCATGAGAGTTAGTTTTCTCAATAGACTTAACAGAGGTCACCAGAACTCCCCCATCCAGCCATTACCTCGCTCCCTCCGCGATGATAGCTTATCACAGGGTGTGTCCCTCCAGGGTAGTCTTCATGATCGTAGCTATGGCAACATGACCCAGCCCCTGCTGGGCTACGATTGGATCGCTGGTGTGATGGACAACAACCCCGCCCTCGAAGAGAAATCAGATGACTACCTTCAAGGGATCAAAGAGTTCCGTCAGCTGAACAGGAACGAGTGTGTGCATACTGCAGTCATGGATGAGTAAGTCCGGGAGATATGAATGTTATTCACATCATTGAAATAATTGTTAAAAGCCCCAACGCGCTTGTTTTGCCAGGAGGGATTAGACCTCCCTGCATGGTCACTGACAGGTGGTTATCTTATCAAATAAGCCCTCAATTAACATAAGAAAAAGAGGATCATGGGGGACCAGTGGTCACCGATTAGGCATTGTTTGCTATATAGAGGGCGCAAGTAGCTATAAGTAGTGCAGTGGGGCTTTAAGCCATACTATATATATATATAGATATGGAGCAGTAAACCAATAATTTGGAGTGTTGTGGTCGAGTGGTTTAAGGCGCTTGACTGTAGATGCGAAGGTCGAGGGTTCGAATCCCGACACGGCACTAATATCCTTTGGCAAGATATTTACCTGCATTTGCTACTCTCCACCCAGGTGTTAAATGGGTACCCGGTAGGATGCGAACGTTCATGTGGTTGGACGAGCAAGTGTGCGCTTGTAAAATAGCGACTGGCTGGAATGCTCCCCAGGGAGTGGAAAATGGGCACACATTGTGTGCGGGTAAGCCTGAATCCGATGACCGGGGTAATAATATATCTGTAAAGCGCTTAGGCACATCGTTGGATCGGTGTATTGAGCGCTATATAAAAAAACGGATTATTATTATGCACTTGTCATTTGTAAGACGCACCTCTTGACCCCCGGGAATGGTGCGTCATTGTACTGATGTGAGTCGTACATTTTGATACCATGACGCACCTTCCGTCACAGAAAGTGACACACCATTACATTCCATCGACGCACATTTGAGTCAAACATATGACACACCATTTCATGAAAATGACTAGCCAATGACGCACATTTGAGAAACACTTCTGCTTGGAGAAAGTGACGGTCCCATTGACACACCAAATGACGCAACGTGGTAAAGTGACTTACTATGACGCACATATGGGTCAGTATTGTGACGGACATTTTGCGGCCATGACGGTACTGTGCGTCGCGATTTTGGGGAACATGACGCAACCATGACGCACCATCCCCGGGGGTCAAAAGTTGCGTCTTACAAATGACACCTGCATTATTATTATTATTATTTTAAATACTGAATTCAGTGTAATACACTTCACGTTTCTTTATCTCATGACACAGAGCTCGGTAAATACGCAATTGACCTTTGTCGCGCGCATTCGCCATTCATTTACATGTTATGAAAAAAAATGCCACTTCATATCTCTGAATGAGCCTTGATAGGGGAAATTGCCTTATTTTACAGCTAAGTTATCTGTTATTGTTATCTATATTTATAAGGCTGCCAAGTGGTACAATAAATCAGTGTATTCAATATCTTTAGTGCAGTACCCGGATGACTGACCAATATTGTTTTTGTATTGCTCAGTCATCCGGGAACTTTGACTACCGATATCGATATCATTGCGATATCACACGAAAATAAAGCCATATTTACTGAGGTAATTTTTTCGCTAGTCAAACTGTTATAGATAATAATAATATTGTACTGCTTTGTTTTTTGTGTGATACAAGAATATATTGCTCTCGCTAAGACAATATTAGACTCGTCCTCGACTCGCCAATATTGTCTTAGCTCGAGCAATATATTCTTGTATCACTCAAATCCATCCAATATTTTGTTATTATCCACCTCATCCTATCCTAAAAAAGGCAATATGAAAAGAAATAATAAATATAGATAGATGAATGAATTATATTAAAAAAAGGATGGATGAATGAATGATTGAATCATTGAACGAATAAACAAATAGATAAAATGAAATAAAAACAAACAAACAAACAAAAACAACATTATGCTATTATTGGGTTGATCAGATTGGTGTGTGAGTAGTGTACATGTAATTGATCTAATGCTTTACACTACAGCCTTCTTTAATATTGTTTCAGTAATACAGACTAAGTTTGTAATCATTTATTTATTTATTTATTTATCCCAACAGTGCTGCTGATGAGATGATGAATGTATCTCAGGGGTTTGGAGAGGTTCAGGAGCCATACCTTCAAGCTAAAGAACATAAATGTGAGTTCATATTTAGTGGTGTCCAGGGGGTGTTTCACAAAGATCCTAAGTCAAACTTAAAGTTGGACTTAAAATTATGGAGCCATTTGTAGCCTAGTTAAAATAAAATATATTGAAAAGCAAAAATTCAATTTTTTATTACTTTTTATAAATTAATATAATTTGAAATCTCCTTGATAATAGAAAATATGAATGATTTGAATCAACATTCAATGCCTTTTAAAATAACTTTAAAATAATATTTTCATAGATGCTAACGGCTTTCCATAAATGTAAAGTCCAACTTAGAGATAAGTTAAACTAAGGATCTTTGTGAAACACCCCCAAGTAATTGAATATAATTGATGTTAGTTTGTGAGTGTTGTTCTGAAAACTGTGTTAAATTTTATATAAGTGATCATAAGATAGGAACTTTTGTAACATAGTTTTTTACATTCATTTACATCCAACAAAATCTTCTAGGTATCCATAACTATGTGCTGAATGACAGGCTGTTTGCTGTTCCTCTGCATGAAAACAACGATGGAGAGAGCCTATGTGCCATCTGTGAGCATAGAAGGAGCAGCGAAAAGAAGAAATCACTATCTTCACCTTCATATATCAGGTAAGTCTTATGATGCTGATTGAAGTTTTTAAAGAGCAAAGTCAAAGTTATCTAGAGGTAAATTACCCTCATTGTGAAATTTGTCAATGTCTTTTATGTGAGATGTTTTTCAAATAAGTTGATGCAAACTGGAACAAGAAAGCGTGATTTCAGTCACTCCATATTCTCTCTAAGATGTCTTTAATCTTGTGACTTTCCAGGGTCAGCATTCCAAGGTCGACCCTGCAGTCCCCATACCGTGTTCGTCCTCATCGAAGACAGAGCTTTGATCCTACCGACTCCATGGGTTTGTCTCAGGTAAGCTGAACAAACAAAAATAATTGTCTCACTGCTGACTGGCCTGCAGTCACTATGCTGTGTTTGTCCTCATCAGAGACAAACAATGGATCACTAGTATAGATATATCGACTGCTATGAGAGGCCTAGCGCGCCTCAGGGTCATGGCAGGATGCAACGTCCCCTTGAGCCTACAAACACAGCTAGGCCTCGAATTTTAAAGCAGTCGATATGAGTTTTATATACCGAATTGACACAAAAATCTACCAAGAGTTCTTACCTTATCCTTTTCTTGAGTAAAGATTAATTAAAACATCACAGATAATCTGAGACACTGTCAGTTAATCTTCCCCGGAAAGATGACTGAATGTTACAATCATTTGGGAATCGCAGACAAAAAGCACTGTATGGTATCCGCGCTCGCACAAACTAAGTTTTAACATGTAAACCAATGGAGATCGCAACAAAATTTTACTATTTTCCCGGTACCTGGAATCTTGCGGGAATCTCACTCATGAACTATTAACAGGTACTGGCATCGTTTCATTCTTTACGGGAATGGCTAAAATCACGGTTCCAATTTCGACAAATCAGATGGCTAGATTTCTAAAGAGAGGTATATTGATAATAAGCTTAATAAAAGGGAGGTTTATAATCCAAAATTTCTATGAAGGGCCTGGAGCAAGTCCTGGGGCGGTATTCTGAACATTGTTGTAAGTTTTGTGTTATCTTTTGTTGTATCTTTTAGAGATAACACAGCGCTAATATTGTTGTAAGTTGGTATTCTGAACATCATTTTATCCCTGTGTTATCTCTTGAAGGACCGCCTCTATCTTGTCTTTTAACACTGTTGACACACCCATTTGCATGGGTCCCTACCAATCAAAATCTGTTTTATATAAGCATGATAAGTAGGTCAACCAATAGGAATACTTTATGCCATATCTGAAGATGCGCCTAGCGCATACTAATCTTGGGCGTGATTAGTTATTTGAGCGCTTATTACGCGCGTCATCATATGCGCTGTGGCATGTGGATCATGAAGACAATTCACGCCTTCACTATATTGCTTAAGATGAGAGCATTAAAATCGTCATATCCTGGCATGAAATTTCTTAGAAAGTTCTCATCTGTGATGTTTCCGGTCAACAAACATTCTTCTTCTAACTCGTCTTTTGGCACCAAGTTGGTTCTGGGCAAGAAATATTGCCCCAATTATATCACCACGAAAGATACAACAACCCCCTACCTGTTGTAAATATTGTTGTACATACCATGCAAGGTAAGATAAGATAAAAGATACAACAATTTTCAGAATACCAATTACCTTGTCATATTATCTCTCATGTGCATATGCAAATGAGAATTAAGCGCCATTTTATTACTAATAAGCACAATAACAAGCGCACAAAAGTTTGAACGCAGGCGAGGCCAAAGAGATGAGAGAGAAAAGATACAACAAAAGATACAACAAAAGTTACAACAGTGTTCAGAATACCAAATTTATCTTATCTCCAAAGATACAACAATATTTCACCAAAACTTGTCATGAGTGACAATTGACAGATTTTGTCAGCTACGGAAAGCTAGTGAAACCCTTGCTTCTGATTGGTTATCAGCAGATACGTCAAAAATTTTGACATTTGTCATTGATAAAACGCTTTGTGAAATGGGTTCGTGGTCCTCGTTGCACCATTTTAAAACAGAGAGAACACCCTTGGTATAAAGCATTTATTGATGTTAGTAATAGTATTCTGTATTCCTTGTTCTAGCACTGTCTAGCAGGATGGCAGAACTCCCGCCCTTCGATGATGCCCTCTGCGTCTACCATCGATCTGAAAGCATCACTGGATAGAACCATGGTAGCTGCTAATTCTTTGGTGAGTAACGACACTCAAACAATCATTTGGAATGTAAAAGACACTAAGTTTCGAACCCCGGTGACTTAAGCTCACGCACGCCAGCTATTCTCCACTCCTGACGGCGGATAGTCAACCTGCTTGAAACGTCGAGCCACTCTCGCCACTCATCCTCTCCAAGTGCTATAGTTCTCCTTAGAACTATAAGCTAAGAAAGATAACCAACAGTCTTTTTCAAGACTACACAAACAGTCCTTTTCAGGACTACACACCCCCAAGAAAGATTACAGAGAGTCCTTTTCAGGACTCCTCAACTCTCTCTCTCTTTCTCTCACATGGTGCACCCGCAAGCCTACTGTATACTAACTTTGTATAAGGGTAAAAATACACACCATCTTAAGCTAGCTCCCCCAATGATGATTAAATAAATCAAAAGTCCTATGTTTGACAGGTCCTATGTCATGCAGATACCACCATTTAACCTATGATAATAAAAAAAAAAGTCCTAGGAGGGAAATCCTCAAACAAAGTCTGCTCCTGAACTGATATATTCAACAATAGAAATGTAAAGTGCTTTGAGACATTGTCGATGTATTAAGCGCTATTTAAAACCCAGAATATTATTACCATTATTATCATAAAGCTCTCTTAAGCCACAAATCAAATAACTTGCTGTGTACTCCTGTAAATTTATGAAAGCTTTCTAGTGAAGGATGTTTTCCTGAAAACTCATCTGGGAAAATCATTTTTCTTTTTTATTCTCATTTTGTCTCCTTGCAGTTTGACCCGACGCTCGGCGGGGTCCAAGACACGACAGCAGGGCGCCCTCTTGGGCCATCTCGTCACACGCAGGAGCTTCTCAATCGTTCCCATGCATTGAGGGTAGATCTCCAACGGTTAGAGAGAGCAGGACTCTCCATGGGAGCGTCACATGATGTCTCACGAAAATACCCTCTCTTATGATAAGGTCAAATAAAGGTCAATTGGACATACAAAAATGTGCTCATTCATCCATATTAAAATGGCATCTTTTCAATGACATTTATGGAAATAGTAAAGAAACATTGAAATATAGAAATACAAAGTGATCCATCTTCAATTCATTTCAGCTCAATTAAATGAAACATTAGACTGCAAGAGCTCAAATTGCGCTTGTGTAATTAAAAAATGAAAATCAAAGTTTGATGTATCTTTGGATATTCTTTATTATATATTTCAATATGACCTATATGACAAAATAGTTTGACATTGATGAAAAAGTTTCCCTTGCTGTATATAATTAATCAAGCTAAAGTCTATAGAACATGAGTCTAATTAATAATATTTATATAGTATTGACTGGCCTTGAAGGGAGATACAACATATATTTCCCAAACTAGAATGATATTGCCCCAAGTCACAGACGAGGGCAATTTGGGTCTTGTGACGGCAATATATGTGGTACCAGGCGCGGATCCAGGATTTCTTAGGGGAGGGGGCCCAACTTTTTTTTTTTTTCTCGAAAATTTGAAAATCGCGCCGGCCGAAAAGTCGCTCAGTGGGGGGGGGGGGGGGGGGGGGGGGGGGGGGTACAGAGCACAATTTTTTTTTTTTTTTTTTTTTGCTCCCGAAAATTTGAAAAACGCACAGTGGGGGGGGGGGGGGGGGGGGTAGTGAGCACATTTTTTTTTTTTTTGATCCTCAAAAAAATTTAAATTTGCACCCCCCCCCCCCCCACCTTGAGCGCCGGGGGGGGGGGGGGGGGCCAACCTCCAAAAAAGGTAAAAATCACGTGATTTTGCATGATTTTTTTCCCTGGATCCGCCACTGTGTGGTACTTCCGAAAGTTAAGCCAGTCAATATTGTTATTGTTATCTAAATCAAACATCTAGAGCAAATACATAAATCAACCATGACAATCTCAGAGAAGTGAAGAAACTTTGTCAAACCAGCACTGTGCATCCAGTGCTTGACAAAATTTTCGATACACTGCAAACAGTGTGTGTCTTTGGTGGAATTATAACGTCACAATAGAGTGCGCGCAAAGTGCCCAGGTTCTTGTACGCATAATAGATGCACAATGAAAATGACAAAATATGGCGCGTTGAATACGACACTTTATTTTCTGCTTTTTTAACACGTAAAGTCCATAGGCTTTTTCATGAGAGGGTAATATGGTCTTATATTTACTGTTTTGCTCTTTTAGGATTACAAAAAGTGTAATATGATTTTTTAAAACCACTGCTCAGATGTCTGATACGGGTAATAATAATTGATAATATTATTGGATTTAATAATACAGGCCTGACTATATGGTACAGGATCGTGGCTATTAGATGTTCTCTTTGGAAAATACATGCAAAAATATGAATAAAAATGAACTGGTAAGTCAATAAAATTTAAATTTAGTGACTATGTAATTTGTATAGTGAATATATATCATGAATTTGACAATTTGCAACCTACAACCAGAGGTCACATAGTTGTCACAATATGTCACATAGAGGTCATATAGTTGTCACAATGTTACATAGAGGTCATATAGCTGTCACAATGTCACATAGAGGTCACAATGCCATGGATTGTTCTATAGAATCAATAGCCAAATGATTGTTGGGGTCTCTGGAAAACTTGAATTGTAATCCGTTTATAATTCATGTTTGTATAACATTGATGTGAAATATAGATAAAATTTAATTATGCTGTTGAACTGACATATTTTGGCATCTGTCAAATTCTTTTGTTGTTGAAAAAGTGTAATGTAGAGTTTAATCGATGTGATAAGGCCAAAGAGAGGTGATCGGCAGAAGAAGAAAAAGAAAAGAGAGAGAGAGAAAGAGAGAGAGAGAGAGTGAGAAAGAGAGAGAGAGAGAGAGAGAGGAGTGTACGAGAGAGAGAGAGAGAGAGAGAGAGAGAGAGAGAGAGAGAGAGAGAGAGAGAGAGAGAGGGAGAGAAAATGAGAGAGAGAGAGGAGGGAAAAAGTGTAATTTAGAGTTGAATCTATGTGATAAGGCCAAAGAAAGGTGATTGCCAGAAGAAGAAAGAGAGAGAGAGAGAGAGAGAGGGGGGGGGGGGGGGAGAGAGAGAGGTGGAGAGGGGGAGAGAAATGAGAGAGAGAAAGAGACAAAGAAAGAAGTACAAGGAAACGAGAGAAATTGTGATGATTAAGTGTGAATACATTTCCTATATTTACCTTCATTTATCTTCATTCTAGTGAATCAGTAATACAGTATTTATTTTTGGATAAAAAAATCTTGTTTCGTTATCTTTGTTTAATGGCTACCGGTATTTATAATGATTAGAGATCTAGCAAAAACAAAACAAAACAAGCAAGCAATAAATAAATGAATAAAACAACTGCAGATCGCAGCATAGAGAAGTGTACCTCAAAAAGACACCCTCCTATACAAAATTTAAAAAGTAAAGAATTTGCAATGCATGATAATATGTTTATGTTACACTAAACAACACTGGCGTACTGGTGGGGGGGGGGCGCCAGCCCCCCCCCCCCCCAATAAAATTGAATCATGACTTATTTTCAATTCCATATACAAGTGATGTATAAATGTTCGTGATATCACATGATTTTCAACAAAATGCGCGTTTCTCCATTTCTGTTGCAAACTGACACATTCCCAAATGGCCAGGAAGAGCATATGTTTTTTTATAGTCACTAAGTGGCCACTAACAGTAACATATTAGTAAAAAATAAATCCTTTCCAGAAGCAAGTGTGACAAGCATTGCCGGGCGTTCCATACTTACATCTTGTGACACTGCATATGTACCGTTAAGGGGCTCAGTGGGGAATTGAATTCAGACTAGATTAACAGTAGTGAACGGTACAACGAATCGTCTTCTTTCTCTAATAATTTAATAAAACGGCAAATCTTCCGCGCTTCGGGGGGGGGGGGGGGGGCAATTGAATTCAGACTAGGATTAAGATCGAGTCGAGAACGGTACAACAAATCGTCTTCCTTCTTTAATAATCTAATGGAGTGTCAAAGCTTCCGCGCTTTGCGCGGGAAGACGGGGAAACTTAATTCAGACAAGAACACGATACAACGAATCGTCTTCTTTCAGACAAGGATTAAGAGTAATAGTTTAATGAAACGTCAGAGTTTCCGCGCTTCACGATTCAGACATGAACACGATACAACGAATCGTCTTCTTTCTCTGATAATTTAATGAAACGTGAAAGCTTCCGCGCTTCGCGCGGGCTGGGCGAATATGAATTCAGACAAGGATTAAGAGTAATAGTTTAATGAAACGTCAGAGTTTCCGCGCTTCACGATTCAGACAAGGATTAAGAGTCGGAACCGGTACAATAAATCGTCTTCTTTCTCTAATAATTTAATGAAGTGTCAAAGCTTCCGCGCTTCGCGCTGGAGAGGGGAAACTGAATTCAGACAAGAACACGATACAACGAATCGTCTTCTTTCTCTAATAATTTAATGAAACGTGAAAGCTTCCGCGCTTCGCGCGGGATGGGCGAAAATGAATTCAGACAAAATAAGAATAATGATTTAATGAAACGTCAGAGTTTCCGCGCTTCACGATTCAGACAAGGAATAAGAGTCGGAACCGGTACAATAAATCGTCTTCTTTCTCTAATAATTTAATGAAGTGTCAAAGCTTCCGCGCTTCGCGCGAGATGGGCAGAAATGAATTCAGACAAGGATTAAGAATAATAGTTTAATGAAACGTCAGAGTTTCCGCGCTTCACGATTCAGACAAGGATTAAGAGTCGGAACCGGTACAATAAATCGTCTTCTTTCTCTAATAATTTAATGAAGTGTCAAAGCTTCCGCGCTTCGCGCTGGAGAGGGGAAACTGAATTCAGATAAGAACACGATACAACGAATCGTCTTCTTTCTCTAATAAGCTTCCGCGCTTCGCGTGAGAGGGGCAAAAATGAATTCAGACAAAGATTAAGAGTAATAATTTAATGAATCGTTAAAGCTTCCGCGCTTCGCGCAGGAGGGGGGGGGGCACTGGATCCAAACAAAAATTAAGAGTAGAGAACGTACGGTACAACGGATCGTCTTCTTTCTCTAATAATTAAATGAAGTGTCAAAGTTTTCGCGCGAAGGGGGGGGGGGGGAGGGGGAGACTGAAAAATAACTTAGTTCCTGGCCCCTGGTTTATAGGGTTAAATTTGTAAACATTTGGACACTGGCATTATTGCCGGTAATTGGTTGCTAGTTTTGTTGGCCTGTATACCCTCTCCACTCCCCCAGGGGCGGATCTAGCTTTTTGCTAAGGGGGGGGGGGGGGTTGACCAAAATAATGACGATGCGGAGCATCGTCCACGAGCCGCGAAGCGGCGAGCCGATTTTTTTGGGGGTGTTTATTTGAACCCCGTAAGTGATGTTTTCCTGGCATCTATTAACACAATGGAGACCATAAAAAGCAGTGCATGATAACGTCTTTTTAAATCAAGTAACAGTTTAATACATAGTTATATCCAGAGTTATCATGTGTTTGGTTAAGTTACCAGATGAGTTGAATATCTTCTCACAATATTTGCACTTGAAAGGGTTTCTCTCCAGCGTGCGTTCTTTTTTCTTTCTTTTTTTCTTTCTTTTTTTCTTTTTTTTCCCTTTTTTTTTTTTTTTTTTTTTTTTTTTTGGGCCGCCCAAGGGGGGGGGGGGGGGGGTTGCAACCCCCCCAAACCCCCCCCCCCCTGGATCCGCCACTGTCCCCCACTGACAAAGATCTAGCGACGCCCCTGATAACGACACAGTTTATACACTCGAGAAAAAATTTGCAAGTACTACTGATCAAGTACCGGATCACCGTGTGTGCATTGTGCGGCATCAAAGCATATACAACGTCTCAAGACGTAACAGATCACTTTTTTCTAACTTTTAACCAATCAGAAGTCCTCATTTTTTTTCCAGGAAGTGCTGGTGGACATTAATGCGCCAACTGTGGTTCTCAAATTGCAAAAGATACCTACTCTTGGAAGAGGTAGGAGAAAGCAATTTTACGTCATATTACTCCGGGAAGTGCCTGAAAATGCTTTTAATTTGGTTCTAAAATTGCAAATGCTTCTTACTCTGGGAGGGAGCCAGACCCACCCCCGCTTACGGTCGCTCCGCTCCCTCGCCGCTAAAGCCTCGTTCTGTCGCTTCATCGTTTTACATATATTTAAACCCATGCCATTTTGTGCCCCCCCCCCACCTCCCGGTAAGAAATTCCTGGATCCGCCACTGATGCCCATACCCCTTGAGCTTCAGTGGCTCCGCCCCTTGACCCCCGCCGGGGCTTTGCTCCTAGACCCCACTTTGCGAAACGTTCAGCGGGGCGCGCGTTTCCGTTTTACACCCTGCCCTAGGCTTTTCGGCAAGAAATTACACGAAACATGCTGTATCCGAAGTCTAAGTTTGTTTATATCGACGTCAAGAATAGCGAAGCCAAAGCTTATGTACAATTTCAATTGGGGATGCGAGGGTCTTCTTGTTCAAGACGGTTTTCCCGATATATTATTGTTTTGTTATCGCTGGGCTAAATTTTGCGAGCTGATCACGCATCCTCACGCTCTTAGAGTATTGCGTATTAATGGATAAAAATAAATGATACGACTAGGAAGATCAACTAGTATAGAGAGTTAGCTAGCGCTACGTGACGTTTTCAGAGTTCGTGTGCAGAGCGCCGAGGCAAGATGTGGACGACTAGACTCCGAATACCAGTCGGTTTGTAAAATTTTATTGGAGAAAAGCCTAGGGCAGGGTGTAAAACGGAAAACGCGCCAGCGGGGCCTGCATGATAGAATGGGGTGCTGCGGATTTTTTTGTCAGCCCCACCCAAATGTTTTTGCTCATTACGCCACTGCTAAACAATGTTTTTATGAATTTTTGCAGGAGCAGAATTGAATAAAAATTCACCAAGTGTTATGTCCGGACAGGCGATTTCAAACAGTAATTTGAAGAAGTTTACAAGCAATATTTCATAATTATACAAGGACTTATGTTTGATAATATCATTATTGACAAATTGTCATGATTATTAGTGCTTTTTCATGAACATTTTTCGTTCAATCTGTGGAGCCCCACAGAATACCCCCCCCCCCCTATTTTTTTGTATATCTTTGACTATGTATGTGTGACACAAGTATATTTCTAGCCCCCATATAGTCCCTCCTCTTAGTTAATTAGGTACCCCCTCCTGCGAGAGTGGCCTCACCCACAACTAACCTAAACACACCAGCTGGGATCCCAGGAGTGGCTTCTCACTTTGTTTTGCCATGCATCCTAGTCAACACCTTTCTTATTTTGTCTTCCTTTCATAGGTAAGAAAGAATCTTATATTATTCAATTGTGTTATATTCTTGTTGTTCATAATATGTGTATTTCTAAACTATTATAGCTTCACTATTCATATATCTTGTATTACTGTATAAAAAGAGATATTAATGGTCTTTGGCTATGAGATGTTGGATTATATGACATGTGGACTATGGGTGGAAATATAAGAAATGCCATGTGGGAAGAGATGCCAGGTGGGAAGAGATAATGTCATTGATGTACATAGTAATTACTTGTAGTAATGATAGGAAACTATTACTGTGTGTATGTGAGATTGATGATTATGTTGTTTGATTTAGACAACATTTTAAGTAAGTTTTGAGAAGAGAATATACTTTATAACTGTCAGTATATTTGTCTTTTGCTCGATATTCATGTGTATATATATTCTTAGCCAAGGACATGTGCCATTTACTATGCATTATGCCAAAGCACATTGTTATATATTATAGTTTGGTTAGATACAGTTTTGATAGCGAAATGAGTGGTTCAAGTCCAGATTATCTTTAACTTTCAGTATTATGGTATGAGTGAGTGTGGACGCACCATGTGTACAATACTAGTGTGTTATCGGGAAATGGCAGTGCAAGCAGTGTAAACACAACTTCTTATCAAAGTTCTTAATCCCCTCTCCCCAAGCTTTGTTTGCTTTTTGCCCATGCTGGAAAATGGTATCTTAGGCGGGAATGAAAGTTTGGTAGAGTCAGCAAAATGAGAAGACAAAGGATTTGAGTTGGGGAATACACTTGTTGAGAAACACATGGTCAAATTGTCTAATAGTTAGCTAGTGATGGATGGGTTGATGAAATATTGTAGTTGAAGACTTGCATAATCACTGTCTGGAATTCATTGTATTATATTGTTAGGAATGATAATTCAGGTTAAATGTTATTGGGAATTACTCTCTCTCTCTCTCTCTCTCTCTCTCTCTTCTCTATATATATATATATATATATATATATATATATATCTCCCTCTCTCTCCCCCCCCCCTCTCTCTTTATATTCTCTCCCTCCCTCTCTTTTCTCTCTCTCTCTCTCTGTATGGTTCACCCTTTCTCTTTCACTCTCACTTTGCTTTGTATATATAACCATGAAATGAATATACATGTATTTAGTAAAACTATTGGTTGTTGTTTAGAATTAGAATATGAACTGTATGTGAAGATGAGATTATACAGTAAGAGGAATTCGTAATATTGGTTGTAAGTTTGTTAGAGCTATTAGTACAGACTGCAGACTAAGACTATTTGACAGTGCTGTGAATATTGTAAGAAGTTCAGGATATAAGTTGTTGAAGATGTATCTTTTCAAGTTCAGTAATCTCGCTGAAAAAGATAGTATTAGATCAAAGTGATGCAGATGACTATTGGAAAATACATGAGCTATAGTTAAGGAAGAGTTATAAGTTTATTCAGTATTAATGTGAAGTCCTGAGACAAGAAGTAACTTGTGAATTTAGGGATTAGTGAAGGCTGAGAGTAGAATTACATTCTAAGGGTCTATGTGCACAAGGGATCCTCAGTCTTGGAGCGTAAAGAGTAGAAAGCTTATTAGGCAATAGTATAGGGATGATTATGCCAACATTCTTGTATTAGGTCTATATATGTGATTTCTTGAAAGAGACGCTAAGTGAAGAGTTATATGATTAGAAGCTAAAGTAGATTGACTGATACCGCAATGTTATAGACATTTGATAAGGGTTAAGTTATTTATTAGTAGCCAAGTTATGATTATGAGATCGATGAAGAGTTGCATTTTACATAAAGCATGGAAGTAAGGATAGTTTCGTTTAGAGATAGTAAAGTAATGAAACTAACCAGATGATGTTCTTAGTGATATAGTAAGAGAACACTGAGAGCTAATGAATTCAATGTATGCGAACAGGTAGATTTATTTGTGTTTAATACTTGAAGAGTATTGTTATTGTTATGCCATTTGATCGTATATATGTTATTGTAAGAAAAGACTGTTATTGTAGAAGATTAAGTAATAAAGACTTTGTTTTTGCCACGCATCTCAGTCAACACCTTTCTTATTTTGTCTTCCTTTAATAGGTATGCCCCCTCCCTCGGGGTGCGGGCGCTACAAATTTGGCGACCTTGCCAGGACGGCCATCGTCGAAGAGACACGAGGACGATGTGTCGTCCTATGACACGAACAGTTGGATAATCGAAGAAGCAGTGATGTAACGATTAGGATAAAAAGGACCAGAAGTCAGAGAGCCGGAGAAGACCATCCCTGATTGGAAATGAGGTTGGCTCAGCATCAGAGAGAATGGGACAAGCTGCAGAGAGGAGAAAAGGCTACTACGAGCGTGCAGTATGCAGCAGGGTGCTACAGCAAGGGGATAGGGCCCTGGTGCGAAGTCTGGCCCCTCCAGGTGGCCAAGGGAAGCTTCACCCTTACTGGGAGGAAATAGATGGTGGAGCAGTGAGTGGAGTCAAGGATGTCCAGGGGTTCTCCAAGCCGCCATCCTCAACAGCCCAGCCCCCAGCACCTTTCCAGTACCGGTATGACCCACCATTCTACCCTCATCAAATGCCTCTACAGATGCAGACGCCAGTAGCCCACCAGCAACCAACCCACTACCAACGTCATATGACAGAAGAACAGCTTCAATTTTCCCAGTGAGCGAGTCGATCATTGAGGAATGCCACAAACGGATTCTTTTTTGTTTTTAATATTTTGTTTTACATTAGATGCATCGTTATTTAGAATCATGTGTGCTAGCTGTTTAGTAAACCCGAAGTACGAGTAACGCGAAGTAGTAAGATGAAACAAGTTGTAAATCGTTTCATAAATTGTGGTGTATAAGCCTATAAGGAAACAAGCGATGACACTCGATAGTGATCAATTGATCTATGTGATAAAGTCTTCGGAATGAGTCTCGAGCTTTCCAAGAAACCTTCACCGTATGTCAGGCGCGCCCGTAGAATGGGTTAATGTTTCGCAAAGTTTATTTGTATGGAAGAAAAAGCCACGTAATTCTGATACGATATTATGATATGTAATTCTGAGACTTCAAGTACCTATTAGGTTTCGCTATAACAAGTTGCAACAAGTGTATATTATGAACTCGATGTACTACATGTATTTCGCAGAAGAATTGGAGCACGATGATCTGTCAGCGTTGCAAGGACATAGACTTTCATGGACTTTGGTGATAAGTCTCACCTCCCTGATCTGTCCTAAGTTCATGACGACCTTGAACAAGAACTATATGAACGTTAAAAATGTTATACTATAATCATGAATTATTGATGTAAATGTTTGAAAGTTGAAATGTCCAGGAGACATTTATTTTTGGAGGGGAAGGTGTGGAGCCCCACAGAATACCCCCCCCCCCTATTTTTTTGTATATCTTTGACTATGTATGTGTGACACAAGTATATTTCTAGCCCCCATATAGTCCCTCCTCTTAGTTAATTAGGTACCCCCTCCTGCGAGAGTGGCCTCACCCACAACTAACCTAAACACACCAGCTGGGATACCAGGAGTGGCTTCTCACTTTGTTTTGCCATGCATCCTAGTCAACACCTTTCTTATTTTGTCTTCCTTTCATAGGTAAGAAAGAATCTTATATTATTCAATTGTGTTATATTCTTGTTGTTCATAATATGTGTATTTCTAAACTATTATAGCTTCACTATTCATATATCTTGTATTACTGTATAAAAAGAGATATTAATGGTCTTTGGCTATGAGATGTTGGATTATATGACATGTGGACTATGGGTGGAAATATAAGAAATGCCATGTGGGAAGAGATGCCAGGTGGGAAGAGATAATGTCATTGATGTACATAGTAATTACTTGTAGTAATGATAGGAAACTATTACTGTGTGTATGTGAGATTGATGATTATGTTGTTTGATTTAGACAACATTTTAAGTAAGTTTTGAGAAGAGAATATACTTTATAACTGTCAGTATATTTGTCTTTTGCTCGATATTCATGTGTATATATATATTCTTAGCCAAGGACATGTGCCATTTACTATGCATTATGCCAAAGCACATTGTTATATATTATAGTTTGGTTAGATACAGTTTTGATAGCGAAATGAGTGGTTCAAGTCCAGATTATCTTTAACTTTCAGTATTATGGTATGAGTGAGTGTGGACGCACCATGTGTACAATACTAGTGTGTTATCGGGAAATGGCAGTGCAAGCAGTGTAAACACAACTTCTTATCAAAGTTCTTAATCCCCTCTCCCCAAGCTTTGTTTGCTTTTTGCCCATGCTGGAAAATGGTATCTTAGGCGGGAATGAAAGTTTGGTAGAGTCAGCAAAATGAGAAGACAAAGGATTTGAGTTGGGGAATACACTTGTTGAGAAACACATGGTCAAATTGTCTAATAGTTAGCTAGTGATGGATGGGTTGATGAAATATTGTAGTTGAAGACTTGCATAATCACTGTCTGGAATTCATTGTATTATATTGTTAGGAATGATAATTCAGGTTAAATGTTATTGGGAATTACTCTCTCTCTCTCTCTCTCTCTCTCTCTCTCTCTCTCTCTCTATATATATATATATATATATATATATATCTCCCTCTCTCTCCCCCCCCCCTCTCTCTTTATATTCTCTCCCTCCCTCTCTTTTTCTCTCTCTCTCTCTCTGTATGGTTCACCCTTTCTCTTTCACTCTCACTTTGCTTTGTATATATAACCATGAAATGAATATACATGTATTTAGTAAAACTATTGGTTGTTGTTTAGAATTAGAATATGAACTGTATGTGAAGATGAGATTATACAGTAAGAGGAATTCGTAATATTGGTTGTAAGTTTGTTAGAGCTATTAGTACAGACTGCAGACTAAGACTATTTGACAGTGCTGTGAATATTGTAAGAAGTTCAGGATATAAGTTGTTGAAGATGTATCTTTTCAAGTTCAGTAATCTCGCTGAAAAAGATAGTATTAGATCAAAGTGATGCAGATGACTATTGGAAAATACATGAGCTATAGTTAAGGAAGAGTTATAAGTTTATTCAGTATTAATGTGAAGTCCTGAGACAAGAAGTAACTTGTGAATTTAGGGATTAGTGAAGGCTGAGAGTAGAATTACATTCTAAGGGTCTATGTGCACAAGGGATCCTCAGTCTTGGAGCGTAAAGAGTAGAAAGCTTATTAGGCAATAGTATAGGGATGATTATGCCAACATTCTTGTATTAGGTCTATATATGTGATTTCTTGAAAGAGACGCTAAGTGAAGAGTTATATGATTAGAAGCTAAAGTAGATTGACTGATACCGCAATGTTATAGACATTTGATAAGGGTTAAGTTATTTATTAGTAGCCAAGTTATGATTATGAGATCGATGAAGAGTTGCATTTTACATAAAGCATGGAAGTAAGGATAGTTTCGTTTAGAGATAGTAAAGTAATGAAACTAACCAGATGATGTTCTTAGTGATATAGTAAGAGAACACTGAGAGCTAATGAATTCAATGTATGCGAACAGGTAGATTTATTTGTGTTTAATACTTGAAGAGTATTGTTATTGTTATGCCATTTGATCGTATATATGTTATTGTAAGAAAAGACTGTTATTGTAGAAGATTAAGTAATAAAGACTTTGTTTTTGCCACGCATCTCAGTCAACACCTTTCTTATTTTGTCTTCCTTTAATAGGTATGCCCCCTCCCTCGGGGTGCGGGCGCTACAAATTTAAAGGGCAAAAGAGAAGGCTTTATTTTATTAGACGCTGATACATGATACTATACAGTAAGCAGACGACATCATTGACGAGCATAGCGCATCGACAGACGCTTGCAAATTTGACCGAGTGTTTAATTTTTGTTGAGGGTTTATAAACGACCATTCTACCCGGATTTGATTATCATGGCTGTCCAATATCGGTACCTCGGTGGAACAGGAGTGAAAGTGTCCAATATCTGCCTTGGAACTATGACGTTTGGGCAAAGCAAGGTAAAGCAATTGTGAGATCCCAAAACTGCAATAGTGTTTTTTTTTTCCTCAGTCCGGATCATTGGTGTTTGTGTTTGTTTGATGAGCGCTGAGCGTGATTTGAAAATGTTTGTAAAATGGCAAACTTGGACCTCGAACCTTATATCAATGTTACCAACAATAGAATACACGTGGGATTTTGCCAATAAAGTGTATACATATACAATTTAGGATATAGACGATGCAGTACTTTGTAAATATTAAGTCAAAGGTGTTTTAATTTTCAAAGTTTTGAGTTTTTTATTTTTAAGAACCTAACCTAAAAATAATGTTTTATTTGTCCACAGACTCCGCCCCCAATAAAAGGATGTACCTTGGACTCTCTCAGTAATCTACATGTAGATACTCTTCTAATATTATGTACATATGAATTATCACAGAATTTACCAGCCACTGCTTTGGAAAATTTAACTGTGAACATCATACAAATTATATTACAAATTTGATGCAGATTTCATAGATTCTAAAACTTAATATCTGGCAGACTCCTGAATTCAGAATTATCAAAATTTACAAGGAGTCCCATATCAAAATGATTTTGATATGGCTCCTAGATCTACATGTAAGTTGTATTTGATATGTTTTAAAGGTAATACAAAGTTTTGGAAAGTTTGAAAATTGGGTGGATAGTGAATCTTTACAATTTTGATATATTTGGATGCCCCTGTGGATGTACATGTATTATAAGTAATAAAAAAGTAGCCCCTAAAACACTTCTGTTTTCGAGAAAAAATTGAATATAAATAATATAATATTCTATTTCAGTCAAGAAACATTGTTTCATAGCTAAATTAATATCTTGACCTTGAGAGGGAGCTATACAACATAAAGAGTTTATTATTTATAATTTCATAATTTTAGACTCGATTTCAACCGCGACAACGATCAATGTATATTGTAGGAACGCATATGCTTCCAATATGTTAATTTGAACCAAATTCATGACCCCATACCAAAATTTTTTAATACCTTTAATTGAAATTAAAATTGAATGCAATTCAAAGGCATCTATTCTAATGTCCATACCTAAATAAAATGTATGAATTTATCTTCCTCACACAATTTACTATCTTTAGTTCATCTTCATACCGGAGTGTTGGCTCAGTCAGTAGAGCGTCCGCCTCACAACCGGGAGGTCGTGGGTTCGATCCCCGGCCGCGTCATACCAAGAGACGTTAAAAGATGGGAGTTGCTGCTACCTTGTTTGGCATTCAACAATAAGGGATAGAGCAACGTCGATCTGGCGCTGCTCAGTGGCTGCCGGGCTCATGATTAATTGGGCAAAAAGAATTTTCATTTTCGGTTTAATAAAATTTGGAGTAGACTAAAAAAAAAAAATAAAAAAAAAAATAATAGACTGGATAGCCCTAGAAATCTATATTGAAAAGAAGAAGAAGGAGGAGGAGGAGGAGGAGGAGGAGGAGGGGGAGGGGGAGAGGGAGGGGGAGGGGGAAGGGGAGGGGGAGGGGGAGGGGGAGGGGAAGGGGAAAGGGAAAGAAAGAAAGAAGAGGAAGATAAAAATAAGTAACGGTATAATGATATTAATAAGAAGAACAGCAGAAGGAGAAGAAGAAGATTTTCACTACTCTGCTAAAAGTATTGAATTCTTTTGTTTCTAAAATTTATCATATGCTACAGAATCCAAACAGACCTGGGCAATGTGATGAAGCAGCAGCTCATAAGATCATGGACCGCTTCGCAGAGCTTGGAGGAAACTTTATAGACACCGCTAATGTCTATGTAATGGGCGTCTCTGAATCCATCGTGGGTAGCTGGTTGGCAAAGTAAGATCAACAAGATTTAAATACCCACTGTACTACTTGTAGCTACTTGCTCCCTCTATATATAAAACAATGCCTAATCAGTGACCGTTGGTCCCCCATGATCCTCTTTTTCTTATGTTATTTGAGAGCTGAGTTGATGAGATAGCCACCTGTCAGTGACCTTGCTGTGTGGTCTAATCTCTCCTGGCCAAACTAGTACAGCCGGCCTTTAAAAGATAAAGTGAAAGTTTTATTAGAAGTAAGTTATGTGGTGAATTTATTAAGATGAATGAAATCTGTACAGTGTATGAGAATTTTGATATTGAAACTACGGAAACAGTATAGATTACATGTATGTGTGATAAAATCTAACCTAGTTTGTAGGGCATCGTTTCACAAAAGTACAAGTTCCCCTACACCTTATTTAAACACATGTATAAATGGGTTGCCGGCGAACTTGTATTCATGACGGTTTTGTAAAACGCTGCTCATGCATATTTATTCCTGAATAGAAACTTTACAGCGCCATTTACAGACTCCAGGGTTTAGTCGATTTCTTGTGATGTACATATGTATTATGGGAAAAATTTGACAAACTTATCAGCTGTGACAGTTATTATATACCCTCGGAAAGGGGTTCTCAAACTTTTTAATTGACTGTCCAGATGTGATTTCCCAAAAGGTCCAAATCATTTGATGCAATTAGCTTGGAAAAAATGATGGAAACACCCATTTGCTTCTTCCTATTAAAGGAAAAAATTATAATTATCTCACATTCCTCCTCTCAATGTTAAATAGGAGAAAGAGAGAAGACTTTGTGCTGGCAACTAAGGGTCGTTTTCAAATGGATTCCAACAATCAGAACTCTGGAGGACTGAGTCGTAAGAACATCACCTGGAGTGTGGAGGAAAGTCTGAAAAGGCTTAGGACCGATTACATTGATCTGTACCAGGTGAGATGTTATCTGAATTTATAATTATAATTTTTTTTTTTAACTGCGGATGAATCCAAGTTTCCAAAATTTCTCTTGATACCCATTTTCTTAAAAGGGGGTTATTCACACAAGAAAACAATTTGTATACAGCTGTTGTGTTAATTCATATAAAATCAACTCCAAAAAACCTTTACCCAGTCCTAGGAATAGAATAAAGCATAACCTGAAAATTGTGTGCAGGCAACCCAAGTTGGATTAGGGTTCTAGGTAGGCCCTTTACTACTACATGTACTACTACAGCTACTATGACTACTGATGATAATGATAACGATAATAAAAATAATAATAATGATAATAATAATAATGATAATAATAATAATAATGATAACAATAATAATAATAAAAATATTAATTAATGATTATCAATGACATAATAACAACAATAATATCAATATTAATGATAATAATTATTATAATAATAGTAAACAAATTCAAAAAGCACGCAGCGAAGTTGACCTATATTTCTCGGGTCAAACTACAGTGTGATGAGCAGTGACTGGGCTTAAATTTAGAGAGAATCAGCGTTGATGAAAAATCGCTTGAATGCTCTCCTGCAGTAACCTTTTAATGGCGTTTTGATTTGTGATTCAGTTTGTGATTCTAGCTTCAAAAAATCGCTTGAACGCACCCCAAGTTGCTCCAGGATTGATGGACCGCAAGAAAGTGCTGTGAAGATGAGTAGACGTCTTGTAATCATGACTCACTGATTAACAAGTTAAAAAACATTTTTCTTGAAGAAGTGTTGTAGTCCAGTGGTTTAAGCACTTGACTTGAAATTAGAAGGTCGTGGTTTGATCCCCGACATGGCACTTATGTCCTTTGGCAAGACATTGATCTACATTTGCCACACTCAACCCAGGTGATGTAAATGCATACCTGGCAGGAATTAATTCCTTGAATGCTAGAGCGCCGTAATGGCAGCCGTGCTAAAGCCAGGGTAATAACCGGGAGCGCCAGGAGCGTCAAATCTGGCAGACATGAGCGCTATTCAAGAACCCACTATTATTATTATTATTATTATTGATAGCAAGACAGTTTCTGATGATACCATCTACATGTATTTCCCGTTTTCATCAGATTCATGCCTGGGACCCTGCCACACCCATCGAGGAGACGGTTCGTACCCTGGATGACCTGGTGAGAGCCGGTAAGATCCGCTACGTGGGGGCCAGCAACGTGACTGGATGGCAGATGCAGAAGATCATGGATCTGTGTCAGTACAAGGGGTTCAACAGATGGATAACTCTACAGGTTAGTGATTTCATGGAGGTGTCCAGGCCTGATAATTACCCGATTTAAATCGGTTTCCCGATTTGTTTTTTTATGCCTCCGCCACCGAAGGTGGTGCCGGAGGCATCATGTTTTCGGGTTGTCCGTCCGTACGTCCGTACGTCCGTCCGTACGTCCGTCCGTCCGTACGTCCGTCCGTCCGTCCCGTTTGACCGTTATCACAATATCTCAAGAACCATTTAAGATTTAAACTTAAGACTCGGGAATAGTATTTATCACCATAGGAAGACGATCTGATTAGATTTTGGAGTACGTAGGTCAAAGGTCACAGGTCACAGAGGTCAACTTATGAAATTCCTTGTATTGAGTTTGTTAGCGCGATATCTCAAGAACCATTTGAGATTTAAACTTCAAACTTAAGGATAGTATGTATCACCATAGGAAGACGATCTGATTAGATTTTGGAGCACGTATGTCAAAGGTCAAGGGTCACAGAGGTCAACTTATGAAATTCCATACATTGAGATTGTTATCATGATATCTCAAGAACCACTGGAGATTTAAACTTCAAACTTAGTGATAGTGTGTATCACTATAGGAAAACAATCTGATTACATTTTGGGTCAAGAGGTCAAAGGTCAAAGGTCACAGGGCTCATTATGTATGCAAAAACAGCTTGTGATCGCGTTATCTGAACAACCGATTGATGGATTCCTGCCAAACTTTGTCTGAACAACCGATTGATGGATTCCTGCCAAACTTTGGTCATGTATGTATCTTGCAGAGCTGATGAACTGATTAGATTTTGGGGTCACGAGGTCAAAGGTCAAAGGTCACAGGGCTCATTATGTATGCAAAAACAGCTTGTGATCGCGTTATCTGAAGAACCGATTGATGGATTCCTGCCAAACTTTGGTCATGTATGTATCTTGCAAATACCAATGAACTGATTAGATTTTGGGGTCACGAGGTCAAAGGTCACAGCGCACATTGTGTATGCAAAAACAGCTCGTGATCGCCTTATCTCAAGAACCGATTGATGGATTCCTGCCAAACTTAGGTCATGTATGTTACTTGCAGAGCTGATGAACTGATTAGATTTTGGGGTCATGAGGTAAAGGTCAAGGTCATGCGGCTCATTATGTATGCAAAAATAGCTTGTGATCGTATTATCATTAGAACAGATTGATGGATTCCTGCCAAACTTAGATCATTTATGTATCTTGCAGAGCCAATGAATGGTTCATAAGATCAAAGGTCATGGGCTCATTATGTATGCAAAAATAGCTTGTGGACGCATTCTCATTAGAACTGACAGATGGATTACTATTTAACTCAGGAAATCTTGCAGAGCCAATGAACTGAGTAGATTTTAGGGTCATGAGGTCAAAGATCAAAGGGTCATATATGTATATGAGAAATTGCTTGTAATCACGATATTCTGAGAACATGTTAATGGATTACAATTGAACTTGAATTTGAAAAATTTCTTCCGTTTCGGTTTGTAAAATTGCTCTATGACGGAGGCATCATTTTCGACTGCGCGCAGTCGAATTCCATCTAGTTTTCTTCCTGATTTTTCCCTTATTTTTCCTGATTTTTCCCCAATTTTTTCCTATTTTCATTCGATTTTCTTACTCAAAAGGGATGCCATTTTTTCCCCCTGAATCCTCTTTTTTTTCACTCAAGGGGGGGCGTGGTTGAGGGGAAAAAAAAACCCTTTTTTTTAGTGCTCACTATTACCTGGGTGTCTTGGTATAGTGGTTCATTCACTTGAGGTTGAAGGTTCAGACGTCTTTTGGCAAGACATTAATCCATGTTTGCCACTCTCCACCCAGGAGTTCAATAAGTACCAGGTAGGATGCAAAAGTTCTGGTAGCTTGCTCAGCATTGTGAGCATCTTTAAAATGGCGCCTGGTTGGAATGCTTCCAAGGGAGTGGAAAATGTGCATACACTGTGTTTTTGGTCTATGGCAGTTTTAATACCATATTAAATATTTTCATGATGTTACAACACAGTTTGTAGATTGCTGTAAGAATGAATACCTTTCATGATGTTCTCTCCATCAATCCCTCTCTCTCTCTCTCTCCCCCCCCCCTTTCTCTCCCTCTCTTTCTCTCCCTCTCTCTTTAGGCCCAGTTGGAGTTGGTATTATTGCTTTAAGAATGAAGGCCTTTCATGGTGTTCTCTTCATTACCTCTCTCTCTCTCTCTCTCTCTCATTCTCTCTCTCTCTCTCTTTAGGCCCAGTACAGTGTTCTAAACCAAGAGTTAGAATTGGATTTTGTTGATTGCTGTGAGAATGAAGGCCTTTCATAATATTTCTTTTTCTTTCTCTCTCTCTAGGCCCAGTAAAATATTCTAAACCAAGAGTTAGAATGGGAGTTAGACAGTAGATTGCTGTAAGAATTAAGGCATTTGATGATGTTCTCTCCATCACTCTCCCTCTCTCTGTCTGTCTGTCTCTCTCTCTCTCTCTCTCTCACTAGGCCCAGTACAATCTCCTAAACTGAGAGTTAAAATGGCAGTTGTTATTATTGCTGTAGAATGTAGGTCTGTCATGATGTGTATGTGCCTCAGCTTTCTCTTTCTCTGTCTAGGCCCCGTACAATCTTCTAAATCGAGAGTTAAAATTGGAGTTGGTATTTTTGCTGAAAGAATTAAGACATTTCATGATGTCCCCCCCCCCTCTTTCTCTTTCTCTTTCATTAGGCCCAGTACAGTCTTCTAAACCGAGAGTTAGAATGGGAGTTGATAGACTGCTGTAAGAATGAAGGCCTTGGTATTCTACCGTGGAGTCCGCTAAAAGGGTAAGTCTACTTGCTTCATCATATAACATATTATTCTCTCTTATGAATCTACAGTGTACGAAAGGTACAGACACATTCTAAATGATTTATAAGTCCCTAAAAACCTAAGTTTCCAATTTGTCCATGAAATTAGAACAAAACGTTTTCCTTAAGGCCTTTGATCCATTGGAAAAAGAATCATATATATTGCTTCCTAAATATGTATTAATATTTAAGTTGAAAAGGGAAACAATTGGAGTGCTAGTTGGAATAGTATTTTCAATAAATGAGATAAGCAGCATGAAATATAATACTTTCACACATTTCTTCTTGTTCAGTGCAGTTAGTTTGACTTTAATGACACACATTTTTCAATGGAGTCCAGCCAAAGTTGACCCCAGTTAAGTCTTCAAATGACTAAATTCTAGTCTAATTTGGTAGGCATATGGCTTTTTTCTTTTGATTTAAAAAGTAATGGATACAAATACCCAAATGGAAAATGGCCAAGACATTGTAAATGAGGTATACGAGCTCCTATATCAATTAGTCAACTTAGATCCTAAGGTAACATTTTAACAGAATATATTTTGACTTGAGTGGAGCCAAGTTCCAACTGGCTGTGTATATATTTACAAGGCCCATGTGCTGTAGTCTCCATAGTCTCGCACAGGTGTTATAAATAAGAAGGGTTCCTACCTACAATTACTCAGATTGGATTTTGTTCAATTTTTATCAATTAAAAGATACAATAACTGTTATAACCTCCTGAACTTGTAGCATACGATTGGCGGAGAGCAAAATTAATAAGCATTAATAACGTGTTTTATGAAACGGGGGGCCTTGCTCTTTGCACCTAATAATACAGCGGTTGGCTAACGGGTAAAATGAATAGAGAATCCCCCCCCCCCCAGAAGGGAGTAGGGTGGCATTCGTGGAGACTTTAGGGCCCTGTTTTCATTAAACTTGTTATCAATTACAAGATACAATAACTGTTATAAGCTACTGAAATCATAGCCTTTGATTGGCGGAGAGTAAAATTGTCGTAGAATTTAAAATTTGGTACTATAATAATGTGTTAAGGCCATTAAAAAAAATATACATGTTTAGCGTCCCCGCCGGCTTCCTTTTTGGGGACCACCTCCTTTTTTCTTTTTTTTTGTTGAAAATTTTTGATTTTTGAATTTTTTTTTTTTTTAAAGAAAAAAAAACATGAAAAACACTGCTGAAATAAATCTATTTCTGATTAAAAAAAAAAATTTAAAAAAAATCAGCTGCCATCTTGAAAAAAAGCCCGACTGTCAAGGAAAAAATGTACCGAGCGGCCATTTTGAGCGGCCATTTTGAGCGAAAAAAAAGGGCCTCCTCCTTCCTATTTTTCAAAAAAACGGGCATCCTCCTTCCTATATTTAAAAAAAACAGGACGCTGAACATGTTTTTTTTTTTATTTGGCCTAATAATACAGCGGTTGGCTAACGGGTAAAATGAATAGAGAATCCGCACCGGAAGGGAGTAGGGTGGCGTTCGTTGAGACCAGGCCAGACATGGCTAAGCAGAGCCATCCCTCCTTCTCAGAATTTGCAGGCGAAGAGAGAGTGTGGACTCTGCTCGACATTATGAAGTCGATTGCAGATGAACAAGGTAAAATAATAACTACGGTATGTTATGTGGTTTGAATTGATACATGTACGGATATGTTTGTTTGGTTTTGACTCGGGGGGGGTCTTGGGAAAATGGAGTTTTTCCAAGAATGAACACCCATGTTAACATCAAGCAATGAGAAATCTAAAGTAGCCTCATCTCTTGTCTTAAAGGGAAATTCAACCTTGATAGTTTACTAATATAAAAAAAGAAGAAAAAAAAGCAGAAAATCATAGAAGCAGTCTGGTGAAAGTTCAAACAAAATCAGACAAAATGATAAATCATGAAGTTAAAAAAGTTTTAATCTCTATACATATCGTAATTTCAAATTGGCTGAATCGATAGTATCACTGTGCCAGAGTGCCAGCCATAATGTCAACTTTTTTCAAAATATTTGAATCAGGACGATCGATTCTTTTAGAGAACCTATAATAATATAAAGCTGACAATTTTTTTGGTTATTGCCCCAAAGGTTATATTTTTTAACCCAACATACAGCAAAATTTTGCAGTTATTGATTAATATGTCCATGAGCATGTATTCTTAGAGCAAGTCCACTTTCTCAACTCTCCCTGAGTCGTAACAAACTATCGGGACATGTATCGATTTGACCCTCATCACAGCCAACAGGTCATCACATCACATCATTCTAACTCCACTTGCACTACTGTTTCCTACTCCTTTCTGCAGTGCATCACGTTGATATCAAACGCTTTTCACCTGCAAACTTTAAAAAAACTCTTGTTTACCACCTAGTGTGAATGAGCTTTCTTGCTTTGCTATATCACCTTTACACCATCCCTTATTTCATTATCTTCACTTTTCATCTCATGTACATCTCCTCTCTGCATGCACTGACACCTCAGAGGGTGGTTGTCGGGTAAGATGACACGTGAATCAGCTCCAGAGGGCAGCAGAGTAGCTTTCATGGAAACCCAACCTGGAGTGAATGAGAGTTCTCCAAGCTTCTCCAAGTTTGCTCAAGAAGAGAAAGTTTGGAAGCTTTTGGATCTCATGAAGTCAGTGGCCAATGAGGCTGGTAGGTGTAACCCAGAAAGTGAGACAGGGCAACGACATTCCACACAGGCCCCTAAGTTTACACTTTAAGCCCCACTGCACTACTTATAGCTACTTAATTGCGCCCTCTATATAGCAAACGATGCCTAATCGGTGACCATTGATTGGTCCCCCATGATCTTCTTTTTCTTAAGTTAAGTGAGAGCAGAATTGATGAGATAACCACCTGTCAGTGACCTTACAGGGTGGTCAAATCCCTCAAGTAAACTAGTACAGATGTGCTTTAATCATTTAGTTATGGTAGTAAGGTACATACATGTACTATAAATATGAAACACAGTACTCCTATATATTTCATTTTGCTATATTAAGGCTTTTTTTGTTTTTTAAGGGCAGTTTTCCATTCCATGTGCAAAGTAGCTATTGTGAGTACACACTCCTACTTTCTATACATTGTATATTCTTTAATTTCTGAATTGCTAGTAATTAATACAAGCTGAATGAAACTTTTCTCCCTCCCTGCTCATTCAGTACATTACATAATGCCATCTTTTTGCATTCTCCATCAAAATTGTCATTGTCCTCTTTAATGTTTATTTTTGAGATGTATTCTGATGTAATCTTTTGTTGTGGCTGACATTCATACACAAACTAATGATGCATTGAAGTGTGTGTTACTGCCTCAATGTACCATTTAGCTTATTAAGTAATCAAAGATCTGTCCAGTATGTTAACCACCCAAAACGAAAATCCAATTGAAGCCCCATTGAATGTCCCCATTGAATCCCAATTGGCAATTTGGAGTAAATGGAAAGTGAAACAATGTGTACCCATTGAAACCAATTGGCAATTGGTCCCCATTGAAAACAACTGGCAATTGGTTTTAATGGGGACCAATTGCCAATTGGTTCCAATGGGGACTAATTGCCAATTGGTTTCAATGGGTACCCATTGTTTCTTTCCATGTACTCCAAATTGCCAATTGGTATTGAATTGGGATTCAATGGGGGGCATTCAATGGGGATTCAATTGGTAAATCGATCCAGTTAGAAGAACCAGTGATAAATTATTGATACTTCATAATCGATATTGGCAACTGTCCACCAATTAGGTATATTCCAATCTCACTTGCATTAACTTCATCACATAGATCATTTGAAGAGAATTCAAGAATTTGATTTACAGACGTGACATAGGCTCATACACATATATATACTAAATATGCATGTTGTTTATTGGTTAGTAATCATATAATCAATATATCTATTGCTAAAACGTGAATGTAATTGTTGCATGATCAGACAAAATAATCTGTTGGTTAATAATTGCCGAAGGAATATAGAAATCACAAAATTGATGTGCATTGTCATAATTTGCTTAACAAATCATGATAAATTTATTTTTCTGTGACACGTGTAAAGTGATAATGAATATTCATGAGATGCCTAGATCTGTTGGTTTCTATTGGTTTCTGTTGGTTTCTATTGGTCCTATTGGCCCTATTGTTTTTTATTGGTCTTATTGGTCCTAATGGTTTCTATTGGTCCAAATTGGTCCAATTGGTTTCAATTTAGCATTGGTCCTAATAGTTTCTATTTATTTCAATTGGCCCTATTACACTTTAATGGAATTTCAATTGGTTGCAATTGGACCAATTGAAGTCCAAATTAAGGCCAATTGGTCCAATTGGGGACCCATTAAAGTCTAATGGGGCCTAGGCCAATGGGGCCAATGGGGCCAATCTGGACCAATTGAAACCAATTGGGGACCCATTAAAGTCTAATGGGGCCAATTTGTCCAATGGAGCCAATCTGGACCAATTGAAACCATCTGAAGTCCTATTAAAGTCCCATTGAAACCTGTTAAAACCTATTGAGACCAATTAAAACCAATTGGAACCAATTGGGACCAATTGAAACCAAATGAAATTTCAATTGGTGTTCAATTGGTTTCAATTGGATTTTCGTCTTGGGGCAAGAAAACAAATAAGAGCTGTGAAACATCTCTCGAATAAGTCACATTCATAGACGATTACAGCCAATTTTTTATGTAAGTTTGTGAAATAAATTATGTCATTTCTAGCAATTTAAAAAACAATGAGTTGTTCATATGTTCTTGCTCCAAACTCCAGTTTTGCGTTTTGCGTTTTCCCAACGGTTTTCATAACACTATAGTCTATTGGGGAAAACGAGTATGGTAAAACCGGTCACTTCAAGATTTTTTTACTTTTTTGAGGCACTTCATGATCATTTTGAAGTGCAATTTTTTAGATCTTCATTATTACAACATATCAAAGGCAATGATAACATGTAGGGCCGTGTATCTCAGATTTAACATTGTTAAACAATCCCTTTAAATGATGCCTTTAAAGCCATACTGCCCTAGAAGCACTACCCCGAAATCGCCTCTAGCACCACCTGAGGTCAGCTGTATAAGTATGGTTATCGCATCAAGTCTTCGGTCTGCGAAGCAAACTTGAGGTATTGGGTGGCTCACTGTTCGCAAGTTGACCACGAGATGGCGCTGTGCAATAAACAGTATCAAAGCCATTTATACACATAGTTTGGCCAACCCGGTTCGAGTTGGACACAGCAAGGCGACTACTGCTTTGTTGGGCAAGCACAAAAAAAAGAATGTATGCCATGTTGTGACCCAGTGAAACCTTGTTGGCCAGACTCTGTATAGATTGCTCTAAACATGCAGGGGCTAAACAATATTTTGATTTTTTTTTCCTGTGCTCTTTTAATACAGGCAAGACTGTTAGCCAGGTGGCTATTCGGTGGCTGCTACAGAAAGAAGCTGTATGCTCCGTCATCATCGGCGTGAAGACGTTGGAACAGCTCAACATCAACATGGGCGCATCCTCGGGATGGGAGCTCACCGACCAACAGGTAGGTACATGTTACTGTCAGGGACCCGTTTCACAAAGCCTTTTTTCAATGACAAATGACAAAAATCAGTGACAAATTTGCCGATAACCAATCAGAAGCAAGGATTTCAGTAGTTTATAACAAACACTGTTATTTGTCACTGATGACAAGTTCTGTGAAACGCCCCCCCATGCATGCAAGAAAGCAACAAGAGCTACTATGTATTGTTAATGGCAGTGATGGTCTTCTTGCTGGCAACAAATGATGTGCAACATTTTGAGGGTTCAGTGACACAAAGTCGTAACTCCATATTTTGCCAAAATGAGTATTTGATATCAAAATGTTCAGAAAAATGTGGGCTTTCCAGGAAACATGAAGACTTAACTCTACCCAACACCCCATTGAAGTCAATGGCTAGTGAAACATAGACCTAACTCTTTAAGGCCCAAGTGGACCTCTATCTTTAAACCATACTTTCTAAAAAAATGGCCAGAATGGAGTTACTACGTCTTTGTGTCACTGACCCCTCGATTTATTGTTAAATTACTGCCAAGATCTGTGCCCTTAATTTTGTAATCAATAGAGACAAAAGGCTCTAGACTAATACTGTTCATGTCATAATCACTATTGCTCTAGTGGTATCAGGTATTTCTGCTTTGTTGTCATAATAATTTCTGTTACTTTGTTGGAGTGACAATTTGAAGTATTCATTTGTTTGTTTATTTATCGATTTCCCTCCCCTGGGGTGAAAAATCTTAACAGCAAAAGCTGATTTCCATAGGGGGTCACCATTTGAAAACATATCACAGATGAATATTATACAGTCAAACCTGTCTATAATGACCGCCCAAGGGAAACACTAAAAGTGGTCTTTGTAGACAGGTTCCTTCAGTACATGTTTCAATGAGAAACCATTTTGAAGGGAACAAACAATGTGGTCTTTGTAGGCAGGTGGTCTTTGTAGACAGGTGGTCACTAAAGCTGGTTTGACTGTATTACAGAGTTTGAATATAGTTGACCAGAAAAAGTATTTGAATTTAATTATAATAATAATAATAATAATAACAATATTTATAAAGCGCAACATATCCATCTCTAGAGATGCTCAAGGCACATACAAATAATTTAAATAAATATTCAACATATTGAAGATTAAAGAAATATTAAATGTTAACTTACTTAAGATCCCACAACTTCATGGTGCCATGGTACATACAATGTGGCACAGTGTGATTATTTGCTTTGCATGTATTGTATAAAAAGAACATTGAAATTGAACAAAATGCTATTTTTAATGTGTTTTTTAATGACCTAACAATAGATGGAGCGTTTGAATGAGGCCAGTGCAGTAGCACTTCCATACCCCTACAGCATGCTAAAAAGAGTAGGCAAGGACCGTTTCCGGAGCGACTGGTGCCAGTAGAACAGATGAGCTTCGACGCTGTAACGGTGACAAAGAATTTGTTCCTCCCCTTTCATCTTAAGGCACATATGTATTGTACAATAAGCCATTATTTTCACAATTTGATGAATTATAGTGATTGCGAATGTAATAACATGTGAAGAAGAGCTGGCTATGCATGTGTGAGTACTATACAATACTGTATGAGCTATTATTGCCACGAATTTGGGGAATTATAGGGATCACATATTCAGTAATATTGAGCATGAGCTAAAGAATGACTTTTGTGTGAATACATATTATATATAGCTGTGTTTCTGCTCAACAACTCAGTACTAGCAATTACTCTGAGTCACTCAGCACTTTGCCATGACCCCTTTTTACAAAACTTGTCATCAGTGACAAACGACAGTTTTTGTTATAAGCTAGTGAAATCCTTGCTTCTGATTGGTTATCAGCAGATTTGTCACTGACTTTTGTCATTTGTCATTGAAAAAAGGCTTTGTGAAACAGGTCCCGGGTGTCTTGCTGCAGACATCCAAAGGACAAGTTGTCTCTACAGAGCCAGAAGGACGTTCAGTCTGTATCAAAGTGTATGAGTTAACGCCCTTCTGACTCAAAACAGACATATGAAACTTCACTGCCATTTCTTTATAAAGCCTGAGATGTTAATAATAATAATAGTTCGTCCTTATATAGCGCATTTCAGGAACGCAGGCCCTCTCAATGCGCTTTACAGATATATATTATTACCCCGGTCATCGGATTCATGCTTACCCGCACACAAGGTATGCACATTTTTCCACTCCCTGGGGAGCATTCCAGCCAGTCGCCATTTTACAAGCTCCATTGCTAATCAAACCACATTAGCTTTCGCATCCTACCAGGTACCCATTTAACACCTGGGTGGAGAGTGGCAAATGTAGATCAATGTCTTGCCAAAGGACATAAGGGCCGTGGTGGGACTTGAACCGCGGACCTTGTGATCCACAGTCCACTGACATATCCACTCGACCACGACACCTCTCTTGCGACCCACCCTCTGTTCATGACATCTTCAGCCTAGTCATACACCTCCAATTACCTACCCTTTCACCCTTGACCTAGGCCTTTCATATTCTTAAACTTTTTGTCTTTCTCATATGTAAATAATGTACTTAATGCCCAGTGCATTCTTCACAAATGTTTACTGTTCGAAAAGGCCTCCTCAAAATATATATTGTTCAAAATATTATCAGGAATTTTTGTATATTTGTGAATAGCTTGTGGTCACCATTATGCAGCGCTTTGTAACCGCAAGGAAAATCAAATATATAAAATATTTTTTGGATTGGATTGGATATTGTTTCATATTTCATACTTGAGTGAGCGAAAGCAACTTTTGTGAAAGGGTGCAAAATCCAGACTTGGCACTTGACAGGAATTTGTATTTCTTCTGCCTGGTATCAGCAAAGTTGAAAGCTTTTCTCAGAATTTGTATTTTACTTGAAGTTTCAGCTTGATGTCTAAAACATTTTGATTGGTTGTATGTCTCCGTCTCCTCCCTCCCCACTCTTTGCTTAAAAGTGTCTTGCCTTTAACTTTCCTTGACAAATTTGCAGAGTTTTGATTCCTTCAGGTGAAATTTGCCTATACATTATAATGTACAGATCATAAGATTTTTCATTGTATTTGTTATAGATAAAATAGAGTTTCATCTGATTATAAAAGAAGAAAATTATAAGCACTTTTTATATCTTCAGACAATATCACTTCCTGCAATGATCTTTTAATCATTTTTAGGTCAATTTCCTCCCTTTCTCTTTCCATATGTCAATTTTTCGTGTTTTTCTCTTCCTTTTTTATTGGTTATGTCTATTAGGTTGTTTATCGCTTCTTTAAAAGATTTTTGTTAAACTATGCTAACTTCAATTTAGATTAAAATATATTTTCCATTTCTTTAAGGATTTTTTATTAAAATGTGTGTGCCTATCAAAATCTAAAACATGAATGGAGATCTTTTAAAAAGTTATTTTTCTATACTTTATGGAAACATTTATATATTGGTCTTAGAAGTAAGTACTTGTAACTCTAACACTTCTGTTGAAATTTGTGATCAGTGCAAAATGTTCATGACAATACCCATGTTTTACATTTTCAAACATTCTGCTTACAGTTAAATTGTAAATATAAGTGCAGTTTCTCAAGAGCTAATAAAACTAAGAAGCCACTTTCATTCAATAACATGTACTCGAAAAAAACTTTATTTCATTATAAGGCGTTTCTATTAATGAGTTAACAAATAATTAAATTAATGATTAATCGGTCAATGTACAAGTACTATGAACTGAAATGGGATGTATAAATGATCTGTTGAGTAGGTAATCTTCACTTTCTAATTAAGTCTCCAGTCTCCTCTGCATTGACATTAATGTCTTCTTTCCTTTTTACTAACCAAACCTTTTCCTCTTTTGATGTCAGTGTTTTAAAAACTTGACATTTCTAATATCTCTCTCTCTAAGTGCCATATTGTTTGACTTTGGCGATCATGCTGTTCCACAACCCTCTATCATGGATAGATATAATGATTTTTTGTATTAAATGTTCCTTTATTTTATGCCCCTTTTTAACTTTACAAGTACATGTACCAATAACTTTTAACTTCTTTTATTGCAGATATTATTTTGTTAACAGCATGAATAGATATTGTCTTATTCTTCCAAACGAATTTCAATTATTCCTTACTATCTCTCTCTCTCTCTCTCTCTCCCTCTCTCTTTCTCTCTCTCTCTGTCTCTCTTTCTGTTTCTCTCTTTCTGTTTCTCTTCCATCTTTTGATTTTACTGATGTATCTACACGTCCTCAAATTGCCATTTTCCCTCCATATGACCAAAATTATACATGTACGTAGTTTATGATTTCAAATCATGTATCTAAGATACAACGATAAAAGTATGACTTATATTTCATTGAGCTTCAAATGAATGTATAATCTCATCAATAAAATCAATTTTGTTACTTTTATTAATAGATAAAATGTTCTATGTGTTCATAATTCGTTATACATAAGCTAATAAATGACAATTGGTAAAACATGCTATGAGAGAGTAGATTGGTAGCGCCCATATTGATTGGGTTGGAGGAAGGTAAATAAGGAGGAGATGGAGGGACAGAGAATTAAGAGAAGAGAAGGGGAGAGTAGAGGGTGAAATTAAGCGAGAGGGAGAGGGAGAAGAATGTAAAATAAAAATATAAACAAAGAGGGGGAAAAGTGGTTAACCTGTCCACCGAAGGTGGTGTTGGAGGGATTATGTTTTCGGGTTGTCCGTCTGTCCGTTTCGCTTTCTTGTTAACGCTATATCTCAAGAACCACTCAATTTATTAACTTCAAACTTAATGACAGTATGTATCACCATAGGAAGATAATCTCATCAGATTTTGGAGTACTAGGTCAAAGGTCACAGAGGTCAACTTATGAAATTGCAGTCATTGGCCTTGTTGCCCAATATTTCAAGTACCACTAGAAATATGAGGCTTAAACTTGTTGATAATATATCTTATGTATCACCAAAGGTAGATGATCTGATTAGATTTTTGGTTAGTAGGTCAAAGGTCTAAAGGGCATTTTCTAAAATTACAGGTTTTATCCTTGTTATCGCGGTATCTTAAAAAAATTAAAGGTATTAGCCTCAACTTGGTGTTTTTATGTATCAACAAAGGTCATTGTTGAGGTCAATTTCTGAAATTAAAGGTTTTAAGCCTTGCTATCGCAATATCTAAACATGGTGACAGTATCATTATAGGAAGATGATCCAATTACATTTTTGGGCTAGTAGGTCAAGATCATAGTCGTCAGTTGACATTTGATTACAGACTTTTTGTTTTCATCGTGATATGTCATGAATAATTTCATCCATAATTTCCTATAGTGAATTTAGGGCGGAGGCATAAACGAGACGCAATCGCATTTGTCTTATCTTTCATTATGACTTAAATTATCAGTTCCGAAAAAAGGTCTGCAGTTTAATTTTATTACCCACATGGGTGAAAGCTAGGAAGAATGCATAACCCTAATATTTCTAAAGTATTCCATATTTGAAATATATCCTCTGATTCTGACCTTTTATGGTCATTTCGAAAGGAATATGATCGGTGTGAAACTCCTGCTAATGCACTTTACCGTACTCGCCAGTCATGAGCATGCGTCCCATTTGCATATTTAGTTATTCAGTTTGCAACGACACATGACCAACCACATGTAGAAAGTACGTTTGGGTCAGCTTGTTTCGATCGCTGGTTTCGATCCATCTCCAGTCCTGTCGTCTGCACCTGGTACGGCGCTTGGTATGACTAATAACGCAAGTCTCACCAGCAAACGATTTCACAAAGACTCCAAACGAATCTCTTCTTAGCCATGCCATTATCGGTTCGATCACATATTGGTCTTGTTAGTGTGACTGAGGTGTTGATATGATGAATATAGGTCAGAAGGGGAAGCAACGATCATGAGCCTTGAAGTTTAGTGTTTTCACATGATTTAAGCATTTTTAAAAGCAAGGCCTTGGGTTTTGCCCTTGAATGTTACGAGAAAATTGGTTGTGTGGTGAAAACGGTGATATCGAGATGCTCTTCAGGCATGCCCCTCTCACCCGTAACGACTATACCAACAACCTACCAACATTAACAGCATCACATAAAGAGATGGAAGAATTTTGAAAATGTTGAAGTCCCCTTCTCCTGCTTGGATAGCAAAACGCCCCCCCCCCATTAGTTGCGTCCCCTAACACCACCACTTACATGAAAATTACAAGAAAATAAATATATTTTCCCGTGTATAGGCCTACCTTAAGAAAATGGAATGTATGTGTGTGTGTGGGTGTGTGTGCGTGTGTGTGTGCGTTTGTGTGTGGGCCGGTGCGTGAGAGGGTGCGCGTGTGTGTGTGCGTGTTTGCATGTGATAGAGAGAGAGAGAGAGAGAGAGAGAGAGAGAAAGAGAGCGCACCCATATAGAAAAAAGGCTAGTTCAGTGAAATATAAGAGATTTTTCCTCTGTTTTTTCCCTATCTTTCTCTACCTCTCGTTTGCATGTAGGCATTATTTTCTTGTTCTAGTTCCCTCCCCCTCTCTCCTGTATCCCCTTCATTTATTCACACTCTCTATCTTCCCACCACTCTCTTTGTTGTTATCCCTCCTTTTATCCCCACAGTTCTCTTATTCACTCTTCCTGATATTGTTGTCTTCCTTTAACTCTCCCATAACCCATAAGGGCTCAATTTGGAAAGTACTATTCTTTTGTTAACATAATTTATTTATTTATTTTTTAAATTATAAATATATGTGATTTAATCATAAAAAAAACATTTACCATTGTTTTGTATTTGTATGGGGGGGGGGGGGGGCTGCAATAGTTTATCGCGACACCTTTGTTTTCTTTTTCTTTTGCTTTGTTCAACGAACTCCTGTATGCAATGTATAACGTTTTACGCAAACTGCCTCTATATTTGAGAAATGCCGGGACCTCAGGCTAATCTCCTCCTTATCATACTGTATACACCGAAACGAGACTCAAATATCAAATATTGTTAATGATGCATGCAGAACCATGGGAACACTAAAACCTTGTAAACCTCCCACAATACTAGTATAATCGCAGTCTAGGGTTCCCTTAAAAATCAGTGCCCTCAATAATTATTCGAGTGTTGAATGTGGATTCATTTCCTTTCATTCATCTTTCCAGGAACAAGACTGGATTGTTCTTTTAATTTCATCGGTACAAGACGATTGAGATAATATTCCCCTACCATAGCTGTTGACTTTTGCAGAACGTTTCCGAAACACCTTTTTCGAAATATTACGCATTGAATATAGCATGCCGTTGGAATACGGGAGAGGAGGGGGGGGGGGGTGATGGTAAGATAATCAGTGCAATAGCGTATACATGTATAGTAGCTGCGCTGTGTAAAAATATTGAACGAAGTCTCCTAACTAAAAAAATCAATAAATTAAAATTGAAATATTAAAAAACATTATTTAAGAGAACGTGAATCGGAACGTGATTCTTTTTGATATTTTTCTCACAAACGTAGTACATGTAGTGTGTGCAGTCTATAATTTCGATTCCTCCACAAATTTTTAGTCTAAGTTATATTTGATACGATGACTTTTTTTTTTCGTTTCATATTAGATATACACCTTCAAAACAGTATAGGCCTACAACTACACAAATATGTCATATAAACGCTCACGTTTAAACTTGAAAGTTGGACGAGGCTGAATACGGGATTGAAGAATGCATCACAAAGGGGCACGAATGCTCATACTCGCGAGCAGTTCCTTTCCCCATCCGCTTTCTTTTCTGTTTTTTCTTCTTTTTCATTCTTTTTTTTTCTTTCCTCTTTCTTTACTTTCTTTTTGTCAGTAATCCAAACAAATACAAGCTTGGCTTTTTTAATGGATTTTTCTTCTCCCTTTGAAATTCGACTTAATATTATGATATGCTTATATACTTTGTATCCCAAAATGCTTTGATTACTTGTCGACATTTAAGATTGTGTAATTAAAAATAATTTTTCTGGGTTATATTCCAAATTTCACTTAATATTCCTTTTATGTAAGCATTTGTTTCATGTTTGAAATTGAGTTATGGAAATGAAAATATTTGAACTGAATTGAATGGAATTGTAATTACTGTTGCGCCGCACTTGCGATATGTTTGCGGAATACACATCACGGCTGAAAACTACTAATTTCACTCTCATCTCAAATCACGGACATGGATAGAATATATATTATTTGTATTCCAACTGAGTAGAAAGACCCTTTCTGAAGAGTCTCTAATGGGCTTGTATGGGAGTGTACTTCGGACCATGATCAGCCTCTTGGCACAGCCGTGCCCAGAATGAATTTTGGCGGGAAAAGGTTTGCACTACAATATGTCACCCCAGATCGTCTGCGTAAATCCGAAAGTGGCGTGGAACAGTAGCAAAATGTTGGATAATACAAACGTCGAAGACAGCATTGACAATTTTTTTTTATCAAGGCCGCTTTTTTGTGTTATTAACAAAGTGGAAAGGGAATTAGAAATGGCTATACCCATTATAAACGTGTAATTTCATTAACATTACTTATTATCATGGGTATTTATTAAAAAAACAGATACTCCTGCCATGTAACTACCGCAGGTTTTAGAATCAGTAGGCTCGTATATGCATTACGTGAGATGTATTGGTAATCATCCAAGATATTGTATACACAAACAAAAACAAAAACATATATACCAGTAAAAAAACGTATTTGTAAATGACCTAATTCTAAACATTAATTCCATATTTCTTGTGAGTTTTTTTAAAATATTTCATTGAATTTCTGGCGATGACACAAGATTCAGTCATGCTTTTCATTGCCTTATTAAATTGCATTGCACTTGAGTCCTGTGACGGATATGGATTCTTCAGATAGAGGTGTCAGAGCCGCATGGTCTAATCACTCGACTGCAAAGGTCATGGGTTCGACCCCCTGTCATTGCTGACTGGAATGCCCCCCAAAGGGAGTGGAGAGTGTGCCCTTTAATGTGTAGAATCGAAACAGAATCCAGTGATCGGGGTAATAATATGCGCTTTGGTCAGGTACGTTGTAACTGGTAAAGCGCTTTATATATAATAGTTAGTTTTACATCTACGTGGATCTTTGTCATTTGATTGGAGGATTGTTGGTCACATGATATTCAATAGATGTTCTATTGCACAGGCGTGCATTTTTGGTCATATGCAGACTGCGTACCTCTCTGCCGTGCGCGTATCCCTGCGTGTACCTGACGCGAAGGCAATCTGAACGTAATCGAGAAGGTTTGACTCCAACTTTAATTTATCTTTAATATAAGGAGTAAAGCATAATTTGTTGATTAACGTTCTATTAGATCTTCTTCGATGTTGTATAAAACAAATAATGAATGTTTTTCATTCGTTCAATAGTGCGAATATTTTCATTCGTTGAAAGATTAACGTTTATTATATTCAACTCGGCTGACGCCTCGTTGAATAGAATGTTAATCTTTCAACAAATGAAAATATTCGCACTATTGAACTCATAACCATTCATTACTTGTAGAATAATATCAATCTTCATATTTCGTCATCCCTCACGTTTCTGTATTGGGCCAATTACTTCTGTTTATATGTGAGTGTGTGTGTGTATAGGTGAAGAGGTGACGTAAAGACAAAACAAACAGCAGCTAAAACTATCTTAATAAGTTTTTCCTTTTTCATATGCAAGTCATCCTCATGACAATCTCATTACGGTAGATCCACCGAGACCGTTTGATAAACAATTATACATTATTTTTGGATTCTGGACTTTGTGAAATTAGATTTCATAGGAATCGTATTTTTGTAATTTTCAAAGATATTCCCATCTGACTAATCAGACAGGAATAAGTTGTTTTTCACAGTTCACTCTATGGAATGGCACTTTGCGAAAGAAAAAGGAATAGGAAATATGCAGATCGAAATAGAGAAAGTAGGCTTGGACAGTAAAAAGTTAACAATTTCATGTTTTTATTTTTCTAGCTATTTTCTAGAAGTCTATGATGTTTATTTTCATTATTGATATCTGTTTTGTAGCTGTTTGCCTTTCTCTTTATCTCCCTCTGACATTTCTCACTCTCTAACTTTACTATCTCGCTTCTCTCTCAGTCTGTCCGCCTCTCACCCTCTCTCTCTCTCTCTCTCTCTCTCTCTCTCTCACTCTCTCTCTCTCTCTCTCACTCTCTCTCTCTCTCTCTCTCTGACTTTTCGCACTCTTTCACTTTGCCCTCTCCTCCGATCTCTTACTTTCTCCGACTCTCCCGCTTTAGCTTCCTTTCTCTCACAAATGCCGCTTTTCTTCGCCACACTTTTCCAAACATTTCGCCGCCCATGTTTTCTCCCTCGACTATAACCTTCGGAAAAGGCGCTATACAAATCCAATTATTACTATTATTATTATCATAAATGCTTTATGTCTTCCCACCCCACCCACACGGAATGTACTAATCTGTATTATGTGTGATCATTTCGTAAACATCAGTTAATCCCATCACCATATCTCTCACCTTCATTCAAGTTCACCCCGCATTATCTCAACTTTTACACTCCCCCTGGATCGAAACAAAAATAACACATTCACACCACGAACGTGAACTTAAAACGGGTGTATGCTTTGGTCTTTTTATTCTGACGTCAAAGAAAGGGACTTAGCCACACTTCTAATATCATTTTATCAATTTCATTTTATAAGTTTTGTCATGACATTTTATAACGTTGATACACTAAGGGGTAATGTTGCGAACGTTGTGAACGTTGTGAACATGATCATGATGATCATGAGTAATTACTTCCAAGTAGTTTATTAAATAAAGGGTGGGTTTACATAATGATCAACAAGTTCCGAGACATTCGATTTTTGGTCTACCTTCGACTGAATACTAATCAATGCTTAGGTGGTCATGAGACCTTTATCTCAGTTTCTTATTTCCCTGTACAAGAAAATGAATCGGAATCATAACATGTAGATGAATTCACAACGGCGTAATGGCGTAGTAAATCCTGTGCCATTTCTACCTTTCAATGATACAAAGTAACAATTAGACGCTAGATTTCAATAGTTCCCATCAGTAATCTTCATTTATGATGATAAGTACTTTTAAATCCGAAATTTGACTAAGATATGGTATAGAGGCCATTCAAATAGACTATTCTATTCCCGACTTATAAAATGACTTGCAATTGTTACCACGCAAAATGTAAATTTGTATACATCAACATTAATTTCGTTGCAAATTTCAAACCTTTATCAGCCTACACATCCTCCAAATGATCAATTCTAAACCAACGTATTCTTATATTTCATCCGGCATCATGGAGAAAAGTCGGTATATGAAGCCAACAAATTCGAATTCTTTTTAAGTTGGCCGAAACTCATCGGACAATAAACCCGAGTGCCGCAATCCTTACGAGGGCCGTTTTAATCTTACGAATTAGCATTGAGATATAATATGTTGATTAAACTTTATCAAAACGTGGCGTTAAGCACTACTACATGTACATCAATTATTATTTTATTTGGTTTGATTTGGTTTTCTTCATTCAATAGCGAGTATTCCGTGAACAACCATGCACTAATTAAACAGAAAATGGAGTGCGAAAGTGCAACATTTTAAACGCAAAATGTTCTACCAAATCTTTCCACTTATGAACACAACTCAGACTATGGATGAAAATAGAAATATGTATTTGTTTTTGCAAATTTATATACAAGTGAAATTCATAGCTTAATTGCTCTTGCTTTAATAAAGGAAGCGGAAAACTACAGTGCTTGTGTGTAGCATTAGACCTCAAGACACTTTCGTGTATTAGAATGAGTAGAGCAAAACAAGGACAACATCTTAGCAGGCGTATACGCGTATCTTTTATCTATAATTCTATAAAATATCAAAATTATAAGACTGGATTTTGAGGACTAAAGCTTTTGATAAAATATATGCATCTATAACGACCATCGAAATGTTTCATCATCTTCTCCCGCTACAAAATGTCATCACTCGTATCTTATAATTACGTATTATGAGCACTGTCCGATTTAAAAATGGCCTTCCCCCTTAAGGCCTTACAACATTTTAACGGATCTTAACATGGTTAAGAGAAATTGCGTCTTTTGTGATGTTTATTTTCCCCATTTACTACGGGTAGAATGAATGAGACAATAAAAGGTCTACATACATTAATAGTCTTACGAGTTAAACAATATTTACGGCTGAATATCAATTCGAGTGATGTAATATAACATTGTTAATTTCTGTGACACCTTGACAAAATTTCTATGGAATAGAAAATTGACTACCCACAATTAAAATAAAACTTTAGAAAATTACAAGATAACAATGTATCCTTGTGCTCAGCATTATCATTTGCCTTTTCACAAACAAATTTGAGAATGAAGGGGTTCATTTGCAAGATGCTTATAGTTTTATGATAACTATTGGAAATGTAATATTCTTCGAAACTTTTTTTCTTTGGTTATTGCGTAGAATTTTATTCTACTTTTTTAAAAAGTATTACTCTTTTCACTCGTGCCCCTCCCATCCCCCAATGAAAATGAAATAATGATTATAATAATGATGAGACAGAACGGGAAACACTCATTAGCGAAGGGTAGTGAAAAGAAGATGGACAGATAATTATTGTGTAAATTCAATATTTGTCTCTAATATTGCCCTTAATTCAGTCCGTTTCTTCTTGCGATCTCTTGTAGAAACCGCTCTGCATCGCATCGAGCGAGCCGCCGAAGTTTTTCTTGTAAAATCCGCTCGACATTGGCTCCAAGCTACCGGATCCGAATCTCTTGAAGAATCCGCTTCTCATCGGTTCGTTGGCGCCTCCAAATCGCTTGTAAAATCCGCTCTGCATCGGTTCGAGCGAACCGCCGAAATTTTTCTTGTAAAATCCGCTCGACATTGGCTCCAAGCTGCCGGATCCGAATCGCTTGTAGAATCCGCTCGACATTGGTTCCATGGCGCCTCCGAATCGCTTGTAAAATCCGCTCTGCATCGGTTCCATTGAGCCGCCGAAGTTCTTCTTATAGAATCCGCTTTGCATCGGTTCCATGTTTAATCCACTGCCGAAGTTCTTCTTATAGAATCCGCTCTGCATTGAATCCAAACCGCTGCCGAATCGCTTGTAGAAACCGGATACTAGAGGTTCCATGTTCATGCTTCCAAACCTCTTCTCTGCTTCTTCCTGGTCTTCAATATCAAGTCCATCCTATAGATAAAGAGAAAAAAGTATGAAAAATTACGTTTCAATCGGAAATGCCTTAAGTCATACTAAATTTGTTTGCTTGTTTTTTCCTGACTGCTAAGAAAGCACATGATTGCTTGTAAGTAAACAATCAGGGGGCCGACGGCTCCAAAGCGGCCCCGTGTACAGGAGAGTCACCACCCTTGCACGTTAAGAACCCATTGCACCATTCGTATAAGAGTAGGGGAAACCCCGGTGTAATGGTCTACCTGCACACCCTAATCAGGCCGAGCAGTATATCTGCAATAATCTTCAGTATTGAAGGAGGCAGATTATCTTGAAGAAGAAGAAGAAGAAATCCTCTCCGAGGGACTTGGTAATGAGAATTAATGCCTCAACAGAGGGCATTAGCGTATTGACTCGGTTTCGAACCTGGGACCTCCCGGTATGAGACCACTGCTCTACCACTAAGCCATCTAGTCTACCTTATATCATGGACGTCCTTCACAGAGAAGTCAAGTACCGTAAATATTTCCCTCTTTGATATTCACTTGAGGTCTGTTAATTATTGTATTGTTGACAAAATAATACACTAGCGATTTCCACAAAGAATGAACAGTTCTATGCATTGTATGAGGATATTGGATAATCATATCAATAAGTGATATTTTGAAATAAAATGCCCATACCAAATCGATTGATAGACCTTGTAAATTATTAATAGCTGATTACGCAATGCAGAATTCTCACATAAAGGAGTTGACAAAAGAAAAATTGAAAAGGATGTACTACGCACAATTATTATTAAACGTTAAGAGATGATAATATACATAGAGGAAATTATGATTTGAAACAAAAAGGATGTTAAAAATATCGGACTTCCAAAAAATAAATCAAGAAGCCGAAACTGCAGGGAAGTAATTATAAAACAACAATCATGTAAGATTATTGAAATTTAAAGACTAGACGTGGTTAAAAGGACATCGAACTCTGCATTCGATGTTGTGAATTCATTAAAAGGAGAGACGGTTTCTATTATGCTTCGATGCAAAGTTTGACATTTCATTTTGAGAGGTGGGCTAATGTTGTTCAAGTAATCTGGTGCGACGCACGTAAAAATGTTTCGGGGAGAAGGTTGTGATAACTTGGAGAATGATGATATCGACTTGAGCATTTACATAACCGTTTATTAGAAGAAGAAAGTGCAGTTACTGTACAGTTGATTAGAGTTCAATGACTGGCAAATCATGCATACGATTATTAACGTTTTAAAGGTAAATGTCCTACGCTTAGAGCTTTACTTAAATCTGCATATGAATGTACTGAATTTAGTATTTAATTTGCTCAGCGTTGTGAGCGTCTGTTAAAGGGTGCCCGGCTGGAATGTTCCCCATAATATAGTATATTATCGATTCTATGGGCATTTCTGGCAAGCCTACACATCCTTGTTTTCGGATTTCTATAAATTCCTATGAATTTAAGTTGATGAAAAGCAAGATATACTTGCTTATGATTCTAATTTTTCTGTTACAAATTCGAGCCGGGTATTGAATAATCAAGATCACCTTGTACTATTCCATATAATAGCTGCAAATGCAAGCTGCACTATATAAAGTATCTTTTGTTTGCTATGTCTAATAATTCCAAATATGTTTTCACAAAGTGATTTGATCAGTTTACGAAAACTTTTTTCAAGAATAAAACTCGAAAACAATTCCAATACCCTTTTGTATATCCAATGGAAATCATGTTCAGGGGCCCGTTTCATAAAACTTGTTATCTATAACAACTGCTAAATTTCTATGACAAATTTGCTTTCAGCCAATCAGATGCCATGACTTCAGTAGCTTATAACAGAAGCTTCTAACACTGTTATTGAAAACAAACTTTATGAAACGGGAACCAGATTATAACAATGCCTCATTGTAATGTTAGGACATTTCAACCATTGATGAGCCAGGCTACTGAAACTGCCATCGGTTGATGCTTCGTGTTTTTTTTCTTCTTTCCAATAGTTTTTCTTTATTATTGATACCCACAGCCATGTCAGAGAAATACGATATTCTTACATTATTTATCCGAATAAATCTCGCTATAATTATACTCCCGCTTTAGCCGTAGGCCTACTTGAGCTTTAATGCCCAATGGAAACGACGTGGAATGACCCCTCCACGGGCGTCCACGCATAAGGTTATGCCTATGGTTTTATGTTCTGAAATAATCAATATGGATATCTTATGAGCTCTATAAGTGGAGAAACACAATAAGACATCAATCCTTCCTACGTCATCGTGCTCTCTGTTTTTCTGTCTCTGTTTCTTTTTTCCTCTCCGTGTCTCCTTTCTTCTTCCCTTTTCTCTCCCTTGTTTCTTCCTTCATTCATCCTTCCCATTGTTTGTTACCTCCATCCTCTCTCCCTCTCTCTCTTTTTCTCTCTCTCTCCCTCCTATTTGTACCACTCTCTCTTCTAACCGCTTTCTTACACCTCCCCTCTCCCCTCTCTCTCTCTTCCTCTCTCTCTCTCTCTCTATCTCTCTCTCTCTCTCTCTCTTCCATTAACCCCACTTCTTTCCTGTCTTTCTATACCTCTCTAATCCCCCTCTCTTTCTTTCAGATACCACCCTCTTTTAACGACTCTCCGTATATCATATTTTCCTATTTCTGTTCAGTCTCCTCTATCTCTTTCTTACTTTCAACCCTCTCCCTCTCTCTATACCCCTCTCTATCACAATCACCCTTCTCTCTTTCTCTCTCCCTTTTCTGATCTCTTCCCCCGCCATCTTAATGTCTAAATCGATACACATATCACACATTGGGTTTTTTAAGCGGAAATATAATATAGTCATGAATAAAGTACAATATCGACGCTATTCATAAACTAGGCAGTTCTATGAAATGACAAGACGCATTTTCCTCTTTTGAAGTCCATGCGATTTTAGATTTTTTTTTCTTTCCCCCAGTATAAACCAACATGGTAATTCGATGATATAGATTTCCTAAAACTCCTCTGACTTTCTAATTTATGTCACTGCCCGGGCATGAATGAAATCGATATAAGACTTGAACCGTCGGCGATAGGCTGTCACATCCCTACTAGACCTTGCAGCCAATTCGATTTGCACTCTTGCGAAGCTTTTCAAGTGGGCTTCAGATTGGGCGTATAAACCGCACTGAAATGCCCGAGTCCCGCACTGGGCTGTGAGTGCCCCAATTTGTATTCAACAACCAGCGCGGAGCTAACGACTACGGGTGTGCTTAGGCTCTAAAACAATGGTTTCTTTACATCAGGTAAATTTCCCCCTCCTTCCCACTCCCTCACTTAAAAAGGAGTCAGGTCTCGTAACCAATTGAATACAAATAACCACTAAACACATAATGGCCCTTTTTTAGAATTCAAAATTCAAGGAACGCGCTACTCCGACCTGAACGTCTGCGAGACAAAGTGCAATTCAGGGGCGACGAGTGGAGCATTCTGACGTCATGACACAGCACCAGGGCGTAATCGATCGGCAGTTTAAATTTGACCTCGACCGACAACACCAGGTTTGGGAACCCGATCCTCGTCCAGAGTTTACTGACTAAATTTGCGACGGAATTAATGCACCGTTCCGTACCACCCCCTTGGCTTCGGACGTTCACTAACAGCCTGTTGCCTGTCGTATGCTAATGTAAATTTAATGTCACCACCTCGCTCTACTTCCCTTTCTACCGGTTATATCTTTGGCTATTTTTAGCGATTGTTTGATCCAGGGGCGTCCAAGGAACTCATTATCTTGATTTTTTTTTTTTTGGGGGGGGGGGGAGTGAGGGGGCGGGGGACGGGACATCAACATTTGCTGAAAATATTTCCTCCTTCATGCCAATATCAGTTATCTTTTACTCTCCTTGCCACCCCATCCTCCCCATTAAATCTCTCCAGCTTTTAGACGTCTTTCACTAATAATTATGACGGCATGTCGAGTGTACGCCTACTCCATTTTGGCGACATTCATTTTAATGGGAAAGGAGGGATCCCATACGTACCCCACATCACCGTCGCCTAAAAGAAGTTTTTTTCGTCTTCTGAATACGAAATGCTAAGCATTGTTTATAGAATGGATTTTGATTTCCTCACGTTTTTCAAATGAATTCAAGATTGGTAAGATCTAGAGTAGATCGTAAACTGTTGCAATTATTAAGATTCGCCGTTTACGAGCTACATAGCAGCATAAACACGAGCGAGTCGACAATTTAAACAAAGCAAACTTTGTGACACATTGAGAATCAACTAAACACACCATAAAAAACGGTATTATCATAAAGACTGTATGCGTAGTGTGAGTGCCGGAAAACAGAGGGGGGGGGGGGGGACTGGCATCTTAGAGGTATCGGGGAGTGGGTTTGGAGGTTCCTGTGAGCTGGATTTTGGAGTAGCTTGTATCATCCTTATGTTCGACGCCGTTGCCCCTTCCTCTTTCTTTCTATATAGTTTTCTTCCCCCAATGGTTTCTCTTTATTTTTCGCCAATTAATACGTTAATGGGGGCACATGCCATCTCCCTTTTCTACGCCATTGGAAGAAACAGGTGTTTTCGACCTAGTCATTGGCTGTTGATATGGGAATGAATCATTCACCCATTTAACGTCGTGTGATATTCGGAAGAGTTTTAATTTGCAGAACGAATGTGGCAAATTTAGGTCTTTTTGAAGTGATATTTTATGTGGCACAAACATTTGGGCACGTGTGCAGCGCGTCGTAACCGCAAGGAAAAGGCGTTATATCAAATATTATTTTTAGATTACATTGGATGTGATCTAATGCAGAGAACAAGAAAAGTCTAGTACATACAGTAATGTGTCTCATAAATCTATTCCTAACCAAAAACAAAGCGTATGAGTTTGGTATTATTTTCATAAATATAATATGTAAGCAAGCTAAAAATATATTTGACCTACTTGAAATAAAAAACAGGTTAAAATGTTATCGTATGGGATTCTATGAAAAGAAAATGATAGTGCTTGCTGAACCAGATTGTACGCGAAACATGATTTGTCAGTGGAAAATAAATTAATATTTAACGTTCAATTTACGTTAAGCATCACACAACCTAGATAAAACAGATTTGTTGGAGGTTATTATGCAGTTTTGCCTTTCTTACTTTAAATAGGCCCTGACTGTTGAAATAAATATGATTTTCCAGCAATAGTTCATTGTTAGTATCGTACTCTAAAAACAATTCGCATCTCCTTGTAAAAAGGAAACATGGTTTGTGAGATGCCCTTGATGTCGTATAAATAGTGCCTGGTTTTCTCCTTCTAAATCCAGTTTTAAATTAAACGGTGAATGTCCCGTATCCATTAAAGGATTTAGATTTGACTGGAATTTGATTGCAAAGTTATTAGACTAATCCCATTTCATTCACATCTCGTTCGAATTGACTTCCATGAATATAAAATACGAACAGATTTGAAAGTCCGTTTAAAGTGCGTTGCATAGATTTATTCAAGGGAAAATTCCTCCGATCTGGCACGCAGCAAATTGATTTTTTTCTACCTGCAACACTGGTGATTCCATCCTAAGCTAGAGGCGTAGCCATGAGGGTGTAGGGGCATTTGCCTGCTCGCCATCGCACGACGAAAATGGAATGATGTAAACACAATAACAGAAAATAGAATGTGTGTGTGTGGGGGGGGGGGGGGTAAACAATATACCAGTTCGTAATTAGCACATAGTACATATGACACGAAAGGCCCTGAATATTAACAGATCATTTAAACATGGAGAAGTCCCACTGCCAAAGTCATGGAGGTGCTTCATTAATACATTTTATTGCGCTCTGCACCATCGGTGCATAAATGAATAATGATCACACAACAATCACTAACACAATTTTGTACACATTGGCCCGAATTCACAAAGGAGGTTTGAGCTCAGACCAAGGTTTTCGTACGTCATATGACGCGTTTTACGCATTTTTAACAAACCTGGTTTGTAAAGAACAAAAGGAGGTTTGGCGAAACAAAAGGAGGTTTGAGCTCAAACCTTGGTCTGAGCTCAAACCTTGCTTTGTGAATTCGGGCCATAACCTTTATTCTACCCATGCGCAAATTGTATCTACGAACTGGCTTATTAGACCCCGTACCAAATCCTTTCTCTATTTGGTGGCCACGGATATTTATGCACCTTGTAAAGTCGTTGTCCCCAATGTTACCCGTGCCCCCCCCCCCACAATGCCTGGATCCTTGCTACGCCACTCCTCGAACCAATACACGAGGAGTGGAGGACAGTTTGGACGTAGGATTTTAGAGAGAGTTGTTTATAGCACCTATATTGTTTAATAGGTCATTGGTTGGACGGATTTATTAAAGAAATTGAGCGGGAGAGAGAATGGATAGGGAAATGAGCGAAAAAGAGGATGGAAATTCCATTGATATCTCAAAAACCATTAGTTTAGCTTAGCTATTGTCTTGAAAAGCATACCTAATAGAAATGGGTCTTTCATAAATGGCCATTGGTGGTTCCATGCAGGATAATTGAATAATGGACAGAATGTATTTGTGTTATCTCATAAAACACTGTACTGTATATTGCATAGATGCATGTATTAAAACCTATATAGATTCCATTTTGGAATGCATAACAAACCAGTTATGATATTTTCTGGAACATTGAAAGCAAGATAAAAGGGAAAAAATTAAGCATTTTAGGACAGTGATATGAAACATATTCTAAAACATGAAAATGTTATTGAAAAATGTCCAATAAATCGCCTGTGGTCAATTCAAATTCCAAACCAGGCCGATTATTTTTCTAAAGCTTTATTTGATAAAATACTGGAAGCGAACAATAGGAGATTAATGCCTTGTTTTGTGTTAATTATCCAACAAAATTGACAAAGAATAGCAATGTTTGTTCTTGAAAAGACATGTAACAGTATGGCATTACAGCCGAGTAACACTACTGTATTTCTTGACAACTCCTCTTCAATTAGTTATTAGAGACGACTCTCATTTTTCTCAAGTGTTATCTTACACAACAACAAGTAATGTTTACAACTTGTATTCTGACTGCTGAAAACATTTAATACTTGAATTCAATCATTTCCCTTGAGGTACTTCAAGAATACACTTCTGAATTCTTCCTTTAATGATTAAAGTACAAATGCAGATACATTCAACAAATTTGTTGGCTGACACACCGTGCATGAAGTCAGTGCGTTAATCAATGTAAAAGAATCAAAACATCCCCTACTCTCCCCGAAAACAAAGTTTTACAAAGCACCTTCCGGAGCTCATATAATTCCTATGGAATTACCATTAATTTTCAGAATTTCAGAAGTAGATACCTAGATTTTGCATCCTGGAAATTTGTTTGGATTTGATGTGTTACCAGAACCAGGTAAACACTTTACGATATTGATCTTCCCCTTTCTTTTGAGATATGAAATGGATTATCTTGAGTTTATTGGTGTACCGCATTTACCGACACTATAGCGTTGCTTGTGACTGCCCATAAAATCATGTAATTATTGGGATATAAATCTACCGCGTTTCATACCTTCGCACAAGGAAAATTTGATCAAGATATTTATCTTGTTTTCTCGACACAGGTCCACCATACTGTAATCAAATTAACCTGCACAAGGTGTATATAGCGAGTTCAGTGCGTAAGATAAATTTCAATTCGTGCATGTAATGTATGTGAGCCCTGATACTTAACCATCTAATGCTTGTCGCCTATAGGGTGTGGTATTATGGACAGAGGGGAGTAATCATGGTAACGGTGGTGGGGAGGATTGGAGAATGTAAATTTTGTGAGCGAGCGAAGCTAACAAGCGAAATATTGAAATTGAATCATCAGGAGGATGTAATTTCGCAATATAATAGACCGAATATGAGATAACGGGTGCCAACATATTCAACAATTCCAAATTCCGGGGGGGGGGGGGGAGGGCTCCACCATTATAAGTGTTTGATACTAATTTTATACGTTGTGCAATTTTACATTCTTGGACTTAAATCAGTTTGTTTACTGCATTATAGCTTGAAGCAAGCATTTGCTTCGAAAGCAGTTATGACTATAGGATCAAACAGTGAGAACAAAATTGACTTGAATATCTTACATAGAGAACACAACATGCATACATTTTTTATTGAGTTATGTGGTTTAGTTATTTGTACAGTGAACTTAACGGAGTTATATGGGAAGCAACTGGGGAAATGAAAATTCTAGCTGTTTTTAATGTTTCAATTTCATAATAAGTGACTACACGCGTGTTAAGTCAATGGATCTTCGTAATTATGTTAAAGCTCAAATATGAAATAGAAGATACATAATGTACTGTGCACTAAGCTAGAATTCTATCATTGTAAGGCTTTATTGCGTCCGAAAGATTGTTAATGTACGTGAGATGTAACATACAGTAAGCCATTTGAGGTCCTACTTGGAATAATTGCCTTGCAAACATATTTTGTAGCACGTTAATGCCATTGGGAACCGATTGACATACGAGACAATTATTTCTCCTGACGATCAAAATCTACAAGGCTACACCTTACATTAAAAAAAAAGATCTACTTGTTTATTGTTATCACCACTCCTCAAGTTAGTGTGGACTTCGTTTCTCAAACATGATACATGATACATGTACCTCCCTTGTATCACTGATCATGATTATTTGATGACATACACCCCCTCATCGTTGTCTGCATCCATCTGTTTCTCATCCCACGACCACGACAACGAAGCAGACTTTGATTTGATTAACATGTCCGCATGAATAGTTCAGCCCTAATTGCAGGTGCCGCTGAGATCGGCAGACGCGAAACGTGAATCGTGAAAGTACTTTGTATTTGTTTTAGGTTCTCTCTTCCCGCGCTCTTCTAAGGGCTCTGCGTGCGGCTGATGTATGGTGTCGCGGGAACACAAAGAAAGATTCGCAAATGGAATTTTATTAATGGTGCATCTCTTTGTTTTTCTTTCTCGTGGCTTTTTACAACCTTGGCACTTCCTTAATCGCGTGCGAGTAGGAAAATGGAAGAAGCACTTGGAATGAGCTAATTGATATTTACTGAGGACAATAACTTCCCCTTTTTAGAGAGAGAGAGGGAGTGAGAGAGAAACGCTTTGTTTTTGAAAGGGCATACTGCTTGAAAGCTCCCTGTGGTTTTCATAATTTTCATTTATATTTGATTGTGTAAGGTGTCCTTACTTTTCTGTCAATATGGCATTAGAGATTATTTTGGGACTATTGTGTACTGTGCTTATTCAATTCTCGTCGTAAATTTAATGAATCGAATAAACATGAATATCGACGACAGCAGTACAACCATCAGGTATTAATGTTCCACGTCTTTGTATTGGTCTTTCGCCCCAGTATCTATATTTCTAAGGTTTGTACCTTGTATTTTGATTACAATACTTTTTATACCGGATATAAATGCGCAAGGGATATGCGAGTAATTGAACAATCAAAAAACTAAAGGCAAGGTTTGAAGGAGTTTTTTTCTTTCGAGTTGCGAGATAAGTGCGGTCTACTGAATTACACAAGAGTGCGTGCTTGTATACGTGCGTGTGCGTGTGTGTGGTGTGTGTTCGATGGATGGCATTTTCGTGCGTGTGGGGTTGTGTGGGTTGGGATGCATGTACTTATACGTTTACTTTGTTGCTAAGTTATATATACTGCAAATAAGTTTGTGTTTAATTATGTTTATGTAAAAGCAATCAATATTGAACACGTTTATTTTATTCAATTGTATGTTATGTATTATACATTAGGAGAAATAAAACAAAATTTTTTAATTTTTTTTTTAAAATGGAGGCGTAAGTGCGTGTGTTGTGCGTGTGTATGTGTGTGTGTATGTGTGGGTGCGTGAATGTGCTGCTTTATGGCGCAAATTTGGACCTTTATTTTCATAAGTATATTTTCATTCAAACTGAGGAGAAATCTTTCTGCTCTATATATATGAAACTGTGTTTTATGCCTCTCGTATCCCATTATACACGTCAGAGAGCATCACACGACGGGAGTTCGTAGAAAGTCATCGCTATAATTATGATAATCGCTTTGTTCAAATACCAAGTTTTTATTCTAAACGCTGGTTACGTGTTTAAAGATAAACTTGAGTACTGGTAATGCGATCGCATTGTGAAAGAAAAGGTGTGGAAAGGATCAGAAACAGTTGATCATGTAGCATGTAAGTATTGGTGTGCACTGCAAGGTTCTGGAGTCATCAAAATCATAATAAATTTGACCGAGTCTTGGTAAAGTAACAAGCACTCACTAGAAAGGTATATATGGGTCAACACACATGGTTTCGGGGCTAGTACTACATCGATTTCTTTGTCTTTCTATGCTCATTACTCAGCCAGTATACATTTTCTTCCAAAATTGTTTGGCACATGTCATTTATTTGTAATCTTGAACATTCAGTGTAAGTTTCGTTTGATTCTGTGAGAATTTTTTTTTAATTTTTTTTACCAGTACTGGAGTTTATCTTTAATATAAGGTCAAGCTGATAATGATGGACTGTAACTTGAGTAGGTAGGCCTATACAGTATACAAGTTCTCCATAAAGTATGCTGCCCTCAGGCTTGGCGTTACAGTGACCTATGTATGGTTAAGTGCTGACCGTAAGACTTTAGCAGACGACTATCTCTACCGTAACTCTGCTGAATATACCTCCCGACGCTAAGACGTTGACCTAATGTATCACCAAACCCAGCAGTAAATGAGTTTGACATATGAAGAAAAACAACATGCTCATATGCCCGGAGGTCAATTTGCAATGTCCATTATTATTTAAAAAATATATATTTCATATTTTCTTTAAATTAAGAAATAGATTATCTTGGACGATATGCTTTTTTTTACTGATGGCATCCACCTGTCGCATACATGTACATTTCACTTTGTCCGAGAAATATGCTATTGATATGATAATTATCCTATAAATTCAGAGTCAGTTTCGAAAGCGGAGAGCCAAAGTAGAACTGATACCTCATGAAGTGCTTGGCCGGCCAGGGGCACCTAATATTTGCGGTATAAAATGTAAGTGATCTAAGATAATTTTATTCTTAAAAAGGAGAGGAAAATCGGAAAAATTCCCTTACTTCTCATACAGTGGTAGATTGATCTGTAGCATACTTACTGTTTTTTAAAAGTATAAATTATTATTTAACTCAATTCACTTTAGACATTTTTCTGTCCAATAGTTTCACTCTTTAGTGAATACATTTGGGACACAAAATGTCATTCAACTTTCTGTTCCTAATTAAAAAAAAATATTTTCTACATACTGATTTCTAAATTACCTCCCATAAGTATTGTAAATCTAAAATGTTTTGTTCTCGTTGTTCCCAATTTGCAACTTCCACAAATTAATGAAGCGCCCATTTTGCATGCAATTTATAATAATAAATGCATAAACGTGTTGATTGTTAACGATGCTGTTGCCAATTAGGGCTGTTATGTCTTACTTTGCAGAAAAAATATCTTCTTTCTCTCCTCCTTTCTTCTAAAAACAGTAACATTTTAGAGAAATAAAAAAGGTTAAACAGCGATGCTCTTTGAAAGGTATAGGATATGCTGTTTCGCTATCAATGCTGACGTCACAATGTACTCGGCTTCATCATGAGCACGTGACATAAAGTAACGCAATTCGTCATGCGAGAGACAAGCCTTAAATCAACTGCAAGGTTTTAATCTAGCAATTTTCATGCTATTTCTTCCAATCTTACTCGTCATCGTACATCATCAGACATCGCATGAAAAAAACCTCGAAAAAAAAAGATAAGCGTCACCTGTTTTTGGCGAAGTACGAATTAGTCTTTAAATAAGGCCTAGAGATATTTTAAGGTAAAGCGTCAATGAAGTATAGAAATGGAGGAAGTACCTCATTTTGTTGCAAATTGCCACAGGTGTATTAATAGGAACGACAAATTTCAAGTTCGATGAAACGAATGATCAACGCACTTCAGTAACGTCTCATTTTCTCCAACTGATTATCTCTTAAAGTTGGAGTATTCAAATCGATGACTTTGTCTAGCCCAAAAAATATTTTCTACTTAATATAGGATTTGAAACGGGTGCTAATGAATAAAAAAAAAAGTAACAGAACTAGGGTCAGTTTACAAAGCATTTGTTTATTTTATTATATCTTATTTGTTGTTGTTTACAGATTAAGGAAAAGTGAACTTTCGAAAGACTACGAATCACCCATCTGCTGTGAATCTCGTAGATCACGTGATTCCTGAAGCGAGACTAATTTAAAAATCCAATCTTCGTAACCTCCCAGGTGAGTAGATATAGTTTCAAAAGACAAAAAAATCAATGAAAGAGAGAAAGAGAGAGAGAGATAGAGGGAGGGAGAGAGAGAGAGAGAGAGAGAGAGAGAGAGGGGAGGTAGAGAGAAGGAGCGACAAATATAGAAAAGAATCATCTATCAGTGGTTCATTATTTTTAAAGGGTACTGTTTTTGTGTGGAAAAAACAATCATGGAGTTGGATTTGTTTTTTCTTCAAGAGTCCATTGTAGCCATGGAAGGCAATGCTAAGTGAATGAGGAATTGATTAGTAATTCCTTTGGAAATCATTCCAATCATATTTATATTTAGATACCCTTGATTACAGGATATTTGTAGGGATGTATTCTTTTGCATTGTTTGGCATTCTTAACGTCAATTTTTGTTTGAAAACTAAAACTGTGGAGATATTTTTTCCTACACGCTGAGCAAGATAAATAAATAAGCCAACTGATTTTGCGACTGTCTAAAGAAAGTTGTAATCTTAAAGGCATCGTTTAACAATGTTAAATCTGAGATGCGTGGTCCCACGTGTTATCAGTGATTGTGAAATGGTGTACTTTTATTGAAGCTCTAACAAAAAAAATGACCATGAAGTGCCTCAAAAAAGTAAAAAATATTTGAGTGACCGGTTTTACCATACTCATTTTCCCCAATAGACTGTAGTGTTATGAAAACCGTTATGAAAACGAAAAATGAAATTTCGATTTTAATCATAAATATCTTGATAAACAGACAGGCGATCGGCTTGTATAAATCATGGGATTCATGACTGACCTAAAGGTTTGTAATAACGATTTCGGCATGAGCTAAATCCAGGATTTTGTTTCAGACTCTGAGGCAATGTTACCGAGTCACTTTAACTTCATTTTCTTCATACACGTATGTTTGTGACCGGAAAGGCTCGAAGATCAATCGATTTCTGACCATGACTTTGCTCCTTGTCCTTTCATCAGGACACGCACGGAGTCGCTCGCATGTCTGCAACAATTTCTACTCCCATTTTCGAGGGCATAAAGGGAAACTGGAACAAGATATCGAACAAAGAATGATAGGAAAACAACATCTGCAGTAATGCGAATAAAAATTGCATCGAAAGTGACTATGGACCCATGCACGGCTTTTGCAGCAAGAGAGGGAAATCGATTTTTATCATCCAAAGCCTCTTTATCTATTTATACTTACTTCACCAATGTCCAATATTTTACTCTCTCTTTATCTATTTTGACATCCGTATCCTGACTATAAATCTAATTTTCATCAACAAATTTCGAGGGGGGATACGAAACCCGTTTCGTACTTAAGTCTAATTTGACGCTGGGCATTATCATTTTTTTTTAAAATCGGGTTTAAGAATGGAAATTAGTCAAAAATCGAAGTTCTCCTTTATAAAACGCGATCTAATTCTAGGGTCGGGTATAACTGAATTAATAGAATTTAAATATTATCTTGTTAATGACCGAAACCATATGTTCAAGAGCGGGAAGGAAGAGACAGGCTTTGACCGATCATAAGATCATATTAAAGGGATCTTCCGGCAGCAACTATCTAAATGACTTATGGAGAACGTTCACCAAAGAGCCGACATCAATATGCGATGAAATAGACGTTCACTTAAGTTTGTAAACCACTAGCCAAATTTCCACCAACTCCCCCAACATCGTTATTACTAAATGATTTGCACAAGATCAATAGTTGTAGGTGTACTGCGGCATCGGGTCTTTCTGAATAGATAATCTATATATTACACCCAAAATTGATATGATTACATATAGGCTGTCACATTTTCTGACAAGGTTCGCTCGTGTTGATGATAATGAAAACTGTCTGATAATTAAGTTACATGATCATGATGTTGAAAATTGTAATAAACGTGCTAAACATTGTTGAAATAGCAGGTGAAATGTTTGTTTTCTTATTTGGTTTGGGTGCAGTATCTCTCGTGTATGCGATGAAAATAAAATGTTATTAAATAAATTCGTTAACAACCAAGTGCCACGGATGTGACTCCTGTTTACCGGGCAGACGGAGCGGTGTAATTTTGATTAATATATGGCCAGAAATAAATGACAATTGCAATTCAGTTCATGACATTTCATTTGAAAACTCATCATGATTCGCCCGGCAACAAGAAGCGGAAATACGTGAGGGAAGAGCTAAACATAATTATGTATCTTTGGGTGAACAATATTAAGTTTAACAATTTCACTTCTATTTCCCTACTCTTTCAGTAATCTTAACAGAACCCCATTTGTTAAGGAAGGAAGAGAGAGAGAGAGAGAGAGTTGAAAAAAGGAGAGCAAGGGGAAAGCAAGATAGAGAGAGAATTTAAAAAGAAGGGAGAGGGGAAAGAAAGAGATAGAGAGACACACGCACAGACAGAGAGGGAGAAGGAGAGCAAGAATGAAAAATCGGGAGGAGGAAAAAGAGAGAGAGAAAGAGAGAGAGAGAGAGAGAGAGAGAGAGGAGAGAAAGAGAGAGACAGACAGACATACAAAAACACGGGGTGGGGTGGAGAAATGAAAGGATGATGATTATAGAGAGAGAGAGAAAAAGAGGGAGGGAAAAGGAAAGGTGGGCAGTTGGATGAGGAAGAGTATACATGATAAGAATGAGCAAAAGTTTTGGTTGGACGAAGAAAGTAAAACGCTACTTCACTCAATAGAAGAGTGATATAATACATTTAGAGACCCCCGATTACCATCCAACCGTATTGACACATGCAATCCACCCAGATACGTGAAAGGAAAGCAAGATTTCAGCAGACTCCTCCCACCATCTGATATCCCCGCCAATTTCCCCTCGGAATTCCCCTTCAATACCGCGCTTTAACCTCCTTCCATATCGTCAGCCGTACCGGGAAAACCAGGGAAAATATAATTGAAATGGGTTGAGTTTTTAACTGCGGCTATTCCATCGAGTTGCTCCTTATTCAAAGAGTCGTGAAGATTCGCTAATGGTTGTGATTTTTTCTTCTTTATTTGTCTACATTTCGAAGGCCTCGTGCCCCAGTTTTTGTAACCATTCGATACACTTTTCAATCAACACACCTCTTCTGTTCCACTCAAAAACGTTTTGTAATGGTATTGATTAAGTTCTTCTGTCTAAGCGTGCGTTGGATACGAGGCAGCTCCCTCTACATCTTTAGATCAAAATGTTGGACAATTATGATAGACATTTTCCTTGTTTTTATCTTTTAAACGGATATCGAACACCGTGGCGTAGCTGCGGGGAGCGGGGCGCATGCCCCTCCGATAAAATTGCCAAACCAAAGAGAAATGAAAAAGAGAGAGGAAGTTGAAATTATCTCGAAGTATTGGAGTTTTGTCAAAGCTAAAGCATGTTTTACCATCAAATATTTTGCTTATCTTGTATAATAGTATGATTTTTCTACATGTAAATTATTGTAATATTATTTGGGGAAATACTTATGCATCATAATAGATAAGATTTATTTGTTACAGAAACGAGCTGTGCGTATTATTACTAAATCTGATTATTTAGCCCCATCACGGCCACTTTTTGTTAAAACACACGTAGTCCCAATTTTTGAATTGATTCAATTTAATACTCGCATATTTATGTTTAAATTTCAAAATCGCCTATTGCCAGAAATTCCTAATATAAACTTTGTTATTAATAGTGATATTCACTCGTATTCTACTCGTCAGAAAAATCATTTACGTTTATTTAAAGTTCGTACGACAAATGCACAAAATTCTTTCTATTTAAATGGCATTAAGGAATGGAATAATCTGAGTAATGATATTAAGGAAAGTACAACTCTATCTCGATTTAAAGTACGATGTACACAGTTATTATTGAATGATTTATGTAAACAAGTTTGAGCAGAGGAGGATATTTTGAATGTATGTGTATGTATATGTGTGAGCGTGCTTGTGTGTTTGTATCATGTTATTTTAAAGTTTTTAAACTGTATAATTTATGTGTAGTTTGTTTTTTCTTTTTAAGGCCCCACCACAAGCAATTTGCTTCTAAGGGTGTCCTTTACCGTATTATGTTTACTATGTTGCTAATTTGTATGTACATGTTTCATTTTATGGCTAAATAAACTTTACTTACTTACTAAGTAGAGATGAAAAAGACATTGAAGAGAAGACAATAAAACCCCTCCCGCCATATCCTACCCCCAAAACTAATGGTCTTCGTTATTTGTCTTCCACCGACCTCAGCCCCCCGCCCCCGATTCTGGTGCCCTCTCAATGTCTGGACCCACAATAGACAGAACGAGGTTGTCAAACACACATAGTTCTGATTGCATTTACTAAAAAACCCATGAGGATTTAACACGAAAACAATTTTATTTCATTTGTCTGAAACCCTGCATTTATTTGCTTTCGAGAAATCTTACGTTTCGTTTTGAATTATGAGGATTTATCGGACACCTACAATATTTAATGTAATGGCTGACAAGCTCAACTCTTTATTTTCTCAAAACAAGGTCCCGCTCTTTTCACTCTTTCCACCCAGGTGTAGATGGGTACTCGATATGCTAAAGCGAAATATATATTTGGCCAGCAAGGTCGCTGCGTGACGGTCATGCGCGCTTTTTTTTTCTTCTTTTTTTTCTTCCTGTTCTTTCTTCGTCATGTAATTTGTTACGACTTCTTGTTTACAGTCATTACGTATTTTAATAAATGTTGTCTCTGTTGGCCGCTATTCTTCTTTGATTGATTATGTGATTCCATATTCTTTTCACACTCATTATTATCTGAGGGGTCCACATTTTACAATTTCCGTGGACCTCTCTATTCCATCAAAATATAAATGCAGTTAACTTTAAAAATTTAATTTTTGTCTTCCTCAAATGTATAAATTACTATTAAGATTTGTTTATTACAAATGTAACAATGTTTTGTATACATTTTACATTGTATTCGTTAATATGTATTGTATTTTGTTGGAAATGAAAAAATAAAAATGAAATGAAATGAAATAAGAAGACAGTTATCATTATTTTTTTTATTAATACAAAAATGACATATTCTTTTTATTCAGAAAGGAGAATAGTCTAATGGGATAGCAATTTTGTTTGGCAGGAAAATTAGCACGGAAACCATATCACGGAAGCCCTATCATTTTATTTTATTTCCCATTGTCTCTTTCTCTCTATCTTTGGTTAATTATTGAAGTAAAAGATTATTTCAAGAGCTTCACTTTTTTCATAATTGTCTCGACGAAACCTTACTGGCCTCGTTTCGGTGAGAAAAAGATTAAGGTAGATTAATTATAAGAGGTGAAGCCAGATTGCGTTACATACTTCCTAAATATTGAAACCTTATGATTCAGACAAATAAAGCTTAAAACTATTTTACTAGCAACATCATTAAAGACATTGGGTTGGTAGCCCATTGATAAGAATATAATTATTTGCATAAACAATCAGTGGCGCCCAAAATGAGCAGGGGATCCCCTTGAAAGGGCCTTTGGATCCGTTATCGTCATAAAGTTTCTAAAAAGTGTGAAAATATTCTTCTTGTCGAAGATTTACTTAAAGATTTACTTTGTTCTGAAACACGATCGCGTATAATTGTGAAAAATCATCCCAATACATTTCCAATAGCCTTGTACATCCCCAATTTAAATATAAGAAAATTAGTAATAATTATGATAGAAATAGTAAAGTCTACATATGCTTTCGTTTTGAAGCTTTTAGTTGACCAATATTTCGTATCAGAACCCATTTATTGCATGTGTATTGTATTCGATTTAACTGACTCCACTAATCATATTCTTACAGTTTATTTGTTAACGTCATGTGTATGATTACTAGGTCCTAATATTGGGCCAACATTCCTGGCACAGTGTTAATAGGGTAACTGCCCTATGGAAACATTGCGAGCACCGTGAGGGGGCGTTATCGTTGTCCTTGAATCTTGAAGGGTGTAAACACACACCCCTACTACCTTCTTGAAGAGTCACGCGCCAGGGTTTAAGGGACGCTAAACAGAAACACCGACTGGCTTCCAGAAACTTACCCAGGAGAACCCTTTACCGTTCCGGTATGTATTCCGGTAAAAGCTTCTTCGGCGTGCGGCTACCTTTCGGATAAGGCCGTGTTCTTACGGTGGAATATTCCATGATTGTACTTCCTTTATTCTTAATATGATTTCACTGTCCATACAATGTGAAAACGTACGCTGCCGAATACAACGTCGGCCACCAACGTCATCACGGACTTTTAGATTTACACGACGAGAACGTGGACCGCCACGTGTGACATCCTTTTAAGGTAATGTGACGTCCTTTTAAGGCACTACCGGGCACGGCCCAGTGCCTTAACACAATGTCACACGCGGCAGTCCACAATCTCGTCGTGTAAATCTAAAAGTCCCTAATTAACGCATGCACACGGACGTGATTCGGCGCATTGACATTATCGAGATTCAACGTATGGGCACAAACGTGATCTAACATGGACTCGAATGATAAGTGATTCAACGTGTGGAGTCCGACAGGAACATGATTCATTTTATGGACACATACGTGATTCATCGTTTGATTAAGATAAGGAGAATGTGACTCAATGTGGAAATGTACGTGATTTATCGTATGGATGAGGAGAGCGTGAATAAACGTACACACTATTAGAAATAAAGGTACAATTCTGCTACAATAGCAGCACACTTTGCCAAATACGCGTAGGTGGATGTAAATCTACAGCCGAACTGCACCCTCGTTTCTTAGTGTGTACAGACACTAACGTACTTAACTTTATGGTAACGAATGTGGTTCAACGTATGGACACGAACGTGATTCATCGTATGGACATGGTCGTGATTCCAGCTATGGATACGAACGTGATTCAACGTATGGACACGAAAGTGATTCAAGGTATGGACAGGAATGTGATTCATCGTATGGACACCATCGTGGTTCCACGTGTGGACACGATCGTGTTTCCGATCGTGTTTCCAACTCTGAACACGAACACGATTCACCGTATGAACACGATAATGATGGACATCAGCGTGGGTCAACGTGTAAACGCCATTGAACATAATAGACACGAACGGAGATAAGCGTAATTCAACGTGTGGACACAACTTCGATAACTTATTGTAAATGAATGTTATCACATCCTAGCGAGGTAAAATGACAATGAAACTCAACATAAGAACATAACCCAAGACATCCTTCTTTTTAATGGGCCAAGAGGGCACCGAGTAGATGTGAAATGTAGCTTTTAATGGTGGTTTCAGGCGTTTACCAGTAACGCAAATCCTTATCTTGTTACCCAGCCGCAAACTGAGTACATGGTCGTAGTGATGTTGAAGTTTTTTTCAGTAGGTATATTTTCCGTTTCAAAGCATCAGGTAAATTTGCGGGTGAGGGACGCAAGCTAAGTAGGATTTGTAGGACTAGTAAGATGAAAGATAAGAAGCGAATTCTTGAAAGATGAGTTTAAACATTAAAGGTAAAGACCAGTTATGGTCATGCGATTGCATTGTGAAAGAAACGTTGTGGAATCGATCAGAAAAGGTTGATCATCTAGCATCTAGCATCTGCAAGGTTCTGGAATCATCAAAATGATAAGAAATTTGGCCCATTCTTCGTAAAGTTACAAGCACTATACACAGAAAGATGTATATGGGACTACCCTATATCTCTCACAGACCATGAGAGAAACAAATTTACCAAATATATGAATTAGTAGGCGGTTTCCCGGCAAATTTTGTATCATCATGTATTAGTCAAAACATATTCTTCACATGATTGGTAATGAGAGCTTCCATTTTATTTTTTGAAATTGGGGCGTTTCAAATACTGGTCTTTACCTTTAAGTCCAGTTAATAACAATTTTATTTTCTTTCTTGGATTATGAATACTAGTTTGTAGGTCTCTCACACACACTGTCAGTTGGTTTAAGATGGGACTTCCAACAGACTTCTGTGTTGTTTTTTTTGTTCTTCTTCTGCCCGTTATATCAGGTTGACGATGATTTAATTAGTCCAAGGCTCTAAAATGATCACTCTTTATGCTCATTAAGGAGGAGGAAGAGGAAATATGCCTGGCACTCTTCTCAAAGGGATCGTTTAACAATGTTAAATCTGAGATACACGGCCCTACTCGTTATCAGTGTCTGTGATATGGTGTAATATTAAAGCCCTAAAAATAAATTGCGCTTCAAAATGATCAAGAAGTGCCTCAAAAAAGTAAAAATCTTTGATTGACCGGTTATACCATACTCGTTTTCCCCAATAGACTGTAGTGTTATGAAAACCATATGAAAAATCATAAATATCTTGAAAATCAGACAGGCGATCGGTCTGTAAAAGTCATGGGGTTCCTGACTGACCGAAAGGTTTATAATTATCATTGCAGCATCAGCTAAATCCAGGATTTTGTTTCATATTCTGAGACAAAGTTACCGGATCCCTTTAAATTCTTTTCTTCACTAAAAAAGACAATCCTCACTGTGGTTTGACCTAAACGTGAATATCTTAGCTACATGGTCGAAAGGATTCCAAACAGCTACTATACAAACTTTATATCAGTTCAATATCTTACTATTAATTATTAAAGAGATAGAGAAATACTCATCATTTATTTTTAAATCTTTCTGATTCTCTCAATACCCCTCTCTATCGCTTATATCTATCTAAATATTTCTCTCGCTGTGTCCTGCTTTCTCTCCTCAATTTCATCTTTGATTCCCAATCCCTCACTTTAAAAGGAAACAGTGCCCGAAGAAAAACTCGCACAAAAACTTACATGCGAGATCGTTGTTGTTCGAAACAGACATCAAGTTTTCGAAGAAAAAAAACAAACAAACATGTTTCCGCCGCAGTCGTATAATACACCGTGGACACCGGTTCCCCGGCGGAAATTTGCTTTTTTTTTATCCATAATCATGAAGCAAACGGTCTCGACAGAAGCTGTGAGCTTCTTTTGTCCTGTAACAGGAGTCGCTTGGAGGGATATTCTATCGACTTGGATAAATAGAATCTATTTCTTGTGGGTTAACCGTCGCCGTTTGGGAGATGGAACTCTAAACAAACCAGTGGCGAATGAAGGACGTTGAGATTTGGGGGTTGGGGCAGATGTCGCATGAACCTGAAAAATTTGCAGGAAGGGGGGGGGGGGGCATGTTGACTTTGTGTTGGATTTAGGTTGAATTCTTGTACATCCCAGATTCGAGATTCTCCCTTACTGGGGTCATTCTGATAGTGGTCACAACTAAATCTTAGAGCTCCAGGAAATTTGGGTAAGGATGATTTAAATGTAATTTTTATCACCCCGGTCATTGGATTCAAACGCTACTCCACAGATCATCCAGGCGCCATTTTACAAACGCACAGCTGCCAATCCAACCACATTAACGTTTGCGTTCTACCGGATGTGATGCTTTCCGACACTTAATGCTATTTTTTCGTAGCGGTGAATCTGCGGCATGTTACGGGGCTCGTTCAACCAATGAAACTCGAACCGCGAACCAGGTGATAGTCAGTCCGAGTACGTATCCACTACACCACGATGCGGTAAATGTATTTAAACAAAAAATGCGCATTCTGTTTCCAGTGATCACTGTTAGAGTTAAAAATCGATTTTAAAATGGGATTCTGCGTCATGTCCCAAACCGATACATCTTAATATGTCAGATTAAATCATCGTCTTGATAATTGTGTTGCCTCTGTATTTACATACCACCACCAACGAAACCCTTATAGGAATATCAATAGAGATTCGGTGTAATTAAGAGAAAACATGGGTGTGATAATGATGTGTTTAACAATACAAGATATATAAGTTGGGTTTCAGTGTGGTTTGTCATTGATTTCCATTTTTAAAGGAGATTACAGGAATGATAAAATACCCTAAAGAAGTGTTTGACATTTCCACTAACCGCGAAAAAAGATGAATCGCCTCATCCTTCGTCCCTGGTCACAGTGTGTGAATGCCCGCTTAATTGATTGCCTTTCTCATCCATTTTATGAGGTGCTTTTTAAAAGTAGTTGTTTTTTATAAGTTGCCATTAAAGGGATCGTTTTAAAATGTTAAATCTAAGATACGCGGCCCTACGTGTTATCAGTGTCTGTGATATGGTGTAATATTCAAGCCCTAAAAAAGTTGTGCTTCAAAATGATCAAGAAGTGCCTCAAAAAAGTAAAATCTTTGAGTGACCGGTTGTGCCATACTCGTTTTCCCCAAAAGGCTGTAGTGTTATGAAAACCGTTTGGCAAACGGTTTTCAAAATTTATAATTCCAATCATGAATATCTTGATAATTAGACAGGCGACCGGCTTGTAAAAGTCATGGGGTTCCTGACAGACCTAAAGGTTTATAATTATCATTGCAGCATGAGCTAAATCCAGAATTTTGTTTCAGAATCTGAGACAAAGTTACCGGATCCCTTTAATGTTCTTTCTGCTTACTTTGGCAGGAGAAAGTGACTGGGAAATTACACATACCTGAAGAAAGGGATGTCCCTATAATCATGTTAATTACTGTTTATACCGATAACATATTATTATTTTTCTTCTTGCATTGTATGCGCATATTTTCATTGCAAATGACGTCTTCAGAAACTTTTCAGGCCAATTTGTGTTCAAGATGACATTAATGTTTCCTTTCATTTCATATAAACTTAAGGTATTCTGATCTTATCTGTCTGTGATCTTAAACCGCTTTTTTATAGCAAGGAATATCATGAATAAATTCTAAAATCAATATGGTATTTATTGATATTGTGGTCTCTACTGGCAGCTGATATATTGGCGCGTCTTCGATCTTGGCATGATGACGAAGCTCGCTAGGTGGTGTCTAGTCTAAAAGAAAATAACGTTTCAAATTTCACTATTATGAATTTTGATAGCATTAATAAATAAAGAAAACTCGACGTCTTCATTATCATTTTATGATTCCAAATCTAAGAACCATACATTGATTAATCAGTTTGAGTCATTTTATTCACTTCTTTTTATTCTGTATTTTAATGTAGGCTAGGAGGTTTGAATCAGGGTAACACGTAGAGTTTCTGATGTATATGCCAAAGCCCCCGGGCCACCAAGCTATCGACTTATCGTATGACGACGGAGGATGGGTAGGAAAACACAATACCTCCACCCTATTTTGATTCGAGACAAGTGCTCTTTATCGCCATGCACTTGACAAGAAAACGATGTGACCATGAGTTGATCGTGTACAGTGTCCCATCAATGAAAATGCGTATCTAGGTATAGATCTTGTATTGAACGCGTGTGTAGATAAAGTTGGCGTATCATTGGCGTGGACACTATGAACATGACGGACAAAGAAAGAGGACAAAATATACAGTTCCTCATTCTACCCTCAACAATTGCTGTGGTAGACAAAGGAACGTCCCTTCACTGCTATTATGTAAAAATGTGTAGAACAGGTGAATATGCATGTGACACCTGTTCTACACATCTTTACATAATAGCAGTGAAGGCATGTTCCTTTGTCTACCACAGCAATTTGAGGGTAGAATGAGGAACTGTATATTTTGTCCTCTTTCTTTGTCCGTCATGTTTATAGCGAGGCCTACTGTACTGAGCATAGGGTGGACATAGCGCTTTCATTGAGAGAAATGGTTCGCTCTCACGTGCAGTTTACGGAACTATTCGAAGCTGCGTGAAATAAATGACCAATCAGAAACGACCTCCATTGTCGCAACTACTTTTAAATAGATTAGCTCTGGGATGGACAGGGTTTATCTCAATGAAATGATATTGAAATTGAATTAAATTCCATTCACTTTAAAGTGAGATTTATTTTAATCCAATTCTTAATATCAACAAAATACTCAAGTAAAAAAAAGTGTATATATACAGACGTAATGGCGTAATACATTTAAGACCATATCAATCACGATTGCAACTACCTGTGACAGATCAACCTTAGGTAATTTCAAAGGCCTTGTATGTCACCTTTACAAAATGAGCTAGCATTACAATGAAAAGTTATGCAGTCTGTACATGATATCTATAGAACATATCCTCCAAACATTATGTGCATGCTGTAGGTCAAAAATACACGAATAAAAGTGCGAAGCTCAATTCGATCTGGTCTTCTGTGCAGAGGATTCGCCCCCTCTTTAATCAATTTCTGGATACTCCTTTGCGTCGATTTCGTTTCACAGTGTACTATATGTCATTCCCTTCCTTCAGAGGTCGATATTCTTTCCTCCAATGAGACATATTGAATTCTCTTTAATCAGCGGTAACAGATAGATTAGAAAAACACGAATGGCTATCTTCGATTACCTTATTCCGATGATGTAGTAATTCGAACCTCAAAAGAATACGATTGCAAACGAAATTAAATTGCTCAGTACGTCATAGTTTGTGGCTTGTGCTATAACGATATATCGATCCGGCCCCTTCATTATTTTGATGATAATGTATTGATAAAATCAGAGTTTGTTGATTAACATTATAATCACGTTAATGTTCATCCAAACAGGTGAAGATGATCATTTGTCCTGGGACCCGTTTCACAAAGCCTTTTTCCAATGACAAATAACAAATATCAGTGACAAATCTGCTGATGACCAATCAGAAGCAAGGATTTCAGTAGCTTATAACAACAACTGTCATTTGTCACCGATGACAAAGTTTTGTGAAACACCCCCATGTATGTATATAGGTAGGCTTTTATATTGCATTTACACTGAAAGTAAAGACCTTTGGTTTTCCGGAGTTTTTTATAAGTTGCTAGACAACTACCCATTAACACAAACAAAAATCCAAATCGAAAAAAAACACCTCTGGAGTGTTTTTTTTAAATAAATCGCACAGGCAGGCCGAAGTTGTTTTTTGGATCACGTGACTCTCCTCTTTTCTGTGCTAACGCATGCGTAGCGGCGACACGTGGCATATCTTTTCTTACATCAGTTTGGATGAGCATCATATAATAAATAAGATTACAACTCCCTGGCATAGGGTTGTTCTTCAAATCTACTCATAGTCAAAATATGACGAGAAAAGCCTGAAAAGTGTCGGACCAAACTGACATATCACATGTGTGAGTGAAGACCCACGTACCCATTTTAGTATACAGTGCATATATACTTCCAACAAGATTTAGGAAATTGTTGATGATTCCAAAACCTCGCAGTATAGACCACTCGTTATGGACTATTATGATCAACCTTTTCCAATTGCTTCTAGACACTTTGTTCCACAAGGTCGTTGCATAACAAGTACTCATCTTTAGTCACTTTAGTGATCGAATGTCGACTGTTATTAACTGACACATTTACTTCAAAAACAGTTTCGTCGATCTAGTAAGCATTCGTGACAATGTACTCAAAGACTTACATCACTTCTTCAAATGTACAACCACCTGAAAGGCTTTTGTGTGTATACACTGACATTATTAAAAAACACTTTTGCGTAGGCATGGTAATAAAAATGACTGTAATAAAAGGGACGCTTGTTTTCGAATATGAAGGGCGAGGCATTTTCCTTCTAAATGGAAAAACTAGGTGATAGTTTAATTCAAAGGGGTCGAAAGGTGACTAGAAAAACACATTATTGTTCAGTTATGATAATAGCTACTCTACGATTTCATTAAACGTCGCAGTCAAATGACGTCGTTGGTGAAGAATATGTGTAGGTCACTCTAACGTGATCAATAATGTCATGAAAATCAGGTTCAGAGTCAAATAACCAACAAAATCGATCTCACTTGATGATTATTCAGCCTTTAATTAACTCTTTCATTTGAATAAAATCGTGATAATACCGAACCTCTCCTCACCTTCCAGTCTATCAGGAATGACAGATCAATGTCAGCGTTCATGTCAGCCCTCAAAACTTTCCCGCTCCCAGCTACGACATTATCTCAAGGATTATAATGTTAACAAAGACTAATGTAGAATAATCGTAGTTTGAAACACTGAGACCATGAACGTTGATAAAGAGAAGGTTGAGTTCTGGGAAGAGGTGAAAAATAATTTGTGAGCATTACTCATTCTTATTATGCAAGTGTGGAAGAACATCAGTTAAAACATGTTCCCTGAAAAGCATGGCTCTTCAAATGCCTTCATATTCTAAATATGCATGTAACATCGTAAAAATCGGGGGGCCGGCTTTTTACGCCACGTGTTCGTGTAGTCCCATATACATCTTTCTGTGCAAGTGTTTGTAACTTTACCAAGATTTGGCCAAATTTCTTATCATTTTGATGATTCCAGAACCTTGCAATACACACAAATGCTAGATGATCAACCTTTTCTGGTCGGTTCCACACCGTTTCTTTCACAATGCAATCGCATGACTAGAACTCAACTTCATCTTTAAGTAGAGTAAGCTTCGTTTTCCCTCACTGGCAATGGTCGTGAACTAACGTTTGGCTCCTTTGATCTGCCTTTGAATCTCAATAATATATGTAATCAATAAGTATTTTTAGAACTTGATGATCATAAAAACGCGGACGAAAGTGAACTTCTTGTATGTGTGGTCCCTTTAAAAAAATCCTGTATTTCCTTTCTCGTTTAATTAACTGTTTTGGAGAATTAAGGAATACTATGAAACTTGCATCCCACTTTCAAATGTCATTTTGAAGATACTGGGTCAAAAAACAATAGGCGAATGTTGACAACACCGTATTTACAAACCATCCAGTGTTCCCCGAAGGCCGTTCAACATGCGTTCCATCTTTGCTTGAAGCCGCGACTAATTAATTTAAGCATCGACCTTTTATTCTATTTGACCGTAATACGGAAACCGCTCGCGAATTGTTTTCATTATGTTACCCCTTTTTTCCTCTTGGCGGCATTGAGCGATGAGGAAAGCGGGGTTATTATCGTAAGATGTTCGCGGTATATTAGGCAGAGCGAACTGTCACGAGTATAAGATACCAATACGTCGAGTTAAAGCTGAAGGAAAAAAAGGTGTCCAGTGAGACTCGATATTAGAATAGCCAAAGGCTACTGTGTCGGAATACAACGGGATGGACTCTTCAAATCTAGACTAATACAAGGAGCGGCTGGTTGATGCGCGGTGAAATAGAAATATTGAATGATGAGGAAGGTGGTTCGCAAATGCGATAAACATGGCGCGGTCACTGGGATGGTATAGGAGGAAGGTATATCGTGTTTTCTTTCTGAGATTGGAATGAGTGCTTTGACTTCCACTAATTAAAGAGATGTTATGACACTCGGTGCCTCTGGCATCTGTTTTATTAGGAAGAGTTTGTCGCAGTGACGGCGGGCGGGTATGGACACATAGTACAGGTCGTGTACAGAGTAGAGTATACCCTAAAATGCTCACGTCATATGCGCTCGTCGTCCAGGTTACTGGTTCTAGACATTAGAGCCTGCACATGAGGTTCACCGCGAAACCATTCAAGCAACGGGCTGGAGCAGGGCAAATTCATTGTTTGTGGCTAGTGTGACCACTATACCATGGTTTAGTAAGACGCCACACGTCACAAAGTGCGATGTTTGTTTCTCTTGGGACAGTGCTAGCTTCGCTCGCTCAAAAGAGCATCACAATTTTAGCCTAATGCCACCTTTAAAAAATATATACGAATGCAATATAAATGCCTCGTCATTACGAATATGAAGAAGAAAAAAAAACATTTCGCTATTTTGCAATGTATAGTTAAAAAATGACGTGATTTCTCCGACAGTTCATCTTTGATTCCAATTCTGCATTTTTATGAAATTCCTTTTTAAAGTGCCTACCATTGATTATTCCTCATGACTTTCATTGTAACTATGGAAACATTTACACTTTACAAGTAATACCGGGATTCCAGTAATCCTCGATCTTTTATCCGGTGAAGATCTTTAAATGTCATATGTAATGTATAGTTATCGCGAGAGTAATGGAAATACGTAGTGATATTCATGTAGCGGATACAGGTACTTTCCATAAAGCTTCTTACTAGCAATCCACTCCTTAAGTCTTAAGATCTGGAAGGAAATGCAAATGGGAAACGAGAGGTGATTCGGATCAAGACCTGGAGAATTCTAGAGTAATTTCTTCCTCTCAATTTCCATTCTCACATCTTTATGGTTAACCTATGAATGAACAATTTTGTAGCAGCTTGTACCTTCTAATTCTCTTGCTTATTTTTTTAAAACACAACATCAAAGAAATCTTGAGGTTTACTTCTAGGGCTTCACGAGCATATATTAAACGTCTATTGGGCCACCTGCACACTTTACGATCAGTCTACGATTCGAAATTTGAAGAATTCGCAATAGCTTTCGATATGAACATTCACACATGTAGAGTATTAATAATCGAGAATCTAATTTCAAATGATTTCATTTTTCCTTTGAAGGAGGAAAAAGCGAAATCAGCGAAGAATCGTAGTGACGTCAGACTAGTGGTACGATTATCCTCGAGTCAAAGACGATTCCGTTTGTATTCTGACTAGAAAATTACAGTTAACTGAAATAACTAAAAATATGCTGTTTGTTTATATTCGTAATCATTATTATTGGAGTTCTTCGAAAATCTTCTCGCAGGAGGATTGTGTAGTGTGCGATGGTCTTTACACGTTCATATTTAAAGGCCAATCCGTGATTGGAGGCAGATAGCCTAGAGGGTTTTCGCATTATGTTCCTCTGTTTTAGACGTAAGACTTGCGAGAAGTCGAGTAGAAACACTTCAAATGTTTTGTGTGGTGCGTGTTCCTATATCTGATGCGCCCGGTAAAACTCCAATAGGGTGTAGCTAGGTACCAACATGGTTAGCAGAGAGATGTGATTCACTGAAGACTATTCATATCGTCATTTCCTGTCTCACTCTACGTCTCTCTATGACTTTCCTTCTCCCCTTTTTTTAATTGATTTATTGACCTTTGTCTCTATTTCTCTCCCAATTTCTCCTTATTCTACAATAATATGTGTCTTAACTACCCCCTCTTTCCCCCTCTCACCCTCTCTCTAACCCTTTCGCTCTTTCTCTCTCTTTCACTCTGTCTATCTCTTCCTCTCTTTCACTCTATCTCTTCCTCTCTCTCACTCTGTCTATCTGTATCCCTCCCACCCTCTCTTTCTATTTCCTCCATCCTCTCCCCCTTCTCTCCCCCATCTCTCTGACTACCATTTCTACCACGAGCTGTGCCTAAGCAATACACATTCTCCTTCTCTCTGTCTATCTCCCACGTCTATCCTCCTTTCTCTCTTGTCGAATATACTCTCTCTAGCCATCATCTTTCTTCGTCTCTTTGTCATGTCTCTGTCATCCTTCCCCCTCATTTTGTGTACCCCCTTTCCCTTTTCCCCCAGTTATTATGTTTCCTTGCCGTATCTCTCTACCTTCCACTTGCTTTCTCTCCGTCTTCCTCTCGAGTCATTATGTCACACTCTTTCCTTTTATGCTGTTTGCGTTCATTAAGTAGCATAGCTAATAATAACTCGAGCGATGCTTGAAGGAATCTTCATCGTTTTTAAGTCTCAAATGATACATAAAAACATTCCTCACTTTGAAAAACTGCCATAATATAGTTGGGTTAATGTTCGCTTCTATATTGATACGAGTGTAATCTCTGTAAACGGTAGGATGGGTTTTCATGATAGTGTTAGAACTCTTGGTGATATCCTATCTAGTGCTCTCCGCCATATCACAGACCGACGATGACAGGCTGAGTTATATTAACCGAGGCGCACCCTCCACCCTATCTTGATAAACGCTTGGCCGTAACCTAGCAACCAGCCCCTCTCCATCCTTCTTCTCAGCATCATTTTCCTCCTCCCTCCGTCTCTCTACCGAGCAGAAACACTCTAAATAGCCGGCGCTACGCATCAGAAGTAGCCCTCTCCATCGAAAGCTGACACCCCTGAAGAATGGGATAGAGTTACCGAATCAATTGCACTCCCTAACGCTCTCTCTTTCACTCTTTCGAGCAATCTTTCTCATCACGCACTCTCAAACGTTCGAGTACCTCAACAAGTCCTGGAAAATAAATATATTTCAAAAGGGTATTCTGAATTTCCTATGGGATTCTATGACCATTGCAGTATTAAATGCCGAAGAAAATTAAAAGGACGAAATTTGAAATTGTAAATCTTTTCGTTGTAGAACAATCTTTACCCCTCTTGGGACATTCCGTCGCCCTCTTCTTTACGCAGTTTCATATCTAAGTATTGGATGACAATGAAAATGGCCTATGATCCATTGAATATTCTTAGTAGTAAAGTAGACGCGAATCAAATGCACCGTACGCAAACTTTGAAAATGAATTATATGCCTGATTTGCTATCAAGAACCATCAAGTGTGCGTTAAGGAGTGAGAGTCAGAGAACACGAGAAATTCCTTTTAAATTTACATTCATCCATGACTTTTGAAGACGACAGCAATATCAAAAAGGTGATATTTCAAGCTATATTTCATTACTCATGGTGCCGCTGTTCTAGTTAGATATAATTAATCTTATTGTCTCGTAACCATTGATCCATGACAATCATGAGGGAACGGAAATAAGGTCGGAACAATTATGACCCTTTGATAATCATCTTATAAAAATTGATTTCTGGGTTTGCGACCTTGCCTTCGCGGTGCGTCTAAAAGATGGAGGCTATTTTCAGACCATCTTCCAACGAAAGCATCGATCGGAAAACGAAAGGCTAAGAAAGTAGATGAAATGTGTGTTGACAGAAGTCCAGCTTTATGATACTACTCTGCGATGAATGAAATTACATGACTTTCGAGCTCTACTTCAAACCCAGCTTAAGACGAAAAATGCGTAAAATTGAACGTTACTTCTTTCGTCTTATTCGTGCTTCGCTCGTGGAATGCAGGCGATCCTAATTCTTCGCTTGGCCGATAAACCGTATAGTTTTAAACGATGAGCCGTGACGGCTCTTGCCTTCTGGGAAAAGTGTAATTGGCAGATTCAGACAGAGATACAGAATTGACATATTACAAGAGCAAATGGCTTTCACCTGACCTCACACGTACTTCCAGGGTCATTAAATGTAGGCATATTCAACGCTTGCTTCGATATGTTTTCATTTTATTATAAGTATTTAGAATGAAATTTAACGGTATTTTGCTACCTTTTGAGCCATGCTTAAAGAAGTTTCTAGCCATAATCTATGCAAAGTTGACGCTTGAAAGTGAGAGGTATTACTCGGTCCATTAAGGTGCTACCCATGCTAACAAGCCATGGTCTGATGATTGTTTTGTGATAGAATCTGCCAGTCCATCATCTAATTAAAAAGGAGATTTTCATGGTGAACTAAATCATATGTCCTTGACAAAAATGTTCCTTAACGATTAGAAATCACTCCAGTCATAATTATAATCCGCCACTCAGTGATGCATTTATATGACTTCTATCAGTCCAAGATGACAACTGACTAAGGCCAAAATACCGTACCAAAAATTGTTCCAAAATGGCGGTACCCATGTCGTGCTGAGAAACTCTACATTAGTCTTGCTCTATGCCTCTCTCATACACTTTGGGGAATCTTGTAGATTAATAGGCAAGAATATCATAAATATCTCAGAATAAGTAAAGGCTATTTCTTGGGGTGAGGTTACCTTCGATGACCCTTATACTACATTTCCCAGTCGTTGATTATTATAAAGCGTATTAACGGGGAAGTAGATCAAAGGTCATGATCAAGATTGCTTCATTGTCCTATTTTTCAAAATATAATGGTGCTACACCCTACTTCCTTTTTACTTCCTTTCGCTATTTTCATTGTCAATATTATTGTACTTCTTTACCTCTCCGCTCCATGGAGGTTTTCCGTAAAATACCTAGTGGATTACAGTTTCAGTGTTTTGTTTAAGGAGTTCAGATATTTTAGTCTCTTCAATCGCTTCCATTATTAAAAATGTCAAGCCAAATATTTTATGCAAAAAACCCTTGAATATAATGGCAAGGGTCACTATGGTATTGAAATAGAATTTAATCTTGTTCATCTTTTTGCTATGAAAAAATAGCCTTTCGCTGAAAACCACTCTATAAAGAAAACATATCAGTATCCCTCTATTTTATTTATCGGTTAAAATTTAGATCTTTGGAAACAGATTCAGCCTCTAGCTCGACATTTGACCATTTTAAATCAATATTTTCGCTATGATATCATATCGGAAGTATTATTAATGAAATATACAGGGCAAAAAGGACGCTTTTATCTTTTCAGATTATATATGAATTCCTCTCCAAATGAATTATCAAAAAGGTATCAAATTTCCCGAGCGGAATTTGTATGCAACCACTTTCTTTCCGACCAGAACGCATGATTCATATCGCTCTGAATGAGAAACCTCTGCGATACAGGCTCGGTTTCTTTTCACATTGCTTGGTTTATATTGTCCAATACATCAACGCCATTTGCTTAATCCCTATAATGTATCAAAACTTATCTCGTCCCCTTCTGCATGACGATAGCGGGATTATCGTACCCGGAATACAGTCAGATATATACTGTCGGTGAACGATGAAAATATACTCACTTCCTTTGCATTTTTGTACACCACTACCCTGCCATGAAGATCTACTTTCGAGAGGAAGAGGAAAAGGGAATCAGGCGATCAATATAAAAATGATTGCAGTTTCATTGTGTACCATAGGAGCCTAGGAGGTGAAGAAAGACTTCTGTGTGTCATTCGGACAAGGTTGAAATTACGGCTTTTCACTTTATATCAATGTTAGATCGATGTTCCCAATAAGGAGTTCATTCAGTTTTTTCTTTTTATCTGCGGGCGGCCTTTTTTTCCTTTTCTTTTCTATTTCCTCGGTGCACTCTCGATGAGAAGTGCAAATCAGGAGTACAACCAAGGACGTACAAACAAAATGAAATCGGCATAAAAGCAAAGTAAATGTTCAGGGTTCTACGTCAACCTGGTCAAGGGAATTTCTTTTACTAAAAGCAATAACGTACGATTACCATCATTAGAAAACATTTGATTCTTCAACATAAGGTCATGATATCGATTACGGAAAGACATCGCAAATCTTATTCTGACTCTTTCATCGTTGGATTTTTTTTTACTTGAGCCGGTAGCATTTTGTGATCGTTAAAAATACCTTCATTTTTAGACCACAGAAAATAGTCTTTTTGTCACAAAGGTCAATGTCTTTGTGTGACGGACGTTAGGACGTTGATGAGAAAGTATGAAGAATTCAACGACGTTTACTGTATTTTATGAATGCTGGTTTGAAGTACTCCTGTGTAGAAAAAAAAATTCTAAAATTTATTAAAGCTCTTTAAAAACAAACCGAACTGAAAACTCAAATGATTGTTCTATAAACGATTTCTAAGGATTTAAGATATATATATATATATATATATCAAATTATATTCTCAAATATCCATCTAAAAGATAACGAAAATAATGTCATATAATCCTCTTCTTATAATGATATGTATGATTTCAAAGTTAATTGTACCACTAAATGAACTACGATAATTTTCTCTTATTGAACAAAAAAAATGTATGCAAGGAGCTCTCTCTTACCTTCAGCCTGAGAATTTCCACAATTTTATGATTTCTTTGAAATATTTGCCGAGATGGAGCGAGGTGACAAGATATGTTTGGAATAACATTTGATTTGATTTGATTTGATATATATATTTTTGTTTGATTTTCTTTTTCTTTTGCACATTTACAAATATGTAACAAACAAAACATTGCAAATTTTACACATGACAAAAGAATATATGAAGAATAAAGTAATACATATGATCACAAAAATGATTTAAAAGAATAAAACAAGTGATATGTCGGGGTCCTACTTAAAATATTTTGTTCTTTTTCAGTGATGATTTTATATCACTGCCGTCCCAGAACTGTTATGAAAAATAGTCCTTGGTATCAATAATTAAAATTTCAATCACCAAGGATGATATTGTTCCCCATTACTCATCCAGTAAATCCTTAGTTGTTCATGGATGTATTTGGATGTATCATGGATGTTATTCTATAATATGATATTTTATTCATATTTAAATCATTTCAGATGGGTGGAATATTGGTTTTAAATCGTTTTAATGCACATAATTTGCAAGGGCTTACAATTGTATTACCAGGCAATGACATTTAAAATATGAATGTTAGTTCAGTCCGTGGAGAGAAAAAAAATCCCCTCGGGAACGATTATCATGGATTCAATACACAGTAACTGCGGTACATGAGGACATCCGTACGTTATAATTATCAATTATGTAGTTCCTAACATAGGATTCACAGCCGTAAGTAGGCTTGCTGTCAAAATTCGACATAATTCATGGATGAATCAAGAAAAAAATAGAAAACTAAAAAAATAATGACTTCACATCTAGAGTAGATGTCAGTGACACAGACTGCACAAAATTCGAATTCTATACAATTACAATACCAGGGAAACTCTGCATGTTTCATTGCCTATGCACTAGGTGGTGGATGAAACGTGATAAGGGATTTAATCTATTATTAATCTACCCGACATCCGAATAACTGATTATATATTGATGAAGTGAAATATGTTTCTCGGTTTGATGTCGGGTCTGACGACCTCTAAACGAAACGGATATATTACTGTCGTGGACGTGAATAATCATCATAATTATCCCACACTCCAGCTTAATTACACGCCGTATGACAGTGTGATATTCCACACATTCTTAATTAGTGAGGCGGATCGCAAAATTTAACGGATCAACGAGTCGTTATAGCACCATTGGTATTGATTTGGTGTAAAAAGTCTAGACAATGTGGCATGGCGAGTCTCTAGCTACGCAGGTGCGTGTCGCCGCGCTTAATTTGGCGAGTTTCTCGCGCGGACCGGAGATTTCGGTGGGCGTATAAAAAGCCTTGTTTAGAATCACATCATTTCCGAAAGACGTAATGAGAAAAACAAACGCTTCGGTAGGAGCGTCGATGGGACAAGTCATATGATTATCGAACATCATTACGTGCCCTGGAAACATTTCCTAGCCTCTGTGATGATAGAATAATCACTGAAATCAAGCATCGATCTACAGAGCGGACTTGCGTGAACGGCTGTTCTCGTAAATTGTAATGACAAAAGGTGTGCGTAGTGTAAAGTGAATGTGTGGGTGTGTTTGTCCGCGTATGCGTGTATTTTTACATTCATGGTGATTCTAATCAACGTGCAGGTGAGAAAAAGTTGAGCCATTAACCGTAGGGAATTGAATTTTCACTCCGTGTTGATATGCACGCTTTTTGTTTTCTTTCCTCATAATGTTCATAATTATGTAGTCTCGTTAGTTTATTTTTGATTTTTAATAGCTTTACAGTCATTGTGGTATCATTGTGATGTCTAAAGACCATGAAAATATCTTTCTTGCGTGCCATGGTGATTACAACATTATGACAATATTTCTTTCTTCATAAATGATAGAGGCACTGAAAGCGTTACCCGTTCAATTTCGAACAAATTGAAAGTATGAAGTCATGAAGTCATAATGCTCGGACTAGAGCAGTAAAAAAAAGCTGACCAGGGAGAACAAAAACTATATTTGTTTGGGGAAAGTCAGCTTTCAGGCTTCGCGAAGTCCTACAGCTTCGGCAGAATTCTTCAGATGCAATTTATCACAGTGATTGCATGTGATAATTAGTCTTGTCCAGTGTCTCTAGAGAATGCAGGGGTCAAATTCGTGGGAATATTGAAATTCATGGAGCATAACATCTCATACCTTAAGGTACTCGATCACGCCAAAGAACTTTGAATTAAGCTCCCTAAAACTTTGTCATGATAACTTCGCAAAATAAACCTCGTAAGATTCGTTAGCAATCATTTATTACCCGAGAATCTTAGGAGCAGTTTAAAGACCTTTACAAGTATAGAACCGATGTGTATGATTAATTTCGTCGCATGTCACCGTACAACAACACGACCATCCTTAACGACATTCTACCAGAGGGCAAATTGAAAAGAAATACGAACATAATTCCACAACTCTTTCTCTAAGGTCTTGAGGTGACATGATTGTTTGATTGAATGCATTTCACGACAATTAAAGCAAAGGTGAGGTTCATGCGATTCCTCATTCTACTGATGTTTTAATTGATTAAAACGAGCCTCCAAGGTAAGAAAGAAAAAAAAAAAAAAAAAAAAGAAGAAAACATCATTCATAATCCCTGGCGAAGCTAAAGAGTCGTACTCATGCATGCTACAGGAACGAAAGGTGCTAGACTTTTCATTCCTCAGAATGTTCTGGACAAATAGAAAATATTGCTATGACACTTCCAAAATGACTATGTGCCGGTTGTGATATGTGATGTGTCGTGTTGTAGACTATTTTTATGACGTAGGTTATAGGCCTGTCATTTTGTTATTCATACTTCTGGATAAATAGGAAATATTTCTATGACTCTTCCAAAATGATTAACCCGTGTGACAGTTGTGATATGTGATGTGTCGTGTTGTAGACTATTCATGTATTCTATAGATCTAATTTTGACGACGTAGATTATAGGTCTGTCATTTTTTGTTATTTGTTCTTCTGGATAAATAGGAAATATTTCTATGACACTTCCAAAATTATTAACTCGCGTGACAGTTGTGAGATGTGATGTTTCGCGTTGTAGACTATTCTATAGGTTTTACTTTGATGACGTAGATTATAGGGCTATCATTTTTGTTATTGGTACTTCGGTTTCATGCCAATCGGTCATGAATACAAAATGAATAACAGTAATTATGCAAATACCGCAATTGGTAATGCCATGAAGGTCAACTAGTTAGTTTTCATTGGAAACTATGACCCATTTACAAAATAAATCTACGTTAAATGGCGTCGTATTTTATGGTGGCCTTGGAATGTTTTGGACAGGTTGATCTGGATATCACTGCAACTGTACGGGATTTTCTATTTCTAACGTTCCAAACTGCGTAATATCGAAATTTTATCCTCGTCGATGTATGAAAAAGCAAAAGCATTCGATTACGCCATCAATGATGATAAATAACGCTGTTATACCTCATGGTTCCTCTGATGAATCTAAACACGATAGCCAGCATGGTATATAAATGCATATCTCTCTTTCAATACCTCTTTCAGGCATTTATATTTTCTGCCTTCACTTATTTTCTTTGGCATTTACCTTCTCTTCATAAATGTCATCTCACTCTGACTTAATGATTAACGGACAATGAAAAACCACGCGGAGCTATGGCTAGCAATGGTCGCCCCTCCCGGCTATGTTTCTTTTGTGAGGAATCATTGTTCGTCGTGTTCCGTTGATCATCGTATGGTTCGCGTAGAGTTGGGTGCGCGGATGTGTGCGTGTGTGAGCGTGTGTGTGACAGTAAAGATATACTGATATTGATGCTGTATGGCAGATACACAAGTAATGTCGGAGTCGGGGGGTTTTAACACTTGTCCGATGATTTAAAAGTAGTTCTAGCCCCGGCGATGCCCTTGTGTCTTTTTTGGCGCGACATTTGGCCTTACTCTCCGCCCAGGTGTTCAATGAGTTCCGATAGGGAGTAAGCGCTGTAAAATCTCCGAAGGTGCAAAGCTTCCCACCATTATTACATTATTATCAATATACGTCATTTCTAAACAAAACCCCATGAAACTGATACCATAATTTCCAAGATCATTTTTAAGTCTTCTAGAGAGAAGGAGATCCACTTGCTTTCTATATTTTCTATTGATATATATTGATAACCCGACCTTGAACTACTTTGGATCGTGGAATAATTGCCGCAATGGACACCCATCTCAAGCTTTAATCGATGAAAATGTAGGACACTTGCCGGATGATCTTAAAATTTAAAGCCTAAATTTGCAAATAACCATTCAAAATACATCACGTAGTTCCTATCCGCTAGTGATCAGAATATAATGATGATAGTTATGTTCAATCGTAATGACAAGCCGTTAGAAAATAACTAAGCTTTGCCGATAATGTCATAGGGGATATTGATATTGATATCTTACGAGGTGTCTCAATGTGTAAATTGCTTGAAATCAAGATTAGCTTAATCACTACCAAATGATTATAATCAGCGTTTGATTGAAGTAAATTGACTTGTTTTTGCGACTATATCAATATAGGTCTCGGTCATATTTGAACATTAGCTGACATAGCTGAATATTTCCATGCCTCTGCTACTTCAAGCTCCTTTCGAGGAAGATGTTAATAATAAACTCGCATTACTTGAAGGTTAATCACCGTATAGCCTGCACTAATGGGAGATAAAAGCCCCCAAATGTCATGTTCGGATAAAACATGGTAAAAAGTGCACATTTTATAAATCTCCCCCAAGTTCACATTAATTGCTGCTGCAACGATTCCAAAACGTTGATCAGTATAATTTATCAATATAAATGTTCGCAGATTTTTTTTTCATGAATTACATATTTTGCTCTCCCTTATTTCTTGTAACGTCATTCAAAGCTCCGATGGCATCGATTACTTGATATAGATGCTTTTATTAATTTACCGAGCCTTACACGTTGACTTTATAGTTAGTGTGAAAGGAAAATAATACGTAACAATTATTTTCTTTTATATACGTATTGTGTCCTGTCATAATGATAAAAAACATTTAAAAATGGACCCCAAGAAGTAAGCGGGCTAATGATGTCATAATATCTACTTTGACATTATACGCATACCTAGAGATATATAGTAGTGTACCTGAATATATTTCATCCTTCGGTTCATTTGTCGCCACTTTTGCGAAGGACGAGAAATACCTTTGCCGACGCCGGTAATAATACAAATGACTAAATGTAACATTTTTAATTAGACTAGAGCACAACATCTTCGAGATTGGATGGCCTTGTAATTACGAAGAATGACTTTGCGATGACCAGTACTAAATACGTAATCAGTATAATAATGAATGCAGTGACCCGGTGAAGGTTAGGGAACAAAGAGGGAACAAAGAATCTTATCATTGTTCCGTAAGATTGGCTGACCAAATATCATCAATTATTGTCAGATCATTGTGGGTTACTTTTTTTTTAAAGGGCGGCCTAAGTTACATTTCCTGTTTGTATAATTATGTTTGTGAAAACTATACGATTTACTGAAAATACAAAGCGAAATAACAGGGGAAAGAGACCTACACGAAAATATATAGTTGGCTAAGATTGATAGAAAGGTAAAGGCCAGAATTAATATTGAAATTAAGTTTCGAGAGAGAAACGATTGTATTCTTAAGGAAGTGAGCTGAAACACTTTCGTTTGACCTGAAGCATGTCAGAATAAAAAAGAGATATGGACCTATTCATCTTCGCTGTAGAAAGTTCACATAAGAACAACAATTAACGCAAGGAATCGTTGTATTTGATTGTTTGAACTACGGAAAGGGAAGTGGGTTACTCTTTGTGGATGCAAAAATTGTATTAGAGAGCAGGAAATGGAGTTTCCACGGGGCTCTCAAAAGAAAACAAATTTTCTTCTAAGGTTTATGTATCATCCTTTCAAACTTCCGGACGCGGTATCTCATTTGGACTCCCTTTATTTACAACTCCCCTATGGTTCTTTTTTCTTTCAATTATTTCTCGCCTTGTCTCCTCAACCTTAATACTTGTCTCGGTATCCATCTCTCTCCCTCACTCTCTCTCTCTCTAACACCCACTTCCACACGCACACACACGCGCGCACGCACACACTCTCTTTCTTTTTCTTTCTCTCTCTCTCTCTCTATCGCTCTTTTTATCGTTCTTTAAATCTCTCATAACACAGCATTTCTCGTTCGTACCCATTTATTTCGTTAGTCGATCGACGTATGCCTCTGGTCGAACGACGGTTTCAGGCATGTATGCAAAACACGTTCGAGGAAAGATTCCCATAGAGTCTATAAGAATGGCCACATAAACAGAACAAATGAAATTGATGAACGAGAAGTGCTTCCCCATTAGGTGCATTACAATTCACTGGTATCCATTTCGGAAGCACGCAAACAGAACCTAGAAGAAATATGGGAGGGAATGGAAAAGGGTTCCTTGAATTGATTACCAATTTTTAATACATCCGCTACCCTTCTGAATCATAATTATTGATTCGGAAGGATAGCGGATGTATCGATGGGTGCTCATCTCAGCAAAAGCTAAGACGTGTTTTACGACGCTAGGCGGAGCGTGAGTACAGTAATTAAGGGGTGAACTGGCATTACCCATGAGTGTGTGTGTGTGTGTGGGGGGGGGGGGGGGCAGCGGTCATACTCTGACATACTCAAAAATTAAAATGGAATTGCACTGATCATGTTATAATCCTAGCCTACCCGTGTGCAGCTAATACATCAAGATCAAGATTGTAGCGTGTACCTTGTATTGGTGGATTGTGTACGTACACCATGTTTCATGACTGCTTCTTTAGAGGAATTGATTAAAAGTTATGCAAAATTTGATTTACGACGCAACGAAAATTGACTCTAATGATTATGAATCTTACAATAAGTTACCCTGAACAGAATTATCAACAAATGTCTTCAAACTATACTCGTCGAATAGCTGTGTGTAGGCCACACGAGAGTACGTGTCTTTAGGTTCTCGCTTTGAATTTAGCAGCTCCAACCCCATCATCCAAATCGCCCTCCTCATCACCCCCCCCCCCTTCCCGGAAAAATCATACTCCACGATGGCTCTTTGGCGCAAGCTTGATTTCAGTCAAACGAACGTCAATTTGAGATACTTTGCGATCGACCAATATCCGAGATTGGAATTACCCTCACGCAATCCGATTGGAAAGTTTCTGAAATTCTAGTGCATTTTATGGCGTTGGGATGTCTCTTGAGATATAAGGAATCAATCTGCAGGAGATAATGACCACCAAAGGCAAGGATTAGTACTTCATATCCATATCCATATCCTACAGCTAGAAAGATTCAAAGCAAAGGTGACTATCATGACTATAGGCAATCTAGGAAATGGACGCCTTTTTGTCAGCCACTGAAAAACGATCGATCCTGTTCTTACCTCCTGTTGTTATAAGTCTAACGCAGGCATTCTGTTTTCACATTACTTTCGCTACACTTGATCATAAATCGTTAATGAGGATTTTTTTTCTCTACATCCCTCCTTTATCTCTTTTATTTCTTGTGGCTGTAGCGTGAGTTGTAGTATACCCATAGGAATAAGTGAAAATATTGGTCTTTAAATCCCTCTGATGTGTGCAAACAACGTATTAAAAGAGGTAACACCATGTTTTCCATCAAACGCAATAATAGTGAACGCTCCGAGCAGATTCAAAGTGGTGATACTAAAGACCGCATTCGTAAGGTTTTCTTGAAGAATTTGGAAGGGGATGGAATATGTTCTTCATGATAATTTTGTTATTCCGATAATGGGAATTAGAACGAAGGCAGCTATATAACCCGAACAAAAAGCCATGAATAATACATACCAGTATGGCGCCATGCATAATCATTCACAATCATTGCAATTAACTAATGATTTTGAACTACATACATGACATATAGCTATGCCTTCAGAATACTTTCAAGTCAATTGTCATTATAAGCCAGCACTCACATTTGAATTGCCCAGATAAGTTATTTTCATTTCGTGAAGATCAGGAATCCCACTTTGTTTTAATTTTTAAGAAAAGTAATATGTAGAGATCAGGTTAAAACAATTTAGGCAGTCTAAATGGCTTTAACAACCTTTTAAACTGGTATTTTATGTTCAGTGGATTGACGTCATATTTCTCCGATCCCCATAATTACTATGACATTATCAATTTCCCTACACATGACCATAATCCAATTTTTTTTCTTAAGAAAGAAACCGAAGTTGAACATGTTCTATTCCGGCATGCAACATCAACTAATTTCACCCCTCAGACTTAAATACTCTAGAATTGAACTCAAAGAACACCGACCGGCAATTCAGTTTAAGAGAGTAATGATTTCTCTAAACTGATGGAATAATCGCAATTTAATAATGGGCTCTCCATTCATCTGTACGGGTGTATTGCACCTTTTCCCTTCATCTTAGCACCAGGCTGTTCACCATTTTCTCTCGCTTACACTCATTTCCATAAAATGTTGTCCCTTGTTGAGATGCTGGTTAACCGATCCTGACAGTGACAGAGAGAGATAGCTAGGCTATGCGACTTTAAGCGTGCATAATGGAAGACATTCTGACGCCCTGTCAACCGAGAAGAGCCCCCTGGAGAACGGAGGCAACAAACAAACAGACCAAGGATTCCCATAAAGAATTGAGAGCTTCGATGTCAGGTTGAGACTGGATATAGCATCCGTTTGATCTCTCTGTCTGTCGTTTTCTTTTCAGTCATTTAGACACCTCACCTTGGCAGATCGAGTCCGTGGAGGATTCTTGCAGAACTGTGTTTGGTAATCGAGCTTTGAGGCGTAAGTGTGACAGCTTAGATCTTACCTTGACCACACCAATCAAATCCGTCTCGTACGTTATATTAATGAGGTCGATGACGTCGACAAAGGGTGAGATCAAATACATATTAATACTCGAGAGACACCATCAATAGAGTTTTATCAAACTTTGGTTACCAACCCACAAGACCACAAATCGGACTCCATTTCAATCCACGATACTTTTGAGAAAGTTTATGGGTGAAGATCACCCTTCGCAGGAACTTTGTGAAAGTGATCCGTGACAAGACTGGAATGTTAATTATTCGATCAAATAAAATAGCCGTATAATCTCTTCATTTGAATTGTCTGAGGCAACGAACGTTGACACGACCTTGGGATCTCTCTCTCCCCATTTTTTAATATATCACCATATACGATCAGATTCCTTTCAATTTGTGTATTAATGTGATCAGACAATCATTCCAAACATAGACATACTCCATGATTATACAAATCACGAATGAAATAGAAGTAATACATTCAAACATTTTAACCTTTAACATAAATTTTAAAGGATTTTTGTCTTAAATATTGACTTTTTCAAAACTTAAATGGCTATCCAGCGTTAAACGTAAATTGTATAATCAATCTAAGAAAAATCAACACAATATATAATGGACAAAATTAGGAATGATTTCAAACATTAAAATGCCAATTACGTGTCCTTACCACAATCACTTCAATCTATAGATGAAATTATTACTTGTCATTCAAATGTATTCTCTCATTAATGGTTTATTAGCTCGACAATCTATTTTCCGGAATCATCGGAATAATTTTTTTAAAGAACTGAATTTGCTAAAAATCTAAGAAAAAAATAAGTAAAAACAAAATAATAACCCGGAATCAAGTCATGTCTTAAGATATGGTCCAAAATTGTAAATTAATTTTAGTCATATTTGAAATATAAGAGCATTTAAAATTGTCCAATTGATGGAACGTCACCACTAAGATATGCTTATACATGGCAATAAAAAAGATGAGAATGGTAACATATTAAATTTGCCTTCTTTTTAGATTTACTCAACGAAGGACTGGACGAAAGATCTGAAAATGTTTTTCTAAAACGGATGTGGCGCTACAAAACTCGAAATTTTATAACGACAGGTTACCTGTTTATATGCTTGTGTATTTATTTATTTTGTTTTTGCTGTTGTTATTTGTTTTATATTCTTACCAAATAGAGCCTCATGAAAGACCACCAAATTGGTGATGTGCCACTCTGTATAATATATCAGAAATAAATAAATACATAAATGAATATCAAACGAGTCACGTGTGGCAACAACAAGTATATTTATTGTATCCACCATGCGCAATGGTCTCTTATGAATTCCCTTAACCTGTAAATTATTTATCCAGGTGAGTGCACAAAAACGCATTAATTTCTCATTGTTTAACGAGAGAAACAGGTGAACGACACTCCATCATATTACCATGACGTCACATGTTCTATCATCAATGCTGAACGAATTTCTTTTGATACTTTTTAGGCTCTATCCCCAGGCACTAGTCTCAAGACATCACTGAAATGTTTATACCATCATGCTGTTTACCAGTCCCGGATCAGTTGTGTCCCTGTCATAAACCCTATGCTTTTAACGAAGGCAAGTGCGACAATGGCCTCCATCACTGGGATGTAAAGTTCTTGTGAATCTAATTTGGAGGAACGTCTCGAGAGATTTCAACTGCTGGTGCCATTGAGGCATCGAATTTAGATTGCCGTGAGGTTGCTATTATCTAAAGATAAATGAGCGAAATAATGACCTCGTAATATTTATTTGTAACGCGCTTTTACAATTTACCTATTCCCAGGACGGTGAGAATGATGGATAGAGACAAGTCTAAAAAACGATTTTCCATTCAAACTCTAGTGCTGTTTGGTGTTATGTTCATCCCCTTTAAAAGCTCTTTCAGCCCTGTTCCATGTCAACAAATATTTTTTAATTTGTAAATGAACACTGCCTTTATTCTCACGTATAGACAGTGTAAGTGTATAATTCTCAAAAACATTATTTTTAATAAAACGTCTCCGTTACAGAATGGAGGTGAATTAAAAGAAAAAAAGAACAAATTTAAACATGGCCGAGAATATAACACAGTGTAATATTCTTATTTTGCTTAATGCTGTACATTTTGTGAATGAAATTGTAGCTGCGTAGAAACATGAATATGTTACTGCCTATCATTTTAGTTACTTTCTTAACTTATTTATTCTTTTAATTTGAACTTTAATGTGACAAATTGCTTATTGAGGCTCATCCAACAGCATGTTGGCTCTTTAAATATCGTAATTCTTACTATCCCTTTTATTTTAGAAATGTTAATTATTATTTCCTACGGAAGCATATTATAGTCATGAACTCCGACACTACGTCTTCCAAGCAAAGATGAATTAAATTGACCCCAAACATGTCTTTACATGAAGACGTGCATTAACTGTACATGAAATATGGTGTGATTCCTACCGTTTACTGCGAATATTATGTTATCATCATTCTTCATTCCTTACAATGTAATTCAATATGAAGCTCATCGTTACCTCACACTCATGTTCTCAAAATATTCACCACTTTTTGGAGCCTCAGTTTCAAATTGATTATTTCAAACACTCTCCGTGGTATAATTAGCATTCTCCAATTGTTTGAAATTTAAGTTTTACACATTCAAGGAGATTACATGATTTTATTTCCCCGTGTTGTAACTACTAATTTTCCCCATTAAAATGGTCATTTATATATTAATTAATTTATTTCTAATCTTTTGTCAGGGTAGCCCATTCACCAATAAGTAATAGTCTTCCATGTGGCCCTGAATAATTCTGAAAATATTTACATCAAAAAGCGTTGAACATACCGGGGGGACAATTTTGATATTCTAAATCTAGCTCGGTACTCTGACACTAACGTCCAATACACGTCCATCTGGTGTAAGAAAATGGATCGTTATATCTTTTATTTCTTTTTCATTGAGACCAGCTGCGGGTATAATGTGAGAGAAGAATTGTAGGAGTTAATGTGGCCACCATTTTAAGTTTAACATACCTTAAATACTTTATCTACGCTGAATATCGTGCCGGGTTGACGAGCATTTTATACGAGCATCGGTGAGAATTCAGACATTCCGCAGAGAGTAATAAATGTATTTTTAATCTGAATTCCACATTAACTGAAGCGGAATCACACAGCTTCTTTTTGCAGAGGCAGAATATGTATATTATATGTTATACATCAATATCCAGGAGTCTCTGTAAAAGTTCTTGGCATACTAGTCATTTTTTTAAACATAAATTTTCTGAATCCCTATCATACTGATATTTGTCAATGTCGGCATTTCAATACTATTACAATAACAAGCAACACAGAATTTTACCTTTCCCTCATCCGAACCTATGATGATCTTTAAAGACCCTATCCGATGAAGAAAAAAAACTTGATATGAATGGAAAACTTAATTAATGTAGAATACAAATATTAAGGAATACAAAGTATTTACCCTTTCATTATTGCACTAAAGCAAATTAAAACCTCATTTTTCGCACCCCTCCAAATTACGGGTCAACAGTGGTTAAATTTGCCGAAGTTACGATGACGACGTAAAATGTGGACCCGACTGGTTCACTTATAAAGCTGAGGCGATGAGCCGTACTTAATTAATGTAAAGTCATTGTGAATATGCGTAATCTACATATTAGATGATGTCATCAAGTCGATAGCAAGTATTTAGGTCGACACTCGACAACTTCCGATTTTCAAAGCTTTAAATTTTATGTTTTCAGAGTGCTGATACTTCTCTGACAGACACTGAAATGGCATATAATTGAAATTATTGTAATCGATGACTTATAAGCTTTCCGTTGATATATTATTCATTCATTTCATTTTTCGAACTCTTCAAAATACCGGGTAATGTGAAATTCATAGTTAAGACAGTTCTTGAATTCTAAGGGAGAGAAAAAGGATTTACACCCATCATCAAAGAAAGTTGGTTGAGATCAAGATTTCCGTGAATGAAGAAAAGATCTCCAGTACGGATCAGCACCTTCTAATCTTACAGCTAGGTTTTCTCCTTTTTTAATTTTAAATGGAGAAGGCATATTCTTGTGGAGAATGACTTTTCTTAAATATTTATAAGACACCCCTTAATTCGACTGGAAATGGCGAATAAGCCATTGATAGATGAGGATTCATACTCTTGCCTTTGAAGCTTCAATATACTGTAAAGCGTTCAAAAAACTTCCACTCTGAGTAACCGTTAATTAATTCTTAATCTCGTTACACATAAAATCTGATACTGATTTCTTTTTAGAGACCCTAAACAGAAACAGAAATGATTATATCTGTGTAAATTATAATAATTGACAGTGTATTTTAAGATAATGAATGTGTGTCCCGTTTCTTTAAATAAACCTTTTCGAGCTATTTTACCAAACCTACGATACCCTCATTTTTTCTATCTATTTTTCATTACTCTTTTCAAAATGCATGTTTCTATGATATTGTCTAGATATCGCCGAACTGCTCTCTCTCTAAGACACTACGGACTAAACATGATATTATTGTATCGCTTTTGATGCCGGCTATCAACAAGAAGGGGATATCAAGCGCTGCATTGATGAAATCCTTTCCGTTACATTCAAGTCACGTGACTTTGTTGTTTAGTATGTATGCCCTGGGCGTTTTTCCACCCCATAGAAAAGAGTGAGAGAAAACATGGGTAGTCAACAATCTATCATTGTCGATAGTAGCTATGTTCAGCCGGGAATGTCGTAGTGTTAAACTTTAGATATGCGAAACCTCGAAGTAATTAACCAGGAACGATTAACAACGACAATTAATAACGTTCAAACGTGATCGAAAATACGAGTATTCAAGGTTTTTTTCGTTCGCACGAACAAAAAGAAATCAGCAAGTACCACAGTTATTCAATTAAAAAACTAAATCATCCATATATAAATTGAATAAGTATGGAGACAATATACGTCCTTGCCGAGCACCATTACCAACATGAAAGGTTCCAGAGAGGCAGTTACCTCATCTCACCCTCATAGTCTGGTGATCATACCAATATATCAATATTCTAATCAAATTCGAAGGAATGCCCCTGTTTCTCATTTTCTTGAATAAAAATCCATGATTCTCTCTATCAAATGCTTTGAAGGCATCAAGAAGACAAACATTATGAGAGTTTCTTCTATGATAAGTAGCAATAATCTCTTTTAGATAAAAAAAAAAAAAACACAATAACACTTCCATGATTCGCTTTAAAGCCAAACTGATTATCATTCATAGAAATATATAGTTCTAACCTAGACAATAATAATTTCTCCAATACTTTATAAAGAACCCTGGCCAATGTAATTGGTCTATAATTGTCCTTACTAGCAATGTGACCAATCCGGATTGACGAAAAAGGCCCCTTAAAGAGGGTATTAAAATTCTGTGTTAATCTATGCTCCAATTGGCCACTTTACTATAAGGATAATTAATTCCAAGTCTTGCATATCTGGTGATGGATAAGTTTGACACTATCCAGACACCGTCAGTCTAGAAGGACTAAATCCCCTTCCAAAGATCTGCAATTGGACCATGATTGTCCTTACTAGCAATGTGACCAATCTGGATTGACGAACGGAAAGAGGCCTCTTAAAGAGGGTATTAGAATTCTGTGTTAATCTATGCTCCATTTGGCCCCTTTACTTAAAGGATAATTAATTCCAGGTCTTGCATCTCTGGTGATGGATATGTTTGACACTATCAAGACACCGTCAGTCTACAAGGATTTAATCCCATTCCAAAGATCTCTTGTAGAAGCTTACAACTTATTAACAAATACGTTGGGTGACAAAGGATAATTAATTCCAGGTCTTGCATCTCTGGTGATGGATATGTTTGACACTATCAAGACACCGTCAGTCTACAAGGATTTAATCCCATTCCAAAGATCTCTTGTAGAAGCTTACAACTTATTAACAAATACGTTGGGTGACAGAGCATTTACTGCTGCTGCAACCTGACTTTGGAACTCCCTTCACCACTCAATCCCAATCCCACCTACCGGTACTCAAAAATCGTTCGACAGAAATTTGAAAACTTCTCCTGAAGGTACTTTGTCCAATTTGCAGGCCCACAAATGTAGAGGTAAGATTCCGACAGCATTAGAAAGATAATGCTAATTTAGAACTTCCCTCAAAACAAAAAAAATGAAAATGTCTTTTTGTGGGGGAAATAACGACCGTTAGAAGTTGTCGAATCGAATTTCGCGATCACGGTTGTTTAGTTCCTGAATTTCAGACCCTTGTACCGAATGGTCGTACGGTTTATGCTGCGCAAAGATTCAATCAATTTTATTCGGGCTTGGCAAGGACTGGGTTATTGATGTAGACAAATGCTCATGTAAAAAAAGAAGGTGGTATAAAGCAAACTTTATATTTACTTGTTTCTTAATGTACGAGATAAATTGCAGTCGAGACAAATGGAGAAAGGCTTGTTAAATTTAGATGACCTTCAACAAAATGTATTTTCTTCACTCTCTTCCGTACCCGGAGACCCTCATGTATATAAATAAGTATAATGTGTAACGTGATGAATTCCTTAACATTCAACTGGTTGGAAGGACCCTGGCTCCAAGTTGTTTGCGAAATGGAGGAATATTGAATTCTTGAAATGTAAAAATGTCTACTCTGACCGTGCACTTAATACCAATCAAATGTAAATTTTTCAAGTAGTGTCGCAAATAATGCCTGCTTGCTTCTCCCCATCATTGAAACCCATCCCTTAAAAATAAAGCAATCCAGAACTGCGTCAAACGATTCAATATAAATATATAAATGTATATATATATATATATATATATATGGAGTCGGGCTAATTCGGCCGAAAGACAACCCGGCCCAGCTGCAAAAAAACAGTCACTTTTTGAGGGTTTTGGGTTAGGTTTGGGTTTAGGGTTAGGGTTAGAGTGTATAAAGTGTTGGTAGTATGGCGATTCTTTTCAAATAGTCGGATTTGAGCGATTATTCTTCACAAAAGAACAAAATGTTCTTTAAAAAAAAAATCACTGAAACATCTTCTAATGCTAAGGCAAAGTTCTCATTAAGACGTTAATTAGCTTTGCAACTCCCGAGGCCATTCCCTAAATACTGCCAACACCAGTCTTTAATTTTGATTCCAATGCAATCTCTGCAGGTTATTCGACGTAACGGTTGTTTTTCAAGAGAAGGGATTAGCACCTGGCCGCTAATAAGGACCTACAGGAATTGCAAGGTGGCCCATCACGCATCACACCCTCTCCACCAGGCTTATTAGAGTGCGTAATTAGGATATGCAATGCTCACCCAATCGAAAGGTTTTCTACGAGGACCAACAAACTGAACCAAAAAAAAGAGAAAAAACAGCATGGAAATTGGAGCATGCATGTTCACTGACCAGCAATTTTTTCTTCACATTTGCATTTGGATGAGCCTGGAAAATAAAAAAAATGACACGTTATTAATCTAAGGAACAAATAGTTCTATATAACATTCTTTCCCCACCCTTTTCTCATCTTCTTCTCTCTCTCTCTGTCTCTGTCTCTCTCTCTCACTCTCTCTCCCTCTCCCTCATGTTCTCCTCTCTCCGTTAACCTCACATCCCTTGAATTTTCACTTGTTTTTCTCAATCTCTTGCTATTCTTTTCACCTCTTCTGTGACTCGATCCTTTAACTGACGACCCCATTACTCTCTGCGGGGTGATTATGAATTAAAAATGAAGATGATAGCTAGCAAATGACATCTAGAACGTTTGTGCTTCGTGAATTCTAACCCTCCTCCTCATCTATTATTCACACGGAGTTCATTTCGCGAAGGACAGAGTACTCGGACGGTCCACAAGCAGGGAGAGTGCAACCCCACCCCTTCTTAATCACATATCGCTCTTTCGTACACAAAACATTAGAACTTCGCGTTTGAAAAATGTTTCTCTTGACATAAGTGTTTCTTTCTCGTTGTACTTCTTTTCTTTGCCTTTATTCATTCGCTTAATATTCAACTTTCTAAGCATTGCACGAAAAACGTCTGATCTGGTCCCCCCCCCCCCCCCCCGTCGCCATTACCTGACCATAATGACAATAAACTAGAACGGTCTGTATTATTCAAGGACACTGCAAAGACGGTCACACGCACGTGGATCGTTTCCAAATGATATCATCTAGTGGTCTGTTTTCAGTATATACTTTGCACTTCAAGTTTTCAACACTGACGCGATCAAATATGGCCAATCGAAACTCCTTATTGATATATTGTTTATGCGTTGAGGGGGACATGTACTGCTATGTGTTATCGATTGAATAGATACGTAATGTATCTTTAAAAGTAAAGAAAAGCTTGTTCAGCCAAATTAGTAATACTTTCACCAAATTTCATTTAGAAATTGTTAGTTCAGTGCACACGTCATTCAGAGACTGACGTACATCGAATTAGATTTTAATTTTTATTTGTCTTCTTTATTTTTTATTATTTTCTTTAATTTTTTAATCAAGATAATGAAGAGCTACGGTGCTTCATAAATTGGATTTCGTAATGATTAAATCGAAGATATTTTTAGGCATTTCATTACAAATACTGCCATAGTCTCGCACATACGCACATACATACCAGGTACATTGGGTTATGTGCTTAATATAGGTTCACTATATCCTGTATTGTCTGTATATTATAACTCATTTTTATATTAAGTTAGTTGTAGATGATAGAACATGTACTCGGCCTGATGATATGTTTTAGAAAGAACAGATCTTCAGATTTTACACTTTCAAATCTTTACCCATTTAAAAAAAAAAAATCAGAAAACTATGTTGAGAAATTGGTCACAAACCTCAGCAAGAAATTATGTTTTTTTGATCCAATGCCGACAAAGCTGTAATTGCATTGTACTTAGTCACTGTTCCCATTCTTTTGTTGAAAACTGTTAAGGTGTCCCTCTCGAATGGCCCTTTTCCATCTGATTGGAAAGGGGTTTAGTTAAGCTACATTTTAAAAATCATGGTATGGAGTTTTTAAACAACCTGAGACCAGTTAGTAATTTACAGTACCGTGTATATATATATCCCATTTATTTGTAGGAGGTACTACGCAGCAAATCCAGGAAGACCATTGTCATGATGCATTGCTCACATGTATGCAGTGAGCATAACGACAGTTTCATACCGCAGAAACAGCCTTGGTCAGAATAATAAATTATCTTCTATTGGCCATGGACAACAAAATAATAACACTATTAGTGCAGGTGGATCTTAGTGCCGCATTCGACACTATCGATAATAAGCTAATGCTTAATGATTGAAAATCAGAACTTCTCATTGTTGTAACATCCAGATAAATAATAAAGCTAAATATTAATCATATATTGACAGTTGGAGACTCAAAAGTAAAACCGTCAAGCTCTGTGAGAAATCTGGGTGTAGGCTTGAATCTCGTTTAAACAAGAAGAAGCACATATCCAACACATGCAAATTTGCTTTTTATAATTATATCATACAATCTCCGCCACACCCGTAGGCGCTTAGACTGGACAAGCACTGAAAGCCTTGCCCATGCATTTATTAGCAGTAATCTTGATTATTTAAATGGATTATTGTTTGGCTTGCCAGATTCATAAATAATCAAGTGGCATCGTGTTCAGAATGCATGTGCAAAACTTGTGTCCTATACTTTTGCTTGTTTACAAAGCATTGAATGGTCAAGCCCCAAATTATATGTCGGCACGATTATCTTTTAAATCACAATATATGAAATACCCTATCTGTTGCTGTCCTGAAAGTCTTGTTGAAGACGCACTTGTTTTCAAGAGCTTTTAAATAGTTTTTCTTTGTGTTTCTATAAAGTAGCAATGTATGAAGTTTTGTTTTTCATAACAGAACATTAGAGTTTATTTATATATTAGCTGCGCTTGATGAATTGATCTAATCATTATTATTATCAAATTGATTAAAAATCAAATGAGCGTAATGACGACAAGGACATTGCGTTTGCAATTTATTTAAAGAAAACAATAATTCCAGCCATTTTAAAATGTGTACCTCAGTGGTCAAATCCATGGGTCAGTGATAATGATGTATAAGACATCAACAAGATCAATATTTTCAGATCTATAATGACTGAAGGTCATAAACATAATGGGAAAGAAACCAATATCTAACTAAGTAAAACAAATGACACATCTGATATTCGCAAAGTAAAATTGGAGTATACAACATATTTGTATACATGCATGTATTCACATTGATAACTCTAAGAGCTAGATGGGTGTTACCTCTTTGTAAAAATATTATGACTTAAATTGGTATCAGGGTAATTGTTAGACGACTTTCCGTATTTTCCCCAAACAGATTGACATTTAAAAACAAAATCGATTTCATTGTTATAGCAATAAGTACATCTCACAATCTCATCCGCCCATTAGGTCTTTTGTACTTTACATTTCGCATTTTCATGTCGACGTAATTATTTTTAAGTAAAACAAAAAAGGACATTATTCAAGGCGCAAGCCTATAATACTTCACGACGAAATGAAATACGTCAAAGGAATTTCGTTTGGCATATCAAAAATTGATCTGTTCTTTGATTGACAACAAGAATCCAAGATTACTCTAATACTTAGTCGCATGAATTGAGCTGTTGATAATTAGCTTTTATCTACCCTATTAAAATGGTTTTGTAAAAAAAGACGATAAGTCCATTTTACAAATATATTACGATTGATTTGAATTTACGCCCGATTCGTAAAGGGCTTAAATATAATGTTCAAGCACGTTTGTGACCAAAGGCTGAATGAAAATATCTACTCCTATTCATCAATAATATTTCAAAAAATAATTGTCAGTTTGCTGAAAGTGACAATTTTGGGAAATGGAATCAAATCTGAGGTAAAGATGATTATTTTTTTCTCGAATTTTTAAAAATGTTTTTCTTAAAAAAAAAGAAGAAGAAGCTTTTTAGTGTCCGTTTCTCAATATCTGTTTTCATCTTGTGTCTTCTTCTTCTTCTTCTTTATTCTTCTCAAGCAGCACATGGATGATCACCATCATCATCGTCGTCGTCGTCGTAATCATTTTATCTATTTCCTGCAGCTCCCATATACATCAACATCAATAAACCAATACTTCCAAACCGACGAAGTCGACCTAAACAACAACAACAAGTCATATATATGTGTGTGTACTTAGGAATAAAGGAACTAACGTTTGCCAGTGTTCCAATAAAACTTCGTCTTTAAATATTGAGCAAATAAAACGTCTCTCATTTAATACCATAGTCTGATAGGGCATTTTGTGCATTAGTGCACCATTCCCTCGAAACCTGATACGATATAACACAGAAGGCTAGTTATATACAATGCAGACTACTTTCGACGTGTGCTTGACACATACAGGTTGTCGTACGCCTAGGAGGAAGCATCAAGATTGTCTGACAACTGTAAAATCGATTTTTAAATGCGGTTTGCTCTTCTCTGTTCGACCGACAGTGAACGTGAGCCATGTATACAGTGAAACCTTTATTTATATAACACACTCAAAGTACGATAAACGGTATCTATTTTCACTTGCTGTGTCAGAATTATTTACCTACATATTGAATGTACTGTTTTAGAAAGAAAATATGGAAACACTCGAAAACATGACACGTGATTTGTATTAAAGTGTGCGGTATGGCGCGAGCACAGCTTTTACCTTTTCTTAATATCTTTCTTTCTGTAATGGTTTTGCAATATGTTTTAATTGAGCTGTTTGGACACACATCCACCGTCAAATAGTAACATGATGAAACTTACGTCGAAAAACAATTTTTTATTATTCATTTATTAAAATCAAAAGGAGCAATTCAGTTAATAATCTTTGTGAATAAGATTTTTTTCCGATACACAAACCTAAATAGACTTATTAGATTAGAAATAAACAGTTTATTTGTCCCTAATGACCTTTGAAAGGAACTGTGGAATAATTCATCAAAGTCCCTCTCACACCTAAATGTTTTATTCATTATCGAACACAATAAGTCATATTTGTTGACATGTGCGGAAATGACTGTGAATCTGAAAACCAGATTAGGACTAGCGCACGTTTTTCCTAATCATTACTTCTATGTAAAAGCTTGATGTAAGCTTTGAAAGAAGCAAATTACTCAAGCAGTGGCGAAGCTATGGGAGATTGGGGATGCGCCCCAGAGATAGAATGGTGAAAAGGAAATAGAGGGGAAAAATAATATAGGGAGAGAAAGAAAGAGAGAGAGAGAGAGAGAGAGGGATAGAGAGAGAGAGAGAGAGAGAGAGCGGGGGAGCTGGGGGGGGGGGGGGGGGGGGGTGAACAAATGAGAAGGTAACTTATGAGGAAGGTAATAGGACCCCATCCTACCCCCACCCACCCCCCGTCCTTGTTCTCTTTCTTTTCATCACAGGTTCATTCTGACACCGGCATCTCCGGTCAGGCCAGGACTATCATGAACATCCGCTTCATGAACTTTTATAATAATAATAATAATAATAATAACAACAATATTGATAATAATACTAATAATACTAATAGTAATGCAATTTATATAGCGCAGCTACTATAGGAATATACTAAACTGCGCTTTAAATACAAGGTATCATAGTATCACCCCGGCTGTAGCTGAGCTGCCATGATAACGCGCTAAAGTATTCCAGGAATTTCTTCCCACCGGTACCCATTTACTTCACCTGGGTGGAGAGTGGCAAATGTAGATTAATGTCTTGCCAAAGGACATTAGTGTCGCGACGCCACTAATAGTGCCCCCTCAATTGCTGGACGGGCACTGCGTCACATTTAAGGTTTACGAATTTAGAACAACCAGAAATAAGCTGCGATTCGTATCTTGTTATTCATGTCATATTACTAACATGCCTCATGATTCTCTGCGGCCTCAAGATATTTCATGAAGAAAAAAAGACGCGAGTCAAATCCTCCCCTGGAACATGATGTTCTAAATACTCTTATACTCTGTATCATTGTAAAGGTACCAAATCACAATCCTAGTTGTATTGTCCCACTAATCACAAGCTAAGGGTATCATTAACCCAGTTTCTGTAAAAAGGCTCAACCACGTGACCATGCTTTTAATTTGGCGCCATTCAGACCACAAGGATGACGCGTGCACGTGATATCGCGTTGAAAGGAAGTTCCCCACCCGGTACGCCGTGGAAGGTAATAGAATTAGTCTCACTGAAGTAGTTAGACCACTCAGAGTCTCAGACAATAGAAAATGAGAAGCGCTACCGAGTAAATCAAGTGGCCAGTAACATACCGTATCCTTCTTTACTTTCAATTTGTCAATACTTCCCCTAGCAAAAATCTGCTACCGGCAGTCTCCTTATGTCTGATGAGATCCGCAGAGAGTTGAATATTGTACTTTACAACGTGCAGATGTATAAATACAAATTTATGGTTTTTAAATGTACTTCAATACAACAGGGAGGGTGAAAGAATAGTAATCATCACTTTAATTCCAAAGAAAGAAAGAAAGAAATGCAATTGGGAAAATTTGAAGAAAGCACTGAAAAGCGATGAGAAATTGAACGTCATATAATTAAAAACATTCTCAATATTGAGCAGTACGCTGATTGGGATGGTATAGACACTGAAAAACAAGTTTGGCATTCCATACCTCGGAGACCAGTGGACAGTATATGGTATCCTATCTTGAATTTCATTTCGTCTCGTTCGGGGGTAAAATAAGACGTGTCAGACACTACCTTTAGGGCAAAATTAGTAGAAACGTAACTCCAAAGCTCAAATCACTAAGAGTCTTGGGCTCTTCTCATCTACTTAACCAAAGTGAGCTTCCGGGGTCGTTTCTACTTACAGAGTGATGAACCGTCCTTCGGTAAGTGCCTCCCCTTTCTTTTGTATTCATTGAAAAGTTGTCTTATCTTTTAAAATGGGGGAGGGGGCGATGCTAGAGGAGGGGTGTAAACATGTCCCTCCTTCCTCTACTTAAATACACGCCCAAACGCACGCATAAACGCACACCCACACACATACCTTAGGACGAAATTAGTCGAAACGTAACTCCCTATACCTCAAATAAATAAGAGTCTTTGACCTAATTATTTTTTTTGTCATTCTTCCGAAAACTGTTCCTATCCAAAATGGCCGGATAGTAGAGGACGGGTGTCAAGAATTCCCTCCTCACTCTGCTAAACCCACCCATACAAACCCAAACGTAACGCACACCCACACACATGTTAACGCGCACGAACTTGCGTCCACGCAATATCACACCAAATATCTGTATTGCTCGGTTTGCGCAGAAACCTTGTTAGGTTCATGTAATTATAATTAATTTGAGTTTCTTTATATATATATTCATATACATGTTCTTCTTTTTTTTCCTCCGACAAATTTGTGAATTTCTTAATTTGTTCCTCTCCTTCTTTTAACCTATCTCAATAAATTCGGAAATTGTATGACCAGGGCGTCCAAGCTATTGATGGCAAAGTATCATCCACCATTTAAGATTTCTATCGACAGTTATAGATTTCTTCATGAATAAGATGGTGATAATACAAGTACTCGCAACACAGTTGATAATGAAATCGTGGTTTGTATACTTCTATTTTCAATATGGAGCCTATTTTGTTTAAACCTTGAACGTGATTGCGTCAAATACAGATGAAACATTGGCGCAACGTCAATGAAAGTAGTTCGTACGATGAATGCATGTTCCTGTTAATGTCAGATATATTTTGTATCGGTGAGGGTCCAAGTGTTTATCGAGACATCAGTGATGGAGTGTTTTGTCAATCGTTCGATGATCATCATAAGGAAATTTCATGATTTGAAGGTCAGGAGATGAGTGGTTGGTCAATAGAGAAAGAAGGGAACATTTAATAACAAAAAGGTTTGATAAATCTCTTTAGGAAATATGGGTACAGAGTTGACGCTAAAGACAGGTGTATTCAATGAACTTTGGTATTACAGATATGGTTCTCCGAACATGTTAACGGTGCTTTCTCCCCAGAACAGAACTGCATGGACCTATTTTGGGTCTGCCACATACAGAATTCACCCTTGCAATGATGCATCGCCCGTTTCCTTTAAACTATCAGTTATAACGTCAGTTATACAACATAGCAATAACAAAGACATACTTTGTTTTCACTGTTGTTGTTTTTTGGTAGCACCGATCATATCTCCAGTTACACTTTATATAATTGTTCAAGGTTTAAAACATTTGAAGCTAGAACAAGCATCAGAAAATTGGGGGTGTATTTTTCATACCAATCATCAACTAGCGTATACTAATACTTTAATGCAGATTAATGCAGAATGGCTATGGATTTGTGTTTCTGTTTTTTATATAAATATAGAAACAAGCTTTATTTTCTGTAAAAAAATCTTCCATTCGGAAAATAATTGTCAAACAAACATTTGTTTTACTGAACTTATTCTACTGCTCTGTAATTAGATCACACGAAATAATATGATGAACAATCTTTGTGAAGCGTGGAGATATTACCGAGTGTTTGTACGGATCCTCTTCCCGTCATGAGCAGGATGATCGCTGTGAATTGGCAATGCATTTACGTGACCGATATCCCCGCCATGGGAGCTATCGGCGTCAGTGAAAACACACCCAGTCTGAGACGTCTAATGGCCACAGATGCTGAAATAATCGACTGAAATGGTGATTGCCCAAGTGTAAATTGTTAAACACGTGTACACATTGCCAAATCAGGCGCGCCTAAAGAGATTCAATATACGAGCATCATTTATTCACAGGGCGAAGAAAACTCGATGAAAAAAAACGACAAATGGGGGAGCGAAGCAATAATTGTGAGGGGTCAGTTAATCGCACACCTGGGGAATCGAGCGTTCATCTGAGAGGGATGAATGTGTATATCATCTTGGGTTTTAATAATGATATGTCCCGGCGAACGATGGGAATGATAAATGTTACCTGTCTCTTTGGAATATTACGTGGTCAATTATTTTCAGATTCACGTCATGAGAATACCACCATGAAAATAAAATTAAATGTCACTGTATCAATCAGAAACCAAATAAAATTCAATGGCTATAGTATTCGATGAACTTTATGGAGAGTATGCTGAATACCCTATCCGTAGGATACACATGCTGTTAAAGTATGCGTATCAGTCATTAATTCAATTTATGTATAGCACTTCTGCCCTTTTCATATCTTTTGCATTGCAATATGATTCAGATAATATGTTTGTTTTTAAAAAAAAGAGTTTTTTGTAGAGCTTGTCAAGATTCCCTCTAAGATGTGAATGAATGAAAAGCTTATATTGAAGGGGAAAAAAATGTAATTTACATTTTACGGGAGTTTAGTTATATTTATCAGGGAATTAGGAGGAAAAGTGTTATTGACTTAAGTAAATGAATATTGTTAAATATCACTTTCTTCTTCATAAACTGTTTAATGGCAGTAGTACTAGTAGTAGTAGCAGCAGCAGCAGCAGCAGCAGTAGTAGTAGTAATATTAGTAGTGGTAGTAGTAGTAGTAGTAGTAGTAGTAGTAGTAGTAGTAGTAGTAGTAGTTGTTGTTTTTGTGAAGTAGTAGATGTAGTAAAGGAAGAAGTAGTAGGTAGCAAATAGTGGTGGAAGTAGTAGTAAATAGCAGTAAAACCAGCAGCATCAATGATAGTAATTGCAGTATAATCGTGACGCGTCGAACCCCCTCAATAAAACTAAATCCTCTTATAAATCATCTATGCAAATCAGAAACAAATTCGTCCAAAGTTTTCTTTATCAAATCTAAGCATGATATACGTTTACTCTCGAACTTGAGGACGCTATCAAAAGGAAAACCACCCGTGTAATCACGCAATGACAGAGGACGAGTCCGAGCCTCCGTGACTGATGGCGACGTTCGACCCTTAATGAATTTTGCAAGATTTAATTGAGAGTATCATCCGACAGAAGACGAGGTAGGAGCATCTTTATTTTTAGATATGAATTAAACGCACTTGACTCTCAAGACGAATACATTTCAGAAGTCAAGCATCTCAAGTGCTCACCCGTCCTACAGGTTTCTTCGGCTGAAAATCGATAGGCAGACCTCGGGGCATTTGACTTTGCAATTCAACGAAGGAGTGCTTTTCTTACGCTCTCGCCACTGAGTTTCAGTTTCGCGTTACACTTCTCCTCCCATGTTTTGGCAAAAAACCTGGGGGACAAAAACCGAGATAAGTACTGGAAAGTTGTCTTCCTTTCCTTCGTTATCGTTTTGCTGATGCCTGAATTTGGGAAGGGTTTATGCGGATGACATTCGGTGTGAAGCAAACAAAATATTCATTTACCTTCTGCGTGACGTCATCAATGATAACGATATTCTTAGTATTTTAATCTTACAGAATACGTTTGAATAATAATACGGGGGAGATTCTTGGGATGAACTTTGAGTTGAAGAGTCCAATTTTCATTAAACATAGATATAGTATTGTAACTTGATAATTGAAAATAATACATATACCGGATACAGCCTTTCAAGTGTATTGTGTGAGAGTGCTAAGGGGTATTGTGACGTCAATACAATTCTTTCTAATATATCTTCGTCATCCATATATGTATTCCATACTACAGCTTCATTACTGCCCCACCCATTTTGAAGATGATGTCTAAACAAAAATAGTTCCGTCACTGAGTCTCTTTAAAGTCTCAATTTCATTTTAGGTAATTTCATGATGACTCTGTGATGGAACTTGTATACACCGAAGCAAGCCAGGGAAAACCGACCGAAAATTATACCCTCAAGTAGAAAATAGAGGAATAAGAGCGACTTATTACATCTTACTTAACTTTCGACGGTTTATCCAATATTAAGGTAATGGATATTAAAGATACCACACAAACATATTTGATGGAATCAATCAATGAACAGATAATTAAGGGACCCCAGTAGACTTTCGGAAAAACCGTGATCAGGTGTTAAGTATATACATATTAAAAAAAAAAAAATGATCTCTTACAAAACGTGCCTACTTTAAGTATCATGTGATGTTATCGCATTAAGTCCTTGTACAGCAATTTCAAATAATGCCTATGCCCACGGTTACTATTAGTGTTAATTGCGTGGCGGCCACAGCTGTACACGTTGCGTTATTCATCAGTTTTATTGCATCCAATTGCTATGAATGGGGATATTCTGCCGGAATATGGAATATCTTCAAGTATTCTGCTTTCTGTCCCCGTGGGCTATGAATGCGATTAGCCATTACTTGGAACAGTCTGACTGTTTCTAAGTGTATCGTAAAATTATATCCCTTGTGTTACAGTTTCTTTTGTTTCTCTTTTGCCACAAACTGTTTAAATACAATATCAATTGGATCAAACATATGGATCATAATTATAAAACGCCTGTGGCAGTTTTGGCAAGACGAGTCAAGAATAATCATTTCTTTCTTCACGTTTGTTTGTAATAAATTATTGATATATATATAAATCATGCACATTAGGGCAAGAGAACACTCCTTATGGGGTGCCGCCCACGAAGTGTTAAATATGGGGGGGGGGGGGTGCTGGTCAGAGAGCTATCTTTTCCCCACTTTTCCATGAAATTTAGCATATTCTATTCCTTTCTCGTTCTCTCTCAATTTTCCTTCATATTCTTTATTAGATTGTCAGCCAATTACCAATCACTTAAAGAAAGCAATATTTATAGGTTAAACTTGATCATGAGATGATTGGTATGAACATCACAATGTGTCCATCTTAATCATATAATGCCTTTTATTTCCATTTTAATCATTCCGTCTAGTCCTGTATTTCAAGACCAGGCTGCATTTGCCTGGGGCCAAACAATACATTAACAGGTTCTTTCAAAATTATGATCATTACTCGACCTTTTCATCCATCAGTTACCCAAGCTAGTACGTCATGTTCTACTTCACTTTGATTGCTACCTCTTACGCAAACAAACCAACAGCCAATCACAGTGTAGGTTTAAACAGCCGATAAAGGTGGAGTTTGGTTGGATAAAACTAGGCAGGTGAGGGAAACTTCCGACCGCACATTGCACACTCCAAAATATAAGAAATCACGTGGAGAAACGGGGTTTCAAAATTCCAGTCTGCCAAGTGCCACATCGGATAATATCAATGTATATAAACGGCCTGAGTATCAGATGACGTAGAATGAAATATGTGCGTGTGTGTGTGGGGGGGGGGGGGCGGGGCTGTCAGACAAATACTGCCAATAACAATAATAATAACACAAACTTTTAAACATGCAGACCACGGAAAGGATTGTTACATTTTTGTAAAGTCAAAATTATCAAAGTTATCCTCCATCTCTATTTATCAAATTGAAATGTTTGGAATATGTTGAGGTCATCGGATGCTATTCACACGTACCATCCCTGCCACTGAATTAATCAAAAACTCTCAATCAAATCATATCAACCTAGAACTGTATTGGAATCATCAATGTGTTAGACCTTTATCAGAACTGTCAATGTTTCAATGCGTAATTAATCTAAGCAATAAAACGCATTACGAACGTCCCTGGATTTGTGTTACACACCTTCGAGTGACGTTCGTCTTCTTTCGATATGAATTATATTCATAATTGTTCAGGTCATCGATGTTCAGCTCACGTCCATCTAAACATGACATATGAGCGCGTGCTCTTTCCCCCTTTGACAAATGATATATTAGCTGATGTACCATTAATACATGATCATCTCTTCATTTTTATTTTTTCATGTTTTTAGCCATTCTCACCCCCTTCCCCTTTCCCGTCTATACTCATCTATCACATTTTCTCTTTCTCCCTCACTTTTCCAGCCTCTCTCTATTTTCCTTCATATACTTTATCATAATTATCCTGTTCGTTTTGTTCCTGCATCTTAAAAATATCCCAGTCTGGAGGCATACAATCAAACTACAGCGATTAAAGTTGATTGGAAATCGGTTTGAAAAATGAGCCAGACCCTTTTTTCCGATTGGAATGACGTAAAATATTATATCTACCTTTCATGTCGTTTTTCTTTCACGTCTGCAGGATGGTATTTACGCAACCTAGTTTTTAGAGACAAATTACATCGGGATGAGGTAGAGTGATAGTTGTGATTTGTATCAAAGCAAGACAATTCTTCCACAGGCTACTATGGACAATTCGACTTAATGAGCTTAGCCGAAGATTTATGACCTCCAGGAGGTAAGAGACACCGCTAATGTCGACAAAATATTTCCGCATCTATTCAAATGAGACAACCGCACCGATGTTATCGGAGAGTAAGACGAATGCTTTTCATTTAGCCATACTCCAAGAAATCAATTCCCCGTTTCTTTTGCCTAAACCCAAGTAGACGATTTACTCTTCTATACGTCTTTCTCCCTATCAAATGAATAAGCATGAAGTAGCCTTTCAACATGCCTCGTCGTATGATGAATTGCTTTTGTCATAAATCATCATCTTTTCATCCGACTGATTTAGCAAAACGGCATAGATTTCCATTCTTGTGATTGCTGTGATATCGATGTTCGAACAAGTGTTGTTGGTTCTGGAGTTATATATATATCGAAACATGAGCGTTTTTTTCTAGGGCTGTGTATTAACAAGCGAACACAACCGATGATTTTTTTTGTATAAAAACGAGACATGCTTTTAAAGGATAGTTTTGGTGATTGAGTGAATGATATTAAAATATTGGAAGTGCATAGGGACGTTACATCGTATTATTTCATTGCGCAAACACGGCTTATTATTGTTATTATCATCATCGTCATTATTATCGTGATTAATTAGTATTATTACTATAAGTATCATCATCAGCAGCAGCAGCAGCAGCATCATCGGTCGTCGCTTATATCTAATTTCGTAATAAGTGAATTATGTGGCGGTTGAGAAAGTTAAGTCAAATGTTATTTCTAGTCATTAATCTCATTATCTGGTGGGGAAAGTATTTGAATTAGAATTCGAACCTATGAGGCAATGCGATGACCACTATACAGCAGTTTGAGCGGTTTCATTCTTACACATCAACCAAAACCGATATTGTGCTTTCTAAATAACGATGCACGTTCAAGTTGATTGACCTGCTATCCTTGTTGGAAAATGCACTTCTCTCTTCTAAAGCACCTTTGAATTCTGAAACGCATCTTAAATAACCTCATGTTTAAAATTAACCTGAGATACATGCATTTCCAACAATAATGGCGCGATTTTCAACATAAACCCTCTGAGACTGTAAAAATGTGCAACGGTGTCATATCTTAGGGAGCTTCAATAGCTTTTAGGATAAGTGCGCCTCATTATTTTGTCTTGAAGGCTTTGAATGGGCTATTAGGGTATTATTTCACGATAAGACTAACAAAGATAAATCGGCATCTAAAAGGGCGAGAAGAGGCAACGTTTCCAAGATATACCTCACTCTTTCGGTCTCTGGAAGCAACACTATAAAGGATGCGTCCAGCATGCTTGAAGTGTTGAATCTCCTTTGGGAACGCTCTCAAATTGTGATTTTGTTACTTTAATTCTTAGCAATTTTAAAAGGTATTTTTTAATGATGACGTAAAGCGTAATACGCTTAACGTTTCTTTATCTTATAACACAAAGCTCATTTAATACGTGCAAGTGCTGTGTTGCGCGCAGTTTCCGTTCATTTTACACGTTAAAAAAAACCGCTGTGTTTTTTTTTTGCCGCGGTTTACCGCGTCATATTAAAAAAAGGTATGGTTGTAAGGTTCAAATGTGACTGTCTATCCTATTGAACATCATCAACCTCACCTCCAAGTGAAATGTGAACCTCACTTTCGTACTCTTTTGATTATGAAGAGAAAAATGTGCACATTTCGCATTTCATTGGATAGATCCATCAGTTTGCATTGCTGTGTTTAGCGATTTGGGAATATTCGTAGAGAAACTAGAAGTTATTATTCAATTTGCAATAAATGATCATTTCAATATTTATTACTTAACTGAATTTCTTACTCCCCTTTTACGGCATATTCTGAACTTTATATTATGTATAATATCTAGATATGCTGTTTTGAAGTCAAAATATGATTTATTCCGCCCTTTAAATATACTCTTCTCTACGTTTATTCCCAGATGGGTAATGGTTTTTGATACTTTTAAGCTTCTATTTAAAATGCAATCTTGATGGATTTGTGCTTGATTTTCTTTAAATCCACCGTGATTATCGAATAATAAGCTCCGTATATTTACGCCATGACGTACGTGTATATTTTTAACTTTGAAAAGAACCTGTCCTGCAAATCTGATGTCGAAAGCTTAAAAATTAATCTTGAAACGCATGGGTTTCGAATGTGAATGGACTCGATTCCACCCTGAACTTTTCGGAGAACACGTTCAACAGAACTAGACTAATCTCTATCACCTTTGAAGCTCGAATGTGAAAAATTGAGAGCACGGATAAAAGAATGCCCTATAGTTACCCTTAACATTACCCTATAATTATATCTGCATATTTCTGTTTTTATCCTCTGCAATGCATTTCATGGAACTGATGCAATTATCACAATATCAATGCGTCCAATACGAGGGGTTGCTATTAGCTGTATTTACGGTGATGGGGAAGCGTAATAAATAGTGAATGTTGAAGGTTTTACATCAGCCCCCGCGCGCTTACAATACACACCCGATAAAGCCCTCCTAATTCCTATTGTGTGCAAGAAAATTCATAAAGCAGAAGGATTATCTTCAAATACCCCCATGGAAATCCGCAATGATTACCTCGTAATATATGTGCATTTTTTTTTCTCTCTCATGGAATTTTGTCCTTAGTCAAGCCACCAAGCTAATGCTGTGCTAAAAGCAATTCTTACCATGGTAGAAATAGGCCTTAAGGTACTATGTCCCATTTGCAGCCAACATCAAATTCTGTAGAACTTTGCAGGCATTGTGTTTATGTCACGTATGTCGGAGCTGTGAAAATTAAACGTTAGCAGTGTCCTATCATTCATAATTATGCAAGGAAACCCGTTTACATTCTAGACTTCATTGTCTGACACTACTGAGTGAATGACTGACATCTTTTTCGCTTTGGTAATAACATACATAAAATGAGCTGTAACAGGTACATGCCCATTCGGTAAAAGTGTCTGAAAATTAGACTATTATTTAGGTGTTTGCAATTCTTTAAGTCGATTCGACAACTAATGGTCTTTTGTTCCATCTAAAACCCATTTTCAAGCCCCTTCGTTTTGAGGGAATTACTAAATTAGTATTATACAGTAGGCTTGCGGGTGCACCAAGTGGGAGAGAGGGAGGATTGAGGAGTCCTGAAAAGGACTCTCTGTAATCTGTCTTGAGGGTGTGTAGTCCTGAAGAAGACTGTTGGTGTAGTCCTGAAAAAGACTGTTGGTTATCTTTCTTAGCTCATTGTTCTAAGGAGAACTATAACGCAGATTGGAGAGGATGGGTGGCGGGACTACACACTCTCAAGAAAGATTACCGAGAGTCCTTTTCAGGACTCCTCAATCCTCCCTCTCTCTCACATGATGCATCCGCAAGCCTACTGTATATCTACATCACCATGCAAGCCGATACTTACAAGCAGTGAATTAGTATTATCTTTCAAATGTCGTTGGAATTTAACCTCTTCATTTGTTGGCCTGCAAATAGGACATGGTACCTTCAACACTTTTCCACACGAAGGAATTAAGAACAGAAAAGATGCATCATTGGATGTGATCCAAATTTTTTTATTTTTTTTTTCAAATTTGCAATATTATATCAGGGCCAGTCAACATTCTCGATATTTTATAATAATTTGCACTCTATCGAGCTCTTATTCCATTTAAGCCACATATATATATTTGGCATATACTCCTTTAACCTCTTTCACGGACGTCTCACTGAAATTAGTTTTACTACCAATTGCTCTTTTGTTTGTGTTTCCTTTTTTATTTCAATACCAAATTTAGCTTCTTCATCTTTCTTTTCCCTCTTCAATGTAGACCACCTTTGGCGTAGAGTAGTTTACTCGTTAAACAAATATGACTTATTTTGTATTGATATTTTCGGTTGATTTGTTTTTCTTACCGCCGAAAGCAGTGATGAGATTTAGAAACACACGCATTATAGATGGTACCACCTTATACCACACAAGCCATTGGTATAGCCGTGTCATAAAAGAAACCATGATGATTTCACTTGACCTGGTTAACACAGTTGAAATGAAGAAAAATCTCGTTGTAACCAAATTAGGTGAAGTATTTCGAGTACGGTATTCCTTCTCAGACTAAATTTCAAACAAAATTAAGGCTACACTGAGTGAAACATCAAATGCTACAAAAGAACTTTCAATGAGAACCTATCGAGTATTGCATGTACAATTGCCTCGGGGCGTAGACATTCTGATCCTAGCGAAGAGAATGTGGTTCATAGTAATGATATCTTTAAGAGCCTGATAGAATTTCATTTTCCCACCGAGCCATGATATCGCTCGGTGGCACATCTCCGTAACATGTGAATATATCATGGGCATATCATACTTCTATTACCCCCTGTAGTGCATGCCATGCGATCGCATGTGAAACATTAGAAGAGGCTTAAGACGTTACGGAAGCAAACGTTTGTCGCGAAGGTTACATCGCAAGTCCTTAAACTTCATGGTCGAACATTCACATAAGATCCTTTCACAAATCAAGGGTGCTTTGATTATCGGGTGTTCTAGATAATCATGGAGAACGGATTACGTGAAGCAACTCGGTTCGTCATTCGTCATTCGGGGTTTAATAAGATATGAAGAGGAGAAACGATAATCCAAACTTTGATTGGCGCCAATTTGGTCAAGTAGCTGCACATACACCCTGAAGAAGGATGAGCGAATGTGACGTGGCGCCGGTTACTTATAGTCAACGATACATTACAATGTCCCCCTCGGTCGTGCGGAGATAAATCTAAAAAGGTCGAATGTTCTCCCTCCTGTATTGACATAAAATGCGCGCTAAGTTTTTGACATGAATGTTGTGTCGCACTTCAAATCGCGGCGTATAATGTAACAAAATATTTACACGATCTGTCACTTCCAAAAAGGATTTACGTTTTTGATTGACAAAACAATCTTGTCGATTCAGAATATCTGATTTTTTTTGTCCACCAAGTCAACAGCGTCTTCTCCCTCCCTATTCTCCCACGTAACTTACTTTCTGTGTATTGACTTAGTTACAACGCTAAGGGGTTCTAAAAATCAATTGCGTGCGACTATTATTACGTTTTTCACGTCTTTCCGATCTGATATAGACCCAAGCACCAGTTGTGCAAATAAAAGTTGTGAATAAACTACCATTAACACGACAACCTTATTTCCCCTTTCCCCCAATGATAATAATAGCAAGTACACATTGAAAAAATTACATGACATTTTGTGAGCGTGTGTTTTCTTTTCGTATGGGTGTGGTGAAACTGTAGGTTTCCTGGAGATGCGAGCTCACGTTTTTACAAATATTTGAAGATCGTTCGAGTGGTGTGATGTTCTTTAATCATTACATCCTATTTCCATCTATTTTTCTATGTTTTAAATAGGATGATAATTTCCAAAGGCGCGTTGGCTCAGTGGTAGAGCAGTGGTCCCGTAACCAAGAGGTATCGGTTTCGGAACCAAGTCGATGCGTTCGGGCCCTTTGGTAAGGCATTAATCCTCATTACCAAGTTCCTCGGAGGGGACTTAAAACTTTCGGTTGCGTACTTACAAGTATACACATGCTTTCTTAACAGTCAAGTAAAACAGACAAACAAACCATATCATTTAAATAGATTCAGCATTTGTTTGCAAATTGCAAAGGAGTCTAATATGAAATAAGTTTATATGAAACACGATCATTAAGTAATACGTCAAGGTAATGTTCAAACATTTCCATGAGTGTTGGACACGGCTATTGCAATTTGATGATTTTTAGAAAAGTCTTTGAGATTGTCCTATAATTAAAAACATCATCCCAGCTGTTGATCGCTAACAATAACACGTCATAATTCATTACTACCCTCGATTTCAACTGAATCTATTCATCACCGAGAAGACTGAACAGAGTTAGAGTGAAGTGAACTTAAAAAAGAAAAAAATATGACTCCGAGCGATCTCTTTCATTCTAGAATTGCGTAGGAGATCAGAAATTTGAAATGAAAATATCCTTAAAATCAAATTTCACTAACAGGAGACACTCTTGAATATATCAATATTTTGTTAATTGACTTCGCTACGGCTTCATTTAGTTGTTTAATGGAATAAAACACAATTACAACCTAACCCGTCATTGACAAATCTCTGGAGTCCAAGGATGCACTTTGATGCTCACAAACGATCGTCTCCTTTAGATTTTCTTAAGGTATTTTAGAAAAACTGAGCAATCTATATTGTTATTCACGAGAACACACTACTATTGGTTGTATCATTAATTTACGGACTAAAAAACTGCTATTGAAGATTCTGTTCTTACCTTGTCCTCAATCGGTAGTGTCCAGACCTGTCCAATCGCACAGGCCAGGCAAAATAAGAAGGCGTAGTTATTCATCTTGGTGGTTAACTCTTTCACACTTGGCGAACCCGATAAAAACTCAAATGGAGGAAAATGTTTAAAAGGCAGCTTTCTTATTAACCGTAGGGTAGGTATTTACAAGGTGATCTCCAAAAATGACAAAAAGCGATGGTTATGGAAGGAGACGGTTGTCTTGGAAAGGCGACTGCGATTCCTATGTATGTCTTTCAAACTTCTTTAGCGACGAGCGTAAAAAATGATACTGCGAAACCCTTTTTTCGTTTTAAGTAACCAAACTGCTGCTGCTCTGGTGACTGCATGTGCGTTTTATACGACGGTGCGGCGGTGGCAGCGGCTATACACAGTTCATCGTTGAGGCAGTGTGTCACGTAATGATCGATCTGTCATTCACTGATATGACGTAACATACCATAAAGTTGTTTCCACCAATCAGAACGCTGGATCGCCTCTGCGTGGGTGAGCAATGGAATCGAAGCAACTTCTCCGCGCATGGCGTGTCTTAGCTTCAAGCAAAATTAGAACGAATATGGTTTCATATGATTTCGATGATGTAAAATAAACAGGAATACTACAAGTGGTGATGCTCCCATCCATCAATATTGAATGTTTATCTTTTTCATAGTACATGTACATTCGTCATTAATCATCTCCCTTTAACTATTTTCACATGAAAAAATGTTATGATGTCAACATAATATTTTCTGCAACAAATAGAATATGCGCTATTACGTACTAACATCATGCCTAATTAATACCTGCTCGGCGAGTGGCCCAATGCTTGATAACATATATAAATATTAGAATCTCTTTTCAGTAAATTTGTATTTTTGTATATCGTTGTTATCTTCTCATATTTTAGATTAAAGAATCAAACGTCAAAACAAACTAACTTACTTGAATGACCTGAATAAATTGGTTTTTACGAGTCCATGGCAACGAAGGTCGCGTGACCTGCATGCTAATTTGTCAAATTAAAATAAAGACATTGTTGAACAATGTTTCCAGTTTTACAAATCTGAGATGCTGGCCCTTACGTGTTATCAGTGTCTGTGATATGGTGTAATATTGAAGACCTAACAGAATTGCGCTTCAAAATGATCATGAAGTGCTTCAAGAAAGTAAAAATCTGTGAGTGACCGTTTTGACCATACTCATTTTCCCCAACTGTAGTGTTATAAAAACCGTTGGGAAAACGGTTTTTGACATTTATAATTCCAATTCTGAATATATCTTGATAATCAGACCGTCAATTTGCTTGTAAATGTCATGGAATTCCTGACTGACCTAACGGTAAATAATTATGATTGCAGCATGAGCTAGATCTAGGATTTTCTTTGGAATCCGGTGAAAAGATACCCAATCTCCTTTAAAATAACTTAAGAATATGTAAGATCAATTTGAAACACGTTTGATCACCTTTCTTTGATGAGAAGAAATGAACCTCATTTAGCTTTAGATGAATTTTGCAATTGCTAATTTTCTGTTTCTACTTATGTAAGTATATTAAAACTTTAAATATAATTACTAACCATTTATGACTTTTGTGGTTGTTAATCCTAAGAAGATATTATCTTATCGAGGTAGATCTTTCAAGAGATGAAAAAGCACATCTGGTAGATTACTGACATTTGGACAAATCTATGATCCGTTCACAGTATTAAAACAAAAATGTTTATTAATCGGACATATGATAGTTCTGATTTTGTCTGCACTTTCGCGTGTATGTTTGCGCGTGTGCGTGTGTTTATGTGTGTGACCGGGTGGGCGTTTGTGTGTGTATGTGTGGGGGGGGGGGGTGTGAGGGTGTGTGGGTTGACGTGTGCGTGTGTGTGTGTGTGTGTGTGTGTGCGCGCGCGCGCGGGTGGGCGTGTATGTGTAATTATCTTCCTCTCTTTCTCTCTCTGTCTCTCTCGATTCTCCTTCTCCCTCTTCGGTGTTTCTCGAAATATCTTATATTTGCCGATGAATAAAAATCAAATCCATCTCATTCCCCCGCATGGAAAGGTTAATATGTATAAATATATTTTTTTAAAACTAGTCATATCTACATAAAATATGATACTTCTTTGTTATAATGGGGTCTATCTTTAAGTTATTCAACAAAAATGATATAACTTCTTTGACGAAGGACCAAGTTTGCGTTCTGGAAATTCATTCGATTTCACACATTGGCAATAAAAAAGAATTATTGACACTTACCGAGAACATGGACATTGGACATGGACATATATATATATATATATATATATATATATATATATATATATCTTCATTTCCCTGTTATTTCTTATTCTAAACCATAAATAGATATCTTTTCATTTCTTACATTGCCCTTTCCTCTCCATTTTTCATTCTTTCTCCCTATTATCTTATTCATCAACTAAATATGTAAAGATAACAAGAGGATAAATGTAAAATAACTGAATTAAAGAGAGAGCAAGAGAGGGGGAGAAAAGAGAGAGAGAGAGGAGAGAGAAATCAGCAGAGAGGGAGAAGAGTTAAAGAGAGAGAGAGATAGAGAGTAATTCATTATCATGTCATCTATTCCTCACATTTCATGTAGTCTTCCTTTCCTTCTCAGCCCCTACACTTGATCTTTTCAATATTTTGGCGCTCCTGCCCTTTCCATGTCCTACGCCACTTAAAATGAAATAACTCTTTGAGATGATCAATAAACACAACTTTTGCCATCACGCTATTCCTTCATTCTTATCAACAACAGCTTGATCAAAGACGCAAAATCCTCTGAGTTGGAAATACGCTTCCCCGACTCCATGAATTGTGGTTACTAATCGTTGTTCAGTGACTCCCCAAAGAACCATGTGATTCATGTTAGGGTGAAGGATCAACTACGTTGCGAACGAGCAGAAGAAGGAGCTGATGATAGACACAAGAGTTCACCCCTCTCCGAACAAATCACACCCCTCACTAATGGAACAGGAGGGATGTACATGAAGGACCTCGTCGCCAAATCGAGGTAGCACGTTCGCAAGAACGATTTTATTGAATAGGTGTCGTACGTGGTTTTTAAGAAATGTCCTTCAATATGTAGACGATGAATGTAAACTAACCTGACGCCACGATTCGTCTGTATCGATCGAGGGAGGGGGGAATGAAGAAAAGAAGAAAGTGCACAAGCCAGCATCGGTGTTACGTTACACTTCGAGTAAACCGAAGAGTATAAACCCGTTTTTAACCACCAAAAAAATAAATCATAAATCGGTTAATAGGCATATAATTAAAAGGGAGTATTTTGTGTCGCTTTTTAACTAGAAAGTGAATTAGTATGACTTAGATACAGAGTGTTGGAAAAGAAGATTTGCAAAATATAGGAAGTGATAGATTGAGGGAGAGAATGTAAGGGAGAAAGAGAGAGAGAGAGAGAGAGAGAGAGAGAGAGAAAGAGAGAGATAGAGAGAGAGAGAGAGAGAGAGAGAGAGAGACGACGTGGCGACCAATTTGAAAAGTAGATGAGGAGGCAAGGAGAAATGACTCGATGCAGTAGTTGATAAAAGTCATTAAACATCAAAAGGTAAAAAAGTGAATAGGCGAGACACATCGAAAGGGAACATCAACATCATTAAGCAATTATTTAACACGCGAAGAGGTAGGTTCAACGTAAATGAGGAACATGATAGAGAAACGGCTGAAGTATGAATTACATACATAGAAAATGAATGATATCATTTGACAATCGCAACGGTAGAAAAATCAATTTCTGGTATTCTGGTTAACATGAATGACATGTAAATAAATTGACGTGTGAAATTGAAGAGCAACCACACGACGAACTTTCTCATTTATACAGTAACTATTTATTAGATTAACGACATTATTTGTTGCTCTATCATACCAATGCTTTTAGCGGAATGAACATCACATTAAATGCACAACTCATATGTTCTTATTTTAATTTGAAGGAAAATAATCGATGATTGCTGACAGACATGACCTAAGTTTCAACCAAATAATCAAATACAAGTTTACAAAGAACATGAATAAATATTAAACTTTTCAACCTTTACATGTGTATGTAGAAATACTCGTACACACTGGCGAATAAAGGCAGGATATAAAATACATCGTTTGCATATTCAAGGTGAACGATACCATATGTGTCGGGTTTGAATCACAATTAATAGTACAAATAATAATATATTGGTATACACGTTGTATAAAGTCGTACATAACGTGCAATCTATGGAAATTATATTTTTATAAGGTTTTAAATTATATATATCATAATTTTCATGAATTGTTGTGTTTAAAACAAAATTAATATGGAGAATTCATATGTACGATTTTCTACTTGAATGAATGAAATAAAGTTTGCATAAACGACAAGAAAGTTGATACTTTTAAACTGTTTGCTCTCTATATCATAACCATAATTTAAAAAAGTTATCTATTAAAAGTATTAATGGACTCAGTGAATTATAACTTAATTTCCACTTGCGTAGGTTTTGAATAATTTGTGTAATCATTTGTCTCTCCTTATCCAGACCCACTTTATATACACTATGAAATACATTAATGATATGATAGGAAGAGGAAAGTATGTCAGGTTGGATTCTGCTGCATGACTTTTTTAACGACCCGCTCTTGAATTTCAAACAGCTAATAAGAGCGTCGTGACCGCTGCGAGGCGAGGCTCGTACGGGGTGGATGCCTTCTACTCTCCGTCCAGGTCGCTTTCTTGGACAGTCTTGGACTTAAAGGCGGTGTCGCAGGCTTACCAATTTCTGCAGACGTAATGCCCGTAGGTACTAAGAGAAATATGATATAGACCATTTGCTAATGATAATAATAGGCATTTCTATAGCGCCATCTATCTAGATAATTCTATTCCGAGGCAAATTTATTATTACTCTGACTTTAGCCTAGCAGCCGTTTAAACAGCGCTCCAGCATTTCAAGGAATTAAATCCTGCCAGGTACCCATTTACATCACCTGGGTGAAGTGTGGCAAATGTAGATTAATGCCTTGCCAAAGGACGCTGGTGTTGCGGCAGGGATTCGAACCCCATCCGATGACTTATCCACTAGACCAACAAACACACACTCTTAGATTATGATACGGATCCAATTTGACTGCTTTCGAAACTTTAAAAGCCTGATAAAACATTAATGTACAATTTAAATTTTGGTAAAACCGGAACAGCTAAAATATGGTAAAAAAGAATCTTTATTTTGCAGAAGCCTCTTTCTATTCGCGTTTGTTTGAAGGTTAAAGTCGCCTACGTGCTAGGCTTACAAAAAATGATTCTTTGACGCATGTACATACAATAGAATATCAGGAAAAAATGTACTTTAAATGAAATACATATAGGACAATCACGTTTGTCCTCTCAGAACTACTATTTTCTCTATTATACTACCTTTGACGGTGTGCTGTACTTCGTCTGGATTCGTCACAAAAGATATTTTCATTACAGTTGGTCAGACCAAAATAAATAACCTAGAATAATACATGTTTAGGTATTCTTGTCAGCCTACCATATAAAATATAGGCCCATCAACCGGTTGACAATCGATGCATCTCTTATTACTGTGATCCAGAAAGATGTTTACTCTTCATAAAAGCCTGACAATATCACTCTCGCAGGATATATATGCTTTATACCTAGTGTCAATATCAGCATTTACGAAATAAACATAGGAAAATAAGCATATAAAGGTAGACAATGTCTAATACAGCAACACAATACTTAACTTGTCACTACAGAATCGGCGATAATATGACATGCAAAAACAGCTATTTCTTTTCAAATTTAGAAGAAAAACAACATGGAAGGGGTAGTTTTATTCTAGGATCGGACGAAATACAATATAAAGCATGACAATATCATTATCAGCATGATATATGCTTTACCTAGTGTCAATATCAACATTCACGAAATAAACATGCAAAGATAGACAAGGCCTAATAAAGCAAAACACACTTAACTTATGACTACAGAAACTGCAATAATATGACATGCAACAAAAGCTATTTCTTTTCGAATTTAGAAGCAAAACAACATGGAATAGGGGTTATTTCATTCTAGGATCTGACGAAATATGAAACATCAGATGACTGCAGAAAAAATATATGTGGTGCAATAGGAAACATATCTTACTCTGCCCCCATTTCGTCTGCGTAAACAAAGAAGAGGCGTCGAGAAAAAAAGGGATTTTAAGCTAGATATTTGACACGTTTTTTAGCGGAGTATTGTCAAATATTTATCTTCGTATTGAGCGGGCACTAAGCAAGGTGACCCATATTAAATACTGGACACCAAACTTGGACAGAACGCGAATAACGTTTTTATTCTTGACACACGTATAATTAGGTACATATTGGTGTTTTAATAATTCATTTTCGTTAATAACGCTGGTAAATTTTCGAATGGAAAATACATGTCTGTCGAAGCACTACATCAGTTAATTTTGCAAGATATACATGATATTGTATAAAGATAAAAAACCCTGATCCTTTCATATATGTCACTTTAATCCATGATTCATCATTTTATTAATGTTATCAATTTTCCACATTTCGGGCTATTGTTAGAATGGTTATCGATTGAGGGGATGTGCGTGCAGTCCTGTGTGCGTGCGTGTGTTATGTGTACATTCATATTCCATTTTAGAAACTGGAGTCCTAAATTTGTTTATACAGTCTGTAATGTTTCCTCATTTATCAGTCTTACCTCATTTTATCTATGTATGCATTATTTAGAAACACAATTTTTCCTCATATTTATAGGAGAAACCTGTACTTAAAGGAATAATACATGTATGACGAAAAAACTGTAATACAAAAATGGTAAGAGTAGTAAGCATACAGTTTCAATTGCATTCTGTACGAAATAATGTAAGTATATCATGAGCGGGGACTACGGCTTTACATCCAAATTCGTGTTCTGGGTTCGAGACCCGATACGACACAAATGTCCTTTCGGCAAGACACAAATCAAAATTGACATCACTCGACACGGATGCACTAAGTAGGTACCCTGTAGGATTATTCCTTGAAAATTACCACTTGTTGGAGCTAACGCCAGATGCCGGAGCTAATGCCGGCGTAAAATGGTTTCGATAAAATCGCTTTTGCTTTATATTTATCATAATATGCTCATGATTTCTACCATTTACACGTGAATAAACGTCTTCCTACTGTCAAGTCCAGGTCCAGTTTCGTCTTTTTTTCTTTCTTAAGTTAGCCCATGGCCTTTCTTTCAAACCTTTCTCTCCATTCTTCAATTTTCTGGAATTCTTAAATTTCCATCGCCGACAACCAGTGATATGGCAGTGTCGCAATGCCGGGTGAAAGCCACCGTGATGAAAAAGGTTGGATGTAATGCAAGCTTTCTGGGTTGACTTGATCTGAGATGAAGTTATGACATCAGAGATATCATCGAGAACACACACAATGATCCTATAAGCAAAGCGTTAAAGGCTTCGTTTAACAATGTTAAATCGGAGATGCACGGCCCTGCTCGCTTCAAAATGAGCGAGAACAGCCTCAAAAAAGTTATTTTTTTAAATCTTTGAGTGACCGGTTTTACCGTACTCGTTTTCCCCAATAGACTGCAGTGTTATGAAAACCGTTTGGCAAACGCCAAATTTGGTTTCAATTTCCAATCATAAATATCTTGATAATCAGACAAACGATCGGCTTGTTAAAGTCACGGGGTTCCTGACTGACCTAAACGTTTGTAATTATCGTTGCAGCATGAGCTAAATCCAGGATTTTGTTTCAGAATCTGAGACAAAGTTACCGGATCCCTTTAAGGAGAGATCTTACGAGTTCCAGCCTGTCAACTCGCCACGTGAAAACTTGAACAACCACCGGATTAGATTCTGCTTGTTTTGTTAGTAATACCCAAGCTGCAAGCAAAACTATCAAAACGTCACGTATCAGTCACTGGTAATGTTACTAGTGAATTCACACGAGATGTTTGAGGTCGAACCCACGCACTCATTGAGTAGGCATGCATTCTGTAATTTACGAGGATTTAAATATGGATTATTGAAATGTGAAAGACGTAAGTTGTGCCGGAAGCTGTGTCGAAAATTCGAACAGAAAGGCATGCTACTATACCCGATGTTTAATCTACAGGCGATATATCATGTCTTTGATGATGTACTGCTTTTTCTATTTCCTTGATGCTTTCAAATATATAAAGCTTATTTCTTATCCCTCTTATCCTCATCCTATCCGCGTACTGCCTCTTCATTTCAGTCTTCATTTCAGCACCGTTTGGTCTTGTCCTTCTTTCCGCCTTCCTTTTACTCCAACTATCTATTTCTTCCCCTTTTTTTCCAATTAGTTAGTAAGTCTTTTTAAAAACCAAAAGTTTCCAATTCGTTTAGATTAAACTGTCACATTTTGGTTTTTCTTTTGTTTGTAATCAAACTATTTTTGAATAGCTGAATTTCTTTCTATGAATGAATCATCAACTTCAGGAACTAGTCGGGACGACGATTATAGATACATATATATATATATATATATATATATATATATATATATATATATATATATATATATATATAATTATCTTTAAAAATGAATGAACTCTGTACCTACATACAATTAGGACTTTGCATCAGGATCATTCCTTTTGGGTGTAAAAAGGTCAAGGCTTTTTATCTAAACTAACAGACAAGATGATAACAAAGAATAATATCTTCTCTCACTTCCTCACATCCTAAAAGAAAACATAACAATCTTTTCGTCCAACCTCTATCCCCTATCGATCTTAAAATAACTTGTATGTATTTTTCTTTTCTTGTAAATTAGATTTAACCTAGAGTCATTTGACATCTCCAGTGCCTCAAGGTCGAGTATCATGTATCTCCTCTTCACAAAGAACGAAAACAGCAATAGCTGCTCAGGCTTTCTCCGATTTAACTGGATTGCCCCTTACGACAATGCTTTTAACAAAGTGTCGACAATGTATTTTTGACACTTGCTTCATAATCAACATGACAAAACGCCGTCCACTACAATCCTTACTCTGCAATGCAAATGTTTAGATAAGTGCTCTCGGGGAAATATAGTTTACACTTTCTGACTCTTACCGAGCCTTGTTATAACTCCATCTTTAGAAGAAATGACATGTCTGTCTTTTGATGGTGAAGGAAGTCGTTTTATTCGCATGTATCGGGTCGTGGGGGACGACATGTTAACACCTCTAATGGCATCTGAATAGACGTATTCAACCTCGATGACGCTCAGGGGGCTTCTGGCCGTCGCCTCATAAGATCCGCGGTTTTGTCGGGAAGCTGGCAGCGATGGAATGTCCAAAGTTAACCCATTTCGATCCCTGAGGAAAGGACACCTCGTTTACCGACTTCTTTATTTTCCGATCATCCTAACACTCACCCTCGATCTTTCCTCTTTCATTTAAGCTACGCACTTCCTTCTTTTTTCCTAAACTCACATATAATTCCAGCCGCAGTTTATGTGGCAGTAACGCACTCTTTTCGTTTTTTTGTCTCTTTTTACTGTCATTAGCTTCTAATATATTATTCTCTCTGCTTGTCATATGCATCTGCACCTCGCATTATAACCCAATGGTTCATTAAAAAAGTACACTGTCATACTTTACATCACAATCACTTGGGCTTTTAAGTATATTTATCAAATTGTTCACATGTTGAATTAAAAAAAAGGGGATGAGAATGTGCGCAGGGAAAATTTACCATATATTGGGTAAAACGTACCATAGTTTTATGAAACTGTACCTATTAACCAACGGGAAAATGTGCGATTTTAACCCCAAATTACATGATTTTTTTTACCCAACTGTTTTTGAGTGTGTGTGTCTGTGTGTGTGTTGTGTGCATGGGGGGGGGGGGGAGGGGTGTAAGGCATCACCCCTTAAACCTCATTGTAACACATATTCACTACCCATTATTGGTTTTAATGCCCTCTATTTATAACCCTGCAGCAATGTTAGGCCCCATACGCACCTAATTTTTTTAATTATTTTTGCTCGTCTGAGAAATTCTGGAACAATAAAAACATATATATATTTTTGCAGCCTGTAGATTTGTTAGAATGTTTTTTTTTAATTTCTTGCAGTTGTGTGCGGGTCAAGTGGGCTGAACGTCACCCTTTTCCTTTGAAAAGGCATTTTAACCAGTATATAGGAAATCATTTTCCCTATTCCTTCGTCAAAGTTAGTCCATTTTATTTTAGCGAAATACAACTTTGTGATGTATTCGAAACCGTTCTCGTAAAATAAATCTAAAACGGGAACTCAATTATTTATTCGATGATTTTGCTTCCTCGCCATGGCAACATATCACGTCGATACCAAATAATTTCAATTTTTCCACTTGATTAGTCGAACGGGTTCGATGGAACGACACAATAATACATTTCTTCAAGATAAAAAACGAGTTAAAAAAATAGATTATTTTTTATTGTGTGATCTCGATTAAATTCCAGTGATAAATATTTGTGGCAAAATATGTCTATTTGATACGTTTGCTGTTGTAACCTTGAATTTTCTTCCAGACTGATCTGCCGCTCCACCACAAGTCTCTGTCTTGCTCTTATCTCTGTTACATAGTTTGGTGGCCAGCAAAGGATATATCTATATAACCCTAAATGTTGTATTTACAATAGGACATCTATATTCAAACCTTAATGGTAATTAACCGGACATCATTAAAAACTGGTATATTACCCTAACCCTAACCCTAACCTCAACCCTAAATTCAAAACAATATTACTAATCAAACTAATGACTAATGATCAAAATTGTTTCTTTGGAGGCCTTTAGGTTTCCTCTGCCTGTAAACGTATGTAGAGGCACCATCGTCTCGTCATTACCAATCCGTTATTCAATTATTAGTGAACAGAAGAGAAGAACCTAAATTGTGAGCAAAATGAATCGACCAACCTTCAGAAAAAGCGAAAAAACAATAAAGGTGAAAAAAAGATCCGCCCAGTGACATGTCACCGATTGAAGACTAACACGCCCGGATACCTCAGGCAAGCCTCTGAACGGAGAACCACGACCGCTGCGGAAATGACTCTCGCAGGACTCGCAAGGATAAAACGCTAAACGGAGCTGCGAGCAAGCCAAC